>NW_024426663.1:69459933-69462026 GCF_017311325.1 Ursus maritimus
GAACAGTAGGTTTTTATTAAGTTTCTGGGGAGGGGGATGTCACAAATTATACAGGAACTTCCGACAGCCTGGAGGTTGAGCATCCCCAACATCCACAAAATCTCAAGGGTCAAGTGTACTGTCAGATTTTTGAGTGCACAAATTTTGTTGGATTCATCTATTTTCTCTAGTACCTGTAACCGTGTCTGATATAAAATAGGTGCCAGGTTATTCATTCATTTGTAACTTAATCCATTTTATGCAAATCTTATGACTTTTAGAAAGGAAAGAAACGAGTCATGCGGAATTCTGGAACCTCTGATCACATGGAACAGAACTACCACCTGGCTGAGCCCTGCCCCAACGCCTGACCCTCCAAAGTGTCAGACATGATAGAATGGTGGTTATTTTAAGCCGCTCTCTTTTGGGTTAGTCTGTCACTCAGTAATTCATGGCTGGAGCAAACTGCCTTCTCTGCCAGTAACCTTAATGTGATATTTAATACTAAACACATTTCACATTGCTTTAAGATGTCAACAGGTGCTATAAAAAGAGCTGTTATGAAGAAAGATTAAGTGACTTTTCCCAAAATATTTCAATAATACATTTTAAAAAATAAATGACTTTCTCCTGCCCACAAAACAAAACCCCTAGAAATCCGTATTATATTTTTTATCTATCTATATTAACAGATGTCAAAACAAAGATAATGTTTCCTACAGAATATTTTCTGTAATTTCCTTTGTTTTTGACAGCCTGCTTCTGGCACTGGTCTGACCACTGAGAATTAGTTGGATTTCCACACCATTTCAATATGGGAAGAAGGTAATTTTGCTTCACGTTTTCAAAACACAGCAGTGCATATTAGGGAAACACATCTTTTGTGAGCAATGAAACACAGTTTGAATTAATGGAGAAAATTTCCAATTGCTTCCTCTTACTTGAACTGATATAAGATGGCTTCAATGAGAGGAGACCCACCAAACAGAGTCCAGCACCTTCTAAATGTTCTTCACTTCTGCCTGGTAGCCCCACTGCCTTGGCTCCAGTGGGCCTGACCTCAGACTAATGTAGTGTTAGCCTAAGTTCAGCCTCTGATCACCTTCCTGTGGTGTCTAGGCGTGGTTCACATTTGCCTCTGGGTACACGAGCATTGCTGTCAGCTAAGAAAAGATAAAATCCTTACACATATGTGCAGATCTGAGGATCACGGTATCTTCTGAGCAGAAGGTGTGTACAGATTTCTTGCTAGTCAATGTTGTTGGCATAGCTGTACCAGAAGATAGAAGAGTCTCTTCATTTAGTAGCATTAAGCTGAGGGGTCTAAGCATGAAAGAAAAAAGTATGTGGTGAAGGTCAAACAAAAGGACAATGACCAGCCAATTTGAATCACATAAGAGATTCTTAGGGTGCCTGGGTTAGAAAGGGGCACCTGGGTGGCTCAGTCAGCTAACGGTCATGATCCCAGGGTCCTGGGATTCCCTCCTGCATCAGGCTCCCTGCTCACTGGGGAGCCTGCTTCTCTCTCTTCCTCTGCCTGCTGCTCCTGCTGCTTATGCTCTCTCCCTCTCTCTCAAGTAAATAAATAAAATCTTTTTTTTAAAAAAAATAAGAGATTCTCGGTTATGCATGGAGTTTAACTTTCCTTATCCAGGGTCTGGGGCGAGAACACACAGCTGGTGACTATGACTAGGTAGAGGCTGCAGGTCTGTGGAAGCCAGCTAACTCACCCCGAAAGGCAGCACGGGGATGAGAATGATACTGTTTTCGATGAAGTGTAATCTGTCCGTTAGTCCATATAAACATCCATGCGGTATTCATAGAATTCTACCTGGCAGCTCCTGGAACCTCTCCAAGTGTTTAATTTTTATTGTCCAATTCAGAAAGTAAGTGCCCTTTCACATTACTCCTTTGTAATAATTAACCAAAAATTTTTCAATATTCTCCAGCATATAATAAGAAAGTAATAAAAGCTAGTTATTGTGATTATTATTATTATGGTGTTTACTCTATGGAGGACCTGGTAGAATATAAAGACATAGAATTTATGGACCTGCCAATACAAGGTCTTGCAATCTAGCTGCTAAGACCAAACACAGAGGCGAAAAAAAAAA
>NW_024426663.1:69462036-69479984 GCF_017311325.1 Ursus maritimus
AAAAAAAAAATCAATATATTACAGGATGTTTCAAGAGCAAGACTAATGACTAAGTTATGGAAGGAATTTCTGAAGAATGTAGTATTTCAGCAGGAACTGGGGGAATGACTAAGAGCTAATAAAATAGGACTTGAAAAGAGTTTATCAGAGAAACACAGGTACCAACAACAAAGATGAGCAAACCTGAATGAATATATCATACTTAGTTTTGTGAGACCAGAAATACAAATACACTAACGTTACTGTGTATCAGGACTAGAAAGTTAAATATGTAATTTAACAGCAAATGTTGTGCATGTCCCAGGGTGTGTGCTCATCTTAGTCTTCCTACCTCGATAAATCTTTTTATTCTGTAGGCTGGGTGTAATGGATCTACATATGAAAGAATGAAATCGACTTTATCTTACACCATACACAAGTATCAACTCAATCTGAAGACTTAAATGTAAGATATAAAATTATGAACTCCTAAAAGAAACCGTAAGGAAAGAACTCCTTGATACTGATCTGGGCAACATGTGTTTTTTTGGGTATGACATCGAAAGCACAGGCAATGAAAATAAAAATAGCCGAGTGGGATTATATCAAAGCATATTTATCCAAATCAAAATACTCAAAAGAGGGAAAAGCCATCCAACAGAATGAGAGAAACTATCTGCAAACCACCTATCTGGTAAAAGGTGAATTTCCAAAAATATTTAAGGAATTCCTACAACTCAAAAGCAGAAACCAAATAAAACTATTTAGAAATGGGGAAAAGATTTGAATAGACTTTTCTGCAAAGAAGCCATAGAAATGGCCAACAGATATTTAAAAAGCTGTTCAACATCAAAAATTATCTGGGAAATGTAAATCGAAACCATTGTGAGGTATCACCTTACACCAGCAAAGATGGCTGCTATAAGAAAAAAAAAGACAAAGGTAACAGATATTGGTGAGGTTGTAAAAGGACCTCTTGTACACTTTTGGTGGGGATGTAAATCGATACAACCATGAGGTATATTGGTATGGAAGTTCTTCAAAAAATTAAAAATAGAACTACCTTGTGATTCAGTAATCCCACTTCTAGGTACATATATAAAGCAAACGAAATCAGTTTCTAGGAGAAATCTGGACGTCCATGTTCACTGTAGCATTATTCACAGTAGCCAAAGTATGAAAACAACCTAAATGTTCATCAGTGGATCAATGGATTAAAAAAAAAATGTGATTTCTCTCTCTCTCTCTCTCTCTCTCTCTCTCACACACACACACACACACACACACACACACACAGGGATATTACTCAGCCTTAAAGGAAATCCTTCCATGCACAGCAAAATGGATGAACCTGGAGGACACTGTGCTTAGTGAAATAAGCCAGACACAGAAGGTTGAATACCACATCACCTCACATATATGTGAAATCAAGAAGATCAAATTCATAGAACCAGAGAGTATAACAGCAGTTGCCAGGGGCCAAGAGGAGGACATGGAATGACATTGGCTAAAGGATCCAAGGTTGCATCTTACAAGGTCTGGGGATCTCATCTATAGCAATGTGACGATAGTTAAACATGTATTACATACTTAAAATCTGCTCAGATGGTAGATCTTCGGTGTTGTCAAAAAGAAGGAAAGATGGACGGACTAAAGGAGGAATGGAGGAAAGGAAGGAATGGAGAGAAGAGAAGGGAGAAAGAAGGAAAGAAAGAAAATGGTGACAAGGGAGGGAGGAAGAAAGAAAAAGAAAAGGGAAGGGAAGGGAAGGGAAGGGAAGGAGGAAAAGAAGAAAAAAAGAAAGGAAGGAAAAGAGGAAGGGGGAGGGAGGAAAGGAAGGGAGGAAGAAATGTGGTATATAAACACAGTGGATTATTCTTCGGCCATAAAAAGCAAGAAATTCTTGGATATGCAACAGGGATGAATCTTGGAAACATTATGCTAAGTGAAGTAAGGCAGACACGTAAGGACAAAGACTCAGGATTCCGCTTGTATGAGGTATCTGTAATAGAAACACAGAAGCAGAAAACAGAATGGTGGTCACCAGGAGCTGGGCGGTAGAAAGAAGTAAAGAGTAGCTTTTGAATGGGTATAAAATTTCTGTTGCCATGATGAGTAAATTCTAGCTATCCTCTGTATGTTGCGCTTACAGTTAAAAATACTGCTTCAGAAAGCTCATGGCTGTGGCTAAAACTAGAAATTATCAAAACTTACTGTTGATGGGGTACTTGGCTGAAGTAGTATGAGAAATGCTCACGTTTATGGAGACAACAATGAAAATATATCAAATATTTTACAACCTAAAGAGCATATTTAATTCTGTTCATAAAAAACAAAGAATATACTGTTTTTGCCTCTTGAGAAATGTATTATTTTAAACATCCATACGAATGTGATAAAACAACGTGTGAGAAGTGATATCTATAAAGCTGCAAGGTGTTAACAGATTTTTAGGCTGTTCTCCTAAAATGATATTAATTAGGAGAGAAAGAGATGGACAGATTGGAAATTGATAATGAGTTTCGTAGATAGGCACTTATTATTCTGAATAATGAGGTTCCATTTTGTACTTGTTCCCACCTGCTAAGAAATAAACAACTGCTGGTAATTAATAACGTGTGTAATTATGCATCATTTATCATTCAATGAAAAAGGATAACACGTTAAACATCAAAATGAGAATGATCCATAATGTACCTGTGATATGTGAAAACCTGAATACACAAATTAATATGTTCTAGTCATAGATTAACGTTCTCGACTCATCTGGGAGTAACACTTCCATCCATAAGTTATCACAGTTGAGGATAAGAGCTCAAACTCAAGGCATAAAAGAAATCTGAGACATCAAATCAAACTGAAACAGAATAAAGCGATGAGATGGTGAAAAAACACTACAATGAAGCCTTATATAGGACATTGTCTTTTAAAATATCAATCTAAATAATAAAAAGAATAGAAAGAAAAAATTAGGAAAGCCACATGCCAAACTACAAGATAGAGTAACTGATTAATACAAGGAAAATTGGTCCAAATAAAGGGAAAATCACTACAGCAGACAGACATCACCAGGAGCGCACAGGGCACGGAAGCGGAGAATACAGAGCACCTTATTCAAAGGCCCCTTACTTGGACAGTGAGGTCTAGCATCCTTGGCCCAGGAGAACCATTTTGCAGCCTATTCTACCTGCAGAAGGGAAGTTGCAATGTGTCTAAGGAAAAGCACTGGATTGATTTAACAAATCAGGTGGTAAATTTCACCTAAATGAACAAATACTCAAATACTAAATCGTACACTTAAGCCAATCTTATAAAGGGTTTTACCAACAAACCACAGAGGGATCACCCACGTGTCCAAATGAAGGGGTGGCATGGGATGAAATGAAAAACGCCCTCAGGTCAAAGTGCCAACGAGATGAGCTGAGCTGTGTAGTGAGAGAGCATTATGGACAGATTTCTTCATTAAATGTACTTATGATGTGCCTAAATTTCCTTAATCCTAAGATTATGGATATAAACATTAGAAAGTATAACAAAGTTTAATGGTAAACCTTCAAAATCATAAAAATACAAAGATAAATTACAGTAAATGAACCCTACTATATGCTGAGGGAAAACAAAATCTATGACATGGGATGTTTTCTTCAAGTCTTTAATGTAGGAAATATAAGACTTCATTCAGTGGTTTTAAAATGTACTTCCCAAGTGGTGGTTTACGACATAGATGCACAGAGCAAACAAGGAAGAAGACGATCGATGTGAGTTGGTCCCGGAAGCGAAATGTTTCAGTTAGGGGGTGCTGTGAATTCTGTGTTTTGCACAATGCTTAGAAGTTGTGCGGTTAAAAGGGGAATATAAGTAAAATTGAGAGAAGTGAAAGAACAGAAACAAACCCACTGCAGCAATAAGGAATATGGCAAGCTTGGCAATAATGATGGGACGCACCATAGAAAGCTCATAAACCAGGCAGAGAGGTGGGGGCTTCACGTTCCAAGGAGCTGAAGCAGGGTAATTTACTGAGAAGACTCGACATTGATTGCTTCATTCTCTATTTCTTTAGAGTTCTGCTCATCACGCCTTGATTCAATAATATTTCTCAGTAGCAAAGAGTCGTACCTTCTTGATCAATGTCTATTCCCGTGTTTTATCAAAATTTAAACCCACTGGGAAGGATACTAGTGAGTGTTCCAGACGAACAGAGGAGAGGAGCGTAACTTGCGGGACAGCCAACAAGGAAAGAGAACTCTCCTGCGAGCAGATGAGTCTGTATGCCGAACAAGCACCACGTGGTACTCTCCCGAGGGGGGAAATTCTCAGAATATATACGGTTTCATTTTTTACAAGTTTTCAACCACTAGCAGATGTTAAATTTACAAAGTGCCTTTCTAACATCTATGGAGTTAAAAGTCGTTTTTCATTAATGCAGGGAATTACTTGAATAATTCTTGAATTCCTAGAATAAGCCCCACTTATAAAAGTGTTCTAAGAAATGATATGACCATTTGTAGTTGTCCCCTCTGTGATATTCTGGTTGGGTTTTTGTTATCAATGTCATGAGAGCATCCTAAAATAATTTATAAACCTTTCCTTCTAGCAAATAATTTAAATGCCACTGAAATTTTTATTTCTTACACGTTTACTAGAATTGCCCCCGTCGAAATGACTGGGATTGTTGCTCTCTCACAGAGTAGCTTTTCAACAAGTTTCTCTATTTATTGTGATTGGTGACTTTGCGTTGTGTCTTCTGAGGTCAGTTTTGAGAACTTTGTTTACCTACAAAGTTATAAATTCCATACATATTCTAAAATGTATTTGTATCGTTGATCGATAGGATTCTTTGTGCGTATGTGTGTGGTTATTTCCTTATTAGCATTTCTCCTTTTGTGATGTATGCTGTTTCTTTCTGTACTCTTACCTGAGCGTTTAGCATTCCACTGCTCTGACCAAAGATTAAGTTCCTGCGTTACTCTATCAGTGCTACCATTTTGTTTGTTTTCTAGTTTTTTATTTGTTTCTACCTTTATTATGCTTTGTTATGCTTCCTTTGGATTGATTTTGTTCTCCTAACTTCAGTTGGTTGTTCAATTCACTTATTTTCATTTTATTTTGTTTACTAACATATGCATTTCAGAAAATAAATGTGTATCTAAACGCTGCTTTAACTGTATGTAGGGCTATCCTGTAAAATGATTAAGAGCCCCATCCCTGGGGGCGCCTGGGTGGCACAGCGGTTAAGCGTCTGCCTTCGGCTCAGGGCGTGATCCCGGCGTTATGGGATCGAGCCCCACATCAGGCTCCTCCGCTATGAGCCTGCTTCTTCCTCTCCCACTCCCCCTGCTTGTGTTCCCTCTCTCGCTGGCTGTCTCTCTCTCTGTCAAATAAATAAATATCTTTTAAAAAAAAAAAAAAAAAAAGAACCCCATCCCTGGAGCTGGAATGCCTGGGTACAAATCCTATTTATTTTACTGACTAGTTGTAAGATTAGGAAGCAAGTCATTTATGCCTTGCTGCGGCTTTATTTTGTCACTGATAAAATGTGAATGATAACAGTTACTTTACTAAATAGTTATGAAGATTACATGGGTTAATATTTAGAGCAAAACCTGACACCTAGTAGGAGTTTAAAAAAAGTTCTTGATAAAATAATTACATGACAGGATGTTTATTCTCAACTTTAAATTGTATTTTGCTGAGTCCCTAAAAAGACTAGGCTGTAAGCCACGTAGAAAGGGTGTGTCAAATTTCCAGATATTAAGCATCATCCAGAATCTTAAAAAAAACATGGGGCCGAATGGATCGGACAAAGGATAACTTTTCCTGGTAACTGTGGACTCAAGGCTAATGGACCCCCGACCCCCTGATAGTGAATTGCTGCATGATCTGGTTGGAGCTGGTGGAATTACAAAAAAAAAAAAAAAAAGCAAAAATAACTGAGTTTTACTTTCATAAGGTGGTAAAATAACTGGAATTCAGAACAAAAATTATGTTGATATCAAGTATAAAAACAACTGTCAACTATCCCTTAGGGCAGTGGCCTAAAAGAGACCAGATTTAGCCTTCTGTCCCAAATGGATTTCAAAGACAGACAAATTTTATAAAACAAGTTTTCAAGTACTAGCAACCCAGGACTATTTTTTTTCTTTTTTTTTCCTTTTAAAGATTTTATTTATTTATTTGACAGAGATAGAGACAGCCAGCGAGAGAGGGAACACAGGCAGGGGGAGTGGGAGAGGAAGAAGCAGGCTCCGGGTGGAGGAGCCTGATGCAGGGCTCGATTCCAGACTGGCGGGATCTCGCCCTGGGTCGAACGAAGGCAGATGCTTAACGACTGAGCCACCCAGGTGCCCCCCGGGACTATTTTTGTTTAAGATTTATTTATTTATTTTAGAGAGAGATCGAGAAAGCGCAAGCATGAGCAGGGGGAGAGGCAGAGGGAGAAGCACACTCCCTGCTGAGCTGAGCAGGGAGCCCAATGCCAGGCTTGATCCCAGGACCCCAGGGTCATGACCTGAGCCAAAGGCAGACACTTAGCCCACTAAGCCACCCAGGGACCCCCTGGGACTATCATTCTTGAATAAAGGGAAGAGAAAAGAGAACTCTAGAATACGATTACCTAAACTGAGCTTGGCAGTTTTGAGAAGAAACCTCACTCTGAGGGAAGGACTATCAGAAAGAAGTAGGCGGAAGATTTGTTGGAGCTTACAAAGGCCAGGGAAATGTTTGTTTCCATACGCCAGAATAAAAATACCTCGTAATGCATGAGTTTCGAATAAAATATTCTAAAAGGTATTTGTATAGTAGGGGGTCAAAGATAACTCTGAATTAAGTGTTTCTCTGCATTTGCAATAAAAACAAACTTGAAAAGGTTTAAACTGATGGCAACTTAAAGAAAAAAAGACAATCCAGTACTCATTTAGAGAAACAGCAAAACGCAGCATCCAGTAACATCCAGGATTCACCTGGACCACCACCGATTTTACCACTCATAAAAATAAATAGGAAAATATGACTCATCATCAAGAGATGAAAATCAATAAAAGCAGACCCAAGAATGACATAAATGAAGAAACTGGGAGGATAGAAGGTCTAAAAGCTTATTATAAGTACGGTCAAAATGTTGAAAAGGTAGAGGAAGAAATGTGAGAGAAATAGAAGACATTAAAGGAGCGCAAATTAAACACCGAGTGATGAAAAAATACTGCCTGGAATGAAAATTAAAAGTATACCTGACACTACAAAAAAAAAAAAAAAAAAGATTAGTGAACTTTAAGACATAGCAATAGAATCTATGAAGATTAAACAAAGACAGTAGAAAGACCAAAAAAAAAAAAAAAAAATCTAGAGATCTGTAGTACCAGAAAAGGCAGACTTGGGAGTACCTAGTAGTCAAAAGCTTTTTAACTTTTAACGAAAATTATCATCATATTGTTCTAAGAATCTCAACCAAGACCAAAGACATTAGTTAGAGGAACATAAATAAAAACAAATTTCTCGTGAGAAACAATGCAAGCCAGAGGACAAGAAAGCAGTGTTTTTTTAATCGTGAAGGTAAGGATGGAGAGGGTGGGTTTTGTCAACAAAGACTTCTAAACCCAATTAAAAAAAATGTATCTCAAAAATAAAGGTGAATAAAGGAATTTTAGGCAAAAAATAAGAAGCTGATAGCTTCTTATTTATCATCAGAAAACATTCAAGGAAGATTAGAGAAAGTTCTCCAGGCCAGAATCAAAAATTGGACCTATGTAAAAGAATGAGCACCATGGGAAAGAGCAAATATGTGCGTAATTATAAAAACATTTTTTCCTTCTTTTAATTTTCCTTAAAGAACAAGTGACTATTTAATGCAAATAAGAGCAATGTGATGCGGGTTCATAACAAATGTATGAAATGGGTGAAAACAGTATCACAAAGGATAGGTGGGGAAATGAATGTGTCTTGTTCTAATCTTCCTAAGAAATCTATGAAGTATGAAATTATTTGAAGGTAGGCTGAGTAAATTATAAAACTTAGAGCAACTAATTAGTTTTAAAAAGTCATATAGGTTGTCTTTTGGTTTTGTCAACCGTTTACTTTGCTGTGCAAAAGCTTTTTATCTTGATGAAGTCCCAAGAGTTCATTTTTGCCTTTGTTTCCCTTGCCTTTAGTGACGCGTGAAGCAAGAAGTTGCTGTGGCCAAGGTCACGGAGGTTGCTGCCTGTGTTTTCCTCTAGGATTTTGATGGATTCCTGTCTCACATTGAGCTCTTTCATCCACTTTGAGTTTATTTTTGTGTATCGTGTAAGGAAATGGTCCACTTTCATTCTGCATTTGGCTGCCCAATTTTCCCAGCACCGTTTGTTGAAGAGACTGTCTTTTTTCCACTGGATATTCTTTCCTGCTAATCGAAGATTAGTTGACCAGAGAGTTGAGGGTTCTCTCTTCTGTTCCACTGATCTGTGTGTCTGTTTCTGTGCCAGTACCATACGGTCTTGATGATCACAGGTTTGTAATAGAGCTTGAAGTCTGGCATTGTGATGCCACCAGCTTTGGTTTTCTTTTTCAACATTCATTTGGCTATTTGGGGTCTTTTCTGTTTCCATACTGATTTTAGGATTAATTGTTCCAGCTCTGTGAAAAAAGCTGATGGTATTTTGGTAGGGATCACACTGAATGTATAGATGGCTCTAGGTAGCACAGATATTTTAACAATATTTGTTCTTCCCAACCATGAGCCATTTTTCCATTTCTTTGTGTCTTCCTCAGTTTCTTTCATGAGTATTCTATAGTTTTTTGAGTACAGGTCTTTTGCCTCTTTGGTTAGGTTTATTCCTAGGTATTTTATGGCTTTTGGTGCAATTGTAAATGGGATTTATTCCTTAATTTCTCTTTCTTTTGTCTCACTGTTAGTGAATAGAAATCCTACTGATTTCTGTGCATTGATTTTGTATTGTGCCACTTTGCCGATTTCCTGTATGAGTTCTAGTAATTTGGGGGTGAAATCTTTTCAGTTTTCCACATAGAGTTTCATGTCATGTTCAAATAGAGTCTGCCTTCTTTGCTGATTGCGATGTCTTTTATTTCTTTTTGTTGTCTGATTGCTGAGGCTAGGACTTCTAGTACTATGCTGAACAGCAGTGGTGACAGTGGACATCCCTGTCATGTTCCATGACCTTAGGGGGAAAGCTCTCACTTTTTCCCCATTAAGAATGATATTCGCTGTGAGCTTTTCGTATACGGCTTTTATGATACTGAGGTATGCTCCCTCTATCCCTACACTGTGGAGAGTTCTAATCAAGAAAGATGCTGTATTTTGTCAAATAGTCAACAAAAACCAAAAGACAACCTACAAAATGGGAGAAGATATTTGCAAATGTTTTATCAGGTAAAGAGCTCGTATCCAAAATCTATAAAGAACTTATCAAACTCAACACCCAAAAAACAAACTTTTATTTTGATGTAGTTTCAATAGTTTATTTTTACTATGGTTTCCTTTGCCTCAGGAGACAAATCTAGAACAAACATGCTATGGCTGATGTCTAACGGGTTACTCTCTGTGTTCTCCTCCAGCATTTTTATGGTTTCAGGTTTAGGTCTTAAAGCCATTTTGTGTGTGGCGTAAGAAAGTTGTCCAGTCTCTTTCTTTTGCATGTTACTGTTGTGTTTTCCCAGCACCATTTGTTGAAGAGACTTTTTCCCATTGGATAGTCTTTCCTGCTTTGTCAACGATTAACTGACCATACAGTTGTGAGTTTATTTCTGGGTTTTCTGTTTTGTTCTATTGCTCTATGTGTCTATCTTTGTGCCAGTACCATAGTGTTTTGTTTACTATAGCTGTGTAATATGACATGAAGTCCGGAACTGGATGCCTCTAGCTTTGTTTTTCCTTTTCCAGATTGCTTTAACTATTCAGGGTCTTTTCTGGTTTCATACTAATTTTATTTTTTTAAAGGTTTTATTTATTTATTTGTGAGAGAGAGAGAGAGAGAGAGAGAGAGAGAGCATAAGCAAGGGGAGCGGCAGGCAGAGGGAGAAGCAGGCTCCCCACCAAGCAAGGAGCCCAACAAGGGACTCAATCCCAGGACTCTGGGATCATGACTTGAGCCGAAGGCAGACACTTAACTGACTGAGCCACCCAGGCATTCCTGTTCCATACAACTTTAAGAATTGTTTGTTCTAGTTCTGTAAAAACTGCTGTGATATTTTGATAGTGATTGCATTACATGTGTACATTGTTCTGCATGGTATAGACATTTTAACAGTGTCTGTTCTTCCAATCTACGAGCACAGAATGTCTTTCCATTTCTTTTTGTCATCTTCAGATTTCCTTCACCAGTGTTTTACGGTTTTCAGAATACAGGTCTTATTTTTGTTGCCGTTGTAAATGGGATTGTTTTCTTGATTTCTTTCTGCTGCTTCATTATTAGTGTATAGAAATTCAACAGGTTTCTGTACATTGATTTTGTATCCTGCAACTTTACTGAATTCATTTATCAGTTCTGGTAGTTTTTTGGTGGACCCATTAGTGTTTTCCACATATAGTATCACGCCATCTGCACTTGCCGATTTAGGTGGTTTTTATTTTTTTGTTGTCTGATTGCTGTGGCTAGGACTTCAGTACTGTGTTGAATCAACGTGATCAGACTGACATTCTTAGGTTCCTGACCTTAGGGGAAATTTGTCACTTTTTCCCCACTGAGGATAATATTATGCTTATTCATGATGGTATCCATCATGAATGGGTGTTGTACTTTGTCAAGTACTTTTCCTGCCATCTACTGAAATGATCATATGGTTCTAATCCTTTCTCTTATTTATGTATCACATTGACTGATTTGCAAATATTCAATCACCCTTGCAACACAGGAGTAAATCTGACTTGATTAATTAATTAATGCTAGGAGTATTTTCCCCATACCCATTCTTCATTGAATTTATCACCATTAAAAATAAGAAAACTGTATTTAAATTCAGTTTTAGGAGGAATCCTTACAAAATTATTTTTTTCTACTTTGTATTCAAATTTTTATTACATTCATTTCTACCAGTCCTTCACATCAATCACATTTATTTGTACCATCATTTAATCCTAGTTTTATTGACTATACTTTAATTATAGGCAATTAATTCCTTATCTACATTTATCCCACAACCTATATTAATTGTCTGTTCATGTATCATGTTGATATCCTCTCTTACATATCCTAGAATGTCACATTTTTGTGACTTTCTGCCTGAAATATAAATGAAGTTAACATTGGCTGTATGTTTGCTATTTTTTTCTTTTCCTTTTTTTCCCCCTAGGCTCCACACCCATCATGGAGCCCAACACAGGGCATGAACTCATGACCCTGACGTCAAGACCTGAGCTGAGATCAAGAGTCAGATGCTCAACTGACTGAGCCACCCAGGCACCACATAGTTCTTTTTTTCTTATATGGAATATGGAATATACCATCTACCTCAAGTGTCGTATATTTTAAGTTGAAATATATACGAATCTTAAACAATAACCTTTACCAGTTATATGCTGTAATGATAACATTTAGTAACGTTAAGAATAAAACATGTTAACCTGGATCAAAATGGCAACTTCTTGTTCATTTTGCAGTAAAAAATAGAGAATAAAATTAAGATTTTTATATCTTAATAACAAGAAAAATATCTAGAAATGACAGTATAATGTAAGAATTTGGAGGACATAAATATTATAAAATAAAACAAAACTTAGCAAAAGGTATTTAGCCTCTGGTTTGGGATACACCTTGGCTTTGCCTCAAATATGAGAGGAACTAAGGAAAATATTAAAGGTGCTTGACCCATGAATCTTTCAACTTAACTGCAATCAAATACACTGTGAAACATTTCAGAAACTAAAAAGTCAAAAAACATGATGGAGGCATGGTGAATTAAGTTATTTGTATTCCCCTTTATTGCTGAATGTGGGGTTAGAGAAGGAAACAGAGAGAGAGAGAGAGAGAGAGAGACCCCTAGACAGACTGGCAATGACAATAAAAAGACTTCTACAACTTCATCTTACAGTCAAAGGGCATGATGAATCAATCACTCAATTCTACTCCTGAAACTAAAAATAAATAACATAAATTAATTAAAAGTATTATGGGATCAAATAAAACAAAAAGTCAAGGTGCAGTGAGTAAAGGGAACCTCGGGCAGATTTTTGTGTTTAGAAGTTACCGCTCACTGCAGTAGGGAGACTGGCTCGGAATATAAGATGAGGAGCGGAAAAGGGTTTGATAGGTCTGCTCTAATATAAGAGAGAAAGAAAAATTGGAACTGGTTACAATAGGGGTGCAGAGGAATAAGGAGATTTAAGAGCTATTTTTAAAGTATACTATAAATGCTTAGTAACTGAGATAAGGTGAAGAGAGATGGAGAAGTGAGGGTGGTATCAGGTTTCTGACTTTGGAGACAAAGCACTGTGAATGGGAAAAAAAAAAGCTGGCTTGAGTCAAGAGAAGATAAATTCAGCAAAAGACGTAAATTTTGGGTGACTGTGAGACTTTAAAATAGAACTGTCAAAAGGTAGGTGAGTATTAAAATGATATGCATCTCTGTTTGCCCTAAACAGCCGTGGTTTGTTTTTGCTTTTCATTCATTGTCTCGAGTGTCCATGTAGACCACAAATTAAACGATGTAGTGATGCGAAGGTGTCGAAATCTCTGTGCAGAATTATCAGTTCCGCACCTAGGAGAACATAAATGCTAGAGCTCCGTGCATGGATGAGATTAACCATTAGTAACATGGAGAACAGGGAGATGATAAAAAATAAAAAATAAAAAATTGATGGACAACAACGTTTTGGCAACAGGCAAGAAAACTTGCAAAAGAGAGTCAGTTACTCTGGGATAAGAGGAAAACCAGAAGCTATGCTCAAAGCATCAAACTGTGACATTTTAGTTAAAGAAAACATTCAACTCTAGAAGCTAGATACCACAGACATGATATTCCAGCATTTGAAAATACCATCAATTATTTATCAAGTCCACTGCTAGCTATTTGGGTTGCACTGAATGTTTCACTGCTAAGAATAATGCTACTATAAATTTCCTTGCCCAAGTCCCTGGTGCACATGTGCAGGAGTTTCAGCAGAGTATATTCTAAGATGCGGAAGTGCTAGATATTAGGATATGTAGATGTTTACGCTAAATGATGTACAACTGTTTTTCAGAGGGGCTTAACAAAATTATGCTCATACAAGCAGACTCTGAAAAGCCCTACTCCTGGTAATTCTCACCAACACATGGCTTTGTCAGATTTACACAAATAAAAAAACCATCGTGCATCTGCTAGGCATGTAATGGCATCTCATTTAGGTTTACTATCCATTTCCCTAGCTGTTAATTAGACGGAATATCCTTTTAAACTTCCAAATTCATTCTATGAGGCAAACATTACCCCAATACTAAAACCAGAAAAGACAGTACAAAAAAAGAAAAGTATAGGCGAATGTGTCTCATGAACACAGAAGCAAACATTTTCAACACGATATTAGCTGACCAAATGCAACAATACATTTAAACAAAATCATTCACCAGGACCACGTACAGTTGATTCCAGAGATTCAAGGGTGGTTCAATACATCAATCAATGCGGTACATTAAATTCACAACAGGATAAAAGCACAGCATTATCTCAACAGATGCAGGAAAAAGTACTGACAAAATACAATATCCGTTCATAATAAAAACTCAACAATGTGGATTTAGAGGGAACACACCTCAACACAATCAAGGCCATGTATGAAAAACCCACAGCTAACCTCACGCTCGATGATGAAAACCTGAGAGCTTGTCCCCTAAGGTCAGGAACAAGATAAAAATGGCCACTCTCACCACTGATATTCAACGTAGTACTGGAAGTTTTAGCCACAGCAGTTCCACAAAAATTAATAAATAAAAGGCACCCAAATTGACCCGGAAGAAGGAAACTCTATTTGCAGGGGACATGATTCTATATATAAAAAACCCTAAAAACTCCACTGAAGAACTATTAAAACAGATAAATGAATTTAGTGAAGTCGCAGAATACAAAAATCAATATATGGGCCTCTGCTGTGTTTCTGGACACTTACTAATGAGATAGCACAGAGAGAAATTAAGAAAACAATCCAATTTACAACTACATAAAAAAGAATAAAATATCTAGGAATAAACTTAACCAAGAACTTTGAAAACCTATACTCTGAAAGCTCTAAGACAGTGAAGAAGGAGATCGAGGATAACACAGACGAGTGAAAAGGTACACCGTGCTAACAGGATGGGAGAATTAACCTTGTTAAAATGTCCCTACAGCCCAAAGCAACCTACAGATTCAATGCAAATGCAGCCTCATCACAAACACCATTTCTCAAAGAACTGTAACAAATAATCTTAAAATTTGTATGGAACCACAAAAGACCCCAAGCAGGCAAAGCAATCTTTAGAAGGAACACGGCTGGAATTATCACAAGGCCAGACTTCAAGACAGACTACAAAGTTATAGTAATCGAAACAGGATGGTACTGGCACAAAAATAGACACATCGATCAATGGGACAGAATAGAAAGCTCAAAAATAAACCCATATTTATGGTCAAGTAATCTATGAAGGAGGCAAGAATATACAACGTGCAAAAGATGGTCTCTTCAATAAACAGTGTTGGGAAAACTGGACAGCTACATGCAAAAGAATGAAACTGGTCTACCTTTTTTATACTACACCAAAATAAACTCAGAATAGTTTACAAATTTAAATGTGGGATCTGAACCATGTAACTCCTAAAAGAAAACACAGGCAGTAGTATGTTGGATAGTTATATATCTTGGATATAATATTTATGGACATGTCTCCTCCAGCAAGGGAAACAAATGCAAATATAAACTACTGAGACTGTACCAAAATAAAAAAGATTTTGCACAGAGAAGCAAATCATCAACAAAACAAAAAGGATACCTAATGGAATAAAAATAGAAATATCATTTGATCCAGTATTTACCCAATGAAAACAAAAACACCAATTCTAAAGATACACGCATCCCTATGTTTAGTGCAGTATTATTTACAATAGCCAAGACATGGAAGCAACCTAAATGTCCCTTGACGAAGGGATAAAGAAGATGCGGTAAATATATATACAATGGAATATTATTCAGGTGTACAAACAGAATGAGATCTTGCCATTGCGACAGCACGGATGGCCCTGGAGAATATTATGCCAAGTAAGTCAAAGAAATAAAAATATCATACAATGTCACTTATATGTAGAATTCAAAAAAACAAAATGAGCAAACAGAGAATGAACTGTGGTTGCCAGAGCAAAGACGAGTGTGGGATGGGCAAAAGACAAAGGGATTAAGAGGTAAAAACTCCTAGTTATGAAATAAGTAAGTCATGGAGATGCAAAATACAGTATAGAAAACACAGGGAATGACATTGTAAGGACACAGATGGTGACGGCATTTGTCAGGGTGAGCACTGAATACTACACAATTGCTGAATCAGTATGTTGCATATCTGAAACTAATTTAACATTGTCAATTACACCTCAATAATAATAATAGTAATAATAATAAAAGTTGAATATCTCTTTATGGGCTTCTTTGCTATTTGCTTAGCCTCTTCTCAAAACTATTATGTTTAGTTTACTCTTATTTTTCTTTTTCATACTGTTAATTTAATCTGACTACAATCCTTTCTTTATTCTAGTGTGTTTCTTCTCTTTTTATTCACTTAACTGTGTTCTTTGATGAACACATATTTAAAAAATTATCACAAAATGAACAGCACTTTATATACGTTACTCATTTATTGGGTTATGGTTTATGTAAAATGTAATGTATAGAAGTAAATTTGCAAAGTGACACGAGTTTCAGAGAATGTTCACAGCTATGTAACCCATACCCCATAAAACAGTTTCCTCCCCACAGAAAGCTTCTCATGCCTTTCTTTTTCTAGTTCCTGACTGATTTTTTGTAAAAGTGTTTCACGATTCATTTTTCAGGTTAATGCAATTCATTTATCCATTTTCATTTAATTATTAGTAATTTCTCTGTGTTAAGAAATTGCTGCCAACCTCCAGGTTTTCACCCATGATCTAAGTAGGAATCGAGGGGCACGGTTTTTCATACAAGTATCCAATTCTTCCAGCACCACTGTTGAAAACACTTTCCATTCCACACTCTGGAATTTCCCTGGTGCCTTTGTTGAAAGTAAATTTTCCATGCAAGTCTGAGTCCATTCCTCCCCTACTTGTCTATGTTATACCAATACCTCACTGTCTTAATAATAGGAACATATAGTCAGTCATGAAATCAGGTGTTACGAGTTTCCCAAGATATTTTTTGAGGCTCTTCAAATTGCTGTGATAGGATCAGTACTGGGATTACATTCAACCTATAGGTCACTGTGAAAAGAACTGACAGCTTAAAACTTTATAATCCAATTGACACTCTTAAAACAGTAATATGTATTTAAAAATGAATTTAAAAAATCACTATCATTCATCTTCCAACAAAAGAAGAAACTATAAACACTTCTATTACACTAACCCCTTCCATTCTTATTTGTTAGATTTTTCCATTAGTTTGTTGAGATTTACCTATATATTTACCAGGTTTTTTTAATTATTTTTATTTGTATCAGATTAGAATCATTAGTCACACCCGCTATTAATAAATTGCTAGAGGGCTTTTTGTTCTGTGAACTTGGGTCCATTTTAGAAACAGTATCCAGCGCTTTCATTCCTAATTTTTCTGTTATTTTCCATGAGCATTTTGAGGGTATTTCACTCTTTTCGGTCTTATCACTCTTAATAAATCAGGGTATTTATCCCAATTTTTCAGGTATATCATCTGTCTATTCTGTTCATGTTTTTGAAAATTTCTCTGTTTTTGTTTCTCAGTTTTACAACCACATGTCTAGGTTTAGATTTCTTCCTGTTTATCTCGTTTGGGACTTTTCCTATTTCCTGAAACTAAATTTTCAAGTGTTTTATATGTTTCCTGGGAAACATTCAATCATCGTTTTAATAAGGCACCCCTTATGACCCAAGTGTGATGGATTCCTAACATTTCAGATAATGAATTCTGAAATGTCAGAGAATTACATTCCATCTATTTAAATGTTAAAATATAATAATTTGCTTCCCACCACTTAAATCCATCCAATTTTTCTAAATATCATTAAGATAATTTAAACACCTCTGTAACAATGTCCTTTTGACTTAGGCAAGATACAAAATATTCTTAACATCAGTTTTATCTAATCTGGCATCTGACAAACTCATCAGGGTGTTTATTTTTGTGCAAGTGTAATAATACTGAGCAAGTTGCTGGAAAGAAATACTAGGAGAGTATTAAAGAGACATGAAAATAGTAATTACTTTTCAGGAAAAGAGTTACAAAATTATATGATTAACAAGTATTTTCTATTAGTAAAACGGTGCCTAAGTACAATCTCTTTGTTGCTCTTTCGTGTTACTGAAGGTGAGCAGAAGAATACAGAAAAAGTACGGAGTAAAACAGTAATTTCTCAGCCTTAATTTACCTCCAAAATAAAGAGATCTGGTAGAAAACATTATCCTTGCACTTAAAACTCAACATGAGACAAAGCAAGCACATTCTCAAAACTACAGGAAGACAAGTTATCAGAAAGAAAGACAAATACATAATGTGACTGTGTATTTACTTGTCATTACTCCTTACTAACTGCAGCCTGCAATTGCAGTTAAATTTTTGCACGTGACGTTCTGTTCAGGTCACGCTCACCTCAGCTTAGGTGTGTGATGTGATTTTGTACAAAGATTTGGTGTCTAGCATGTGGAAGGTGCTTTTACAAATTACGTAGACTTTGAGTTCCTAACTCTTTCAAACCATCTTCTATTTGCTTTGAAATTTAAGCCTGTGAACAGAACATTTTCCCATCCCTTCATCATTTTCAGATATTCAACGGTAGTCAATGATTTTGCTGTATTAACTTGGTAATATACGACCC
>NW_024426663.1:69479993-69812985 GCF_017311325.1 Ursus maritimus
CCCCCCAGTGAGATGGCTGTCAGCCTTCTATACAAGCTGCTTCCGTAGGCTTTCACAAGCCATTACACAGTGTGAGAAGCTCAAGCTTTATCCAAGCGACAATATAGCCATGATTTCGTTTACGTTTCCAAGAAAAGAAAAAATTATGCATAGTAGTAGGGGCATACGCACTGCCAATCTTACTTTCATAGGCATTAATTCCCCTGAATATGCTTTATCACTTCCAATTTTTTCCTTCTTATGCTTTATCACTTCCACTGTTTTCTCCTAAATTTCTCCTAACCTGATTTTCATAGTAATTTCAGTCTTATATGCTTTACTTACAGACTTTGACAATTTTCATAAACACAGAGGGGCAAAAAAAAAAACCGCAATAATGGAGGAAATTCAGAGCTTCTAAAAACCTGTAGGACAATAACTAATGGTTTCACATAAATAAAATTGGAACGCCAGAAGGAGAAGTGAGACTATGCCACAGGAGTATGTAAAGACATAAAGGCTTGAAAGATTTTACAAATTGATGACAGATCCCCGATGACATTTCCAAGAGATTCTGTGAATAACGCAAGGATGAATGCCAAACAGAAATCAACATACAGACATATCTTACTGAATCTGTTGAACACAAAAGAAAACAAAAATTCCTGAAGGCACTCAGGAACAGAAGATACTACATACAGATAATCAAAACTAAAAATCACGGTTTTCTCTACTCATTGGCAATTTTACTCCCTTTTAGTTAAGTAGTTCCACCTCCTCAAATCAGCCTTCCGTTCGCCAGGGTTTTGTTGCTGTATCTTTTAAAGGGACCACACTGACACTTTCCCATTTTGTTTATTTTATCTCCTCAAACCTACGAATTCGGTTGAGAAGGAAGAGAAGGTCTACGATCCGCATGAAAATGGTTAGAGAAGGAAAAGGCATAAATAGGAAGAATTCTGATCAGCAGGACTGAGGGGAACGGCCCCACAAAGGTAAAAGGGCACCTAGTGCGGGAGAGATGCAGATTTTAGGAAGCATATTTTAAGTTATTAGATCAAGATGTGGGAAAATTCTCAGAAAAGGTATAAAACTGCCCTTCTGGAATATGCTACTGAGGGAAGGGGACTGAATACTACCAGAAAGATGCGTTTTGTATGCACGTGTGTGGAAATCTCATGAAACTTCATTACTATCTAATTTTTTAAAATTTCACAAATGTATTACTCTGTAAATTTTTTTACCTTAGCTGGAAAAAGTCAAGCTACTCAAACCAGTTTCAAACTGTTTGTCAGGGCGCCTGGGTGGCTCAGTCAGTTAAGCGTCTGCCTTCAGCTCAGGTCATGATCCCAGGGTCCTGAGATCGAGTCCCACATCAGGCTCTTCCTCAGCAGGGAGTCTGCTTCTCCCTCTCCCCGTCCCCACCCCTCCCCCTTGTGCTCTCTCTCACTCTGACAAATAAAATCTTAAAAAAAAAAAAAAAAAAACAACTGTCAAGATAGGAGATGGTCAATAGATGAAACACTGATGGCACAAGACTTCATTAATTTGAATGTATATATTTATTTGCAATTCAAGTAGAAAACAATCTATTTGTAAAAAGAATTTGGAAATTACAAGTGTGTGTAACAGAGTCTTAAACTGACAATTAGTAGGTTTAGAGAGTTTTAAAATTCTTTAAAAAGCTGTACCAGTGGCAGCGGATGTTAACCTATTCTGGCAACTATTCCATTATACGTACGAGTAGTGAATCGTTATGTCCTACACCTGAAATATACCCACTAATTCTGCATATGAAGAAAATACAGCTAATTGAATTACTAAGCCTGTTGCCCAGGAAACTGGAATAACGTAAAAATCTTCCAACAGAGGAATTTTGAGCCACTGCAAGAGTTTCTCAGAATACTGAAAAAGAACTGAGGTGGGACCACAGAGTTTCCCTACTTACCATGTCAGGGTCTGGACCACAGAAAATCTTACTCTTATTTTAAAAATGATTAGAGCTGATGAACATGCTGATTGCACTAAATTTTGTCTGTTAACTATGTACAAGAAAGAGAGCATATATCATATATATTATAGTATATATTATGTGTATTTATAGCAAGAAATAGATTCTTTTATAATGTTCTGTAACACTCTTTTTACTAATTTAGATCCTTGATGAGGATTTTGTGTGTATTTAAGGTTATCCATTGTCTTATAAAATAAATGAAACACACACACCACTATGGAAAACAGTTGAAGGACTATTAGAAACTGATAATTTCTTTTTACACATATTCTTTGATGTCTGATGTACAAAAAGACTGTATACATTTAATGTATACAATTTGCTGCATTTGGACTAGCTAGGCGTATCTGTGATCTGTCACCACAATCAAGGTAATAAACATATTCATCACTTCCTTGTGTCTCTATGCTGTTTTTTCTTGTAGTAGTAACACCTGACATGAGATCTACCCTCGAAATTCTTAAATATACAATACCGTATTGTTATCTGTAGGAAGTATGCTGCACGGCAGATACCTGTGACTTACTCATCTTTGTATTTTCATACCCACTGAGTAACTCCCATTTCCCCTTCCTCCCATCTCCTGGAAACCACCATTCTATTTTGAGCTTTTATGGGTATAATGATAGATACTTCATTAAGCGATATTATTCAGTATTTGTCTTCTGTGACTTACACTTGCTTAGCATAATGTCTTTCAGATCCATCCCTGTAGTCACAAATGGCAAGACTTTCTCTTTTTTTGTGGCTGAATAATTTTCCATTGTACGTATATACCATGTTTTCTTTATTCATTCATCTGTTGTTGGTCATTTGGGTTCTTTCCCTATCAGAGCTATTGTGACTAGTGCTTCAATGAACATAGATGTAGAGCTATCTCCTCAAGAAGATGAATTATTTTGGATATAAACCCACAAGTGCGATTGCAGGACCGTATTTATGGCACTTCTATTTTTTTGAGAACCTCCATGCTTTTTTCCATAGTGACTGCACTGTTTTACATTCCCACCAACTGTGTAAAGTGGTTGTAATTTCTCTACCTTCACTTGTTTCCTTGATAAAAGCCTAACAGGTGTAAGGTGATCAATCATTATGATTCCTATTTACATTTTCTTGATGATTAGTGATATTAAGCATCTTTTTGTATACCTGTTGGCCAGTCATAGGTCTTTGGAGAAATGTCTTCAGTTCCCTTGTCTATTTTTTTTATCTATCTATCTATCTATCTATCTATCTATCATCTATCTATCTACTAATTTGTAGGAGTTCCTTAAATATTTTAGAAATGAACTCTTTATTAAATACATAGTTTACAAATACTTCCTCTCATTCTATAAGTTACTTTTTCTCTCTGTTGTCTGCTCCCAATACAGAAGCCTATTACTCCGATGAAGTCCCACTTCTCTATTTCTGCTTTTGTTGCCTGTGCTTTCAGCTTCTTACCCATGAAATACTTGCTCAAGAACCATTTTCAACTTCAACCCTGTCTTCTCTAAACAGTTTCATAGTTTTGGGTCTTATGTTTAAGTCTTTAGTCATTTTTAGTCGATTTTCATACATGGCTTCTTATTTACCAGACAACCCAAAACGCAATTAACTGATGACTTATGGTGTTAAAATCGATTTTCAATCTGTAATTATCTACCCCAAAGATCAAATAGAGAATTAAGACTATCTCAGATATTAATACCACCATCACCACCCAATGAAAAAATCCAGGGTCATTTGACTTAAACTACAAAAATACAAGTTATTCATTTAGAAAGATTTGAATACCAGCAGAAGCTTTTTATATCTGATTTAAAAAGGCAGGGGGATCAATGGAAATGGAATAAATATACATAAAAAGGTGAAATTATTTTTTTCCTTTTAAACTACTCTTTAAGGAAACTAGGTAAAGACCAGAGTTGAAACAGGTATCAATGGGGTTCCTCAAAAAGTTAAAAATAGGGCTACCCTATGACCCAGCAATTGCACTACTGGGTATTTACCTCAAAGATACAAATGTAGTGAAAAGAAGGGGCACATGCACCCCAATGTTCATAGTAGCAACGTCCACAATAGCCAAACTGTGGAAGGAGCTGAGATGCCCTTCAACAGAGGGATGGATAAAGAAGATGTGGTTCATATATACAATGGAATATTACTCAGCCATCAGAAAGGATGAATATCCACCATTTGCACTGACATGGGTGGAATTGGAGGGGATTATGCTAAGTGAAATATGTCAAGCAGAGAAAGACAATTATCATGTGGTTTCACTCATGTGGAATGTAAGGAATAGCATGAAGGACATTAGGAGAAAGAGGGAAAAATGAAGAGGGGGAAATCAGAGGAGGAGACAAACCATGAAAGACTGTGGACTCCGGGGAACAAACTGAAGGTTTCAGAGGTGAGGCGGGTAGGGGGATGGATTAGCCCGGTGATGGGTATTAAGGAGGGTATGTATTGCAATGAACACTGGGTGTTATATGCAAGCAATAAAGAATGGAACACTACATCACAAACTAATGAAGTACGTACAGTGACTAACGTAACATCATAAAAAAAAAAAAAGAGAAAGAAACAAGTATCAGGGTAAAGCAGAAGCTATGCAGAGTCAAGTGAAAATGAAAACACAGCATATCAAAATGTGTAGAATGCAACCAAAGCCATGCTCAGAAAAGACAAATTTACAGCACTCAATACTTAGAGTAGAAAAGAAGAAAAAAATCTCAAGTCAATGACCACAGGTTCTACCTTCAGAAACCTAACCATGCAGCAGAAAATGGGGAAAAAAACATCAGACTAAAAACTCAAGTAATAAACAACAAAAAAATGCTCATATCAAAGCAACAAAAACTGGTTGAGATCAACAAAATTTATGTACTTCCAGTCATACAGATTGTATAAAAGACACATAGAAGACCCAGAAATGGGGGCGCCTGGGTGGCACAGTGGTTAAGCTTCTGCCTTCGGCTCAGGGCGTGATCCCGGCGTTATGGGATCGAGCCCCACATCAGGCTCCTCCGCTATGAGCCTGCTTCTTCCTCTCCCACTCCCCCTGCTTTTTTCCCTCTCTCACTGGCTGTCTCTATCTCTGTTGAATAAATAAATAAAATCTTAAAAAAAAAAAAGAAGACCCAGAAATGAGTGACACGTCATCACTACAGAAACTTCAATAAATACTCTAAAGAACATAATAACCAAAAATACAACAACTATCAGATTTGTACCAATGTTACTGGAAGATGCAAGAAGAAAGAATTATATAACAAGGAACTGTAACTACTAAATAATTTGAATTTGTAGTTACAAACTTTTCAAACAAAACAGAACCCTCCAAGAGGTACAGATGATTTTACAGCTGGTATTTCCAGAAAAAAAAATAAAAGACTCTGACACTTAGCTTCAGTTAAGAAAGTAAGTCCTAACTGTCCTGGTTCCCTTTTTATAAAAGTCTGCTGCTGCCATAAAAATGCAGGAGATACTGGGGAGCCTGGGTGGTGTAGTTGGTTGGGTGTCTGACTCTTGGTTTCAGCTTGTGATCTCAGGGTCATGGAATCAAGCCCCAGGCTGGCCTCCGTACTCAGCAGGGAATCTGCTTGGGATTCTCTCTCCTTCTCCCTCTGCCCCACCAGCTCATGCCCCCTCACTCTAAAATAAATAAATACATCTTTAAGCAAACCAACAAAAAATGCAGATATCTTGTATACCTGCAACTAATATGACACTGTATGTTAACTAACTGGAATTTGAATTAAAACTTTTAAAAAATGTAGGATGTATCATATATACATATAATATGTTGATTAAAGCCTCTGGCTACAGTTTACTTCCCAGTAGTTACACAAAAGCTAAGTGTAAAATAACTGACTACTTATTTTCTGAAATAACGTAAAATGAGTATAGGTTGTGAGATTTATTAATTAGTAAAGAAGACTGCTTGGGTATCATCAGATCAAGTGGGATAAAGGTGAAGGATAATCTCTCAGCAATAATAAGAGATGCTCTTACATGAGAAATGTTAGCACTTTAATTCATCTCTGAAATTTTTAATAGATTCTAGCTTAAAAAAAAAAAAAACCCACAATTTCAAAGGCGAAGACAGGTCAAAGACCTCTAAAGGAACATGAAAACAAGATAAAATACAGAATTCAAGATGCAATGCTTGCACAGTAAGTGGAAATTAAATCTGAGAGATGCTTCCCCTCTTTTCCTTCTCTGATTTTTGTGGTCAAGAGTGTAATTAACAACAATCTGTATTTCAACCTATTTAGCACATGGATAGGTATGGGTATCTCACCATAGGAAATTCACTTTTCAATCCAAGAGAAAGCATCATTAAAGTTCCAACTAAATACTCATGTTGGCTATTATAAAATTTAATTACAGGATCTGTGGCCTCTCATAAAATAACACTTCGGCCAAGGAGACTGTTGCGTATAACAAACTATTTCAATAGCATTTTCTTTGTAAATAAACATCCTAATTGTTGTTATTACTGAAAGCGGGACATTTACAAATCAAAATTGTTTACCAAAACTCTACCATCTACAATGAATATGCTCCGATTATTTTTCTCTAAAGTCTAAAATACTTAAATCCTGCTAAGGCAAATACATATGAAACATACTATAAAACGTTATTGTGTTCCTTTTCTCAGCCTCATGGCAACCTCACATTAAAAAGGTCACAAAAAGTTCTGCTCTTAATACAGTGTTAGAGTGAAAATCATGAACATAAGTCATAGTCAAAAACTACACAACCTGAAATCGTGAAGAACTTTTGTTAACTACTTAAAAAAATCACAGAATTTTGTTTTTAAAATAAAGGCAAATCTTTGAGAAATTATTCTTATTACGGTAAGAACATTGAGCATAAAATCTTCCCTCTTAACAAATGGTTCGAGTACAATATGGCAGTGATAACTGCGGGCACCAGGTGATACAGCACATCTATTCGATTTATTCATTTTGTGTAAAGGAAACATTACACCCCTTGAATAACTTCTCACTTACCCCTCTCCCAGGCCCTAGTAGCCACCATTCTACTCTCTGCTTTTATGAGTTTGAATATTTTATCTACCTCATCTAAGTCAGAGCACACAGTATTGTCCACCTGTGACTGGTTTACTTCCACTTAACAAATTTCTATTATTTTTTGGGGGGGTGGCTTCTTTCAGATTCATCGAGTATTTTTCAGGGATACATGTTTCCCTTGTAGATTTCTCTTGATATATATTTCTTAAGTAATCTATTTAGTGCTTATTTTGGCGAGATAAAAAAAAAAAAAAGACACGGATACAAATGTTAAGATTTTATTTATTAATTTGACAGAGAGACAGCCAGCGAGAGAGGGAACACAAGCAGGGGGAGTGGGAGAGAAAGAAGCAGGCTCCTAGCAGAGCAGGGAGCCTGATGTGGGGCTCGATCCCAGAACGCTGGGATCATGCCCTGAGCCGAAGGCAGACGCTTAACGACTGCGCCACCCAGGCACCCCTGTATCCATGTCATTTATCCATGTTTTGCTTGGGCTCTTGGATGCCCTTTGCTCCTACCTCTGTAAAAATGTCTACAACTGCACTCAGTCCGTCAGTGTCTCACCCATCATTTTCCACTTGGTTCTCTGCCTCTCTCATCTTTTACTCTGAGTTTTTTCATCACTTGATGCTCCGCAGCAGAAAATCACCGCTATTTGGCTTGAGATCTGGATGTTTCAGCTAAAAACCTGCTTCACTCCAAATAAAAAGTACAGAGTACTGTACTCAGTTCTATACTGTGATCTCTCTCTGATCTTGGCTCCCCTATGTTCTCAGAGCTTTGGCTAGTCTCCTATGCTGTCGAGTGTTACTTACTATCATTCAGATTTTCCAGTTATGCATTATGTACTGCTTTGTGGGATACAAACTATTCCTACATAGCTGGAAGAAGAATTCATAAAATATTTAATATATTTCTTCACCAAATATTTCTTGGAACACTTACTATTTATTTAGTATATATTTACCAAGCACATACTAAGTGCCTTTTACTTTTCAAGGAACTGGGCATATGACAATGAGATAAAAAATAACTATTCTATTTTCTTAAGATAGTTCTTTTTTGTATTACTTGTCATCTTGCTGTTAACAATCAATGATTTGATGTATGAATTCCGTTAATATCTCATATTGCATTTATGAAGTTAATTACAGTGCATTGTTTCCAACCTCAAATCTGGTCCCCAATATACATTCCAAAAAATTTATTCTGTAAAAACAATACACGTTTTCAAAAATTCATTTACAGTGAATTTCTCAACTACAATCCCCAAATATGTAAAAGGTATTTTTTTTGGGGGGGGGAGGGGGTGAGCTTTAGATTTTTAATTGCACCTAAAAATTAACAATAATTCTCTTTCAGAAGTTTTTATTTTAATTCCAGGTAGTTAACGCCCAATGTTATATTAGTTTCGGGTGTACAATATAGTGATCCAACACTTAACTTCCATACACTGCCTGGTGCTCATCAGGACAAGAGCCCTCCTTAATCCCCATCACCTATTTCTCCCATCCCCCCACCCATGTCCCTTTCAGTAACCATCGGTTTGTCTTCTGCAGTTATGAGTCTGATTCTTGCAGAAATAACTCCATTCTTATAAAACGTATATTCTAGTGGGGGGCATGAACTTAAAAAGTATAAATATACATATATGGTGAATATTCTATAATGGAAAAGAGAAAAGGTAAGAAAATAGTGATTAGAGGTGTACTTTTATTTTTAATTTTATTTTATTCAAAATCAATTAGTTCACATATAGTGTATTAGTTTCAGAAATATAATGAAAGAAAAAATATTTGAAACTCAAATGCAAAGACTAGTTGAATTTAAATAAACAAAATATGTTTTATTTTTTAAAAAAGAAGTAGTGTAGTTTTAGATAGGATAAAGGATTGCTCTTTGTGGAAGTTAACAGGAACACCTTAGACAAAGTGAGGCACTGAACTCTTTAGGGGAAGATAATATTATACAGAGAGAAGAGAAAGTGCAAACATGTAAGAGTAGGAGACTGTGTTTTCCCAGACAGTAGCAAAAAGGCCAGCATGGTGGAAAGAAACTATTAAGGGTGCTAATAAAGGTTTAGGGTGCAGACATGTATAGATTTAAAGGTCACAGTAATAACATGGGATTTTATTCTAGTTGTGAAAAGTTATTAAAGAGTGATATGTTAGGGCTGAACGTTTCAAAACTATTTCTTGACTGTTTTGTTGGTAACAGACTGTAAGAGGTAAAAGAAAAAGCATTTCAAAATCATTTATTTTCTACTTTTCCCCTTTTTGGCTTTTAGCAGTGCTTAAACTCAATCAGGATCATATTGTATCTTTTGGGTATATCATGAGAAAGCTCTCAGAGATTTATATTATTTTTGTGCTCATTTATTTACAATATTTTCCTGATGAGAGAAATGGCATATAAAATGTTAATATAAGTACTCACATTAGGAACAGCCTATCACAGATTAATCTGTGCATTGTAGTCACAATTTGTGTTTGAAAATTGGAAACAGAGGATTCAATACTGTGTGTCATGATTATGGGAGTGCATCAGATAATTTTTAATACCTGAAGTCACATTTGTTAAGTATTATTAAGTACTAACTACTATGGTAAGAGATTGTCTTTCTTTATTCTAAATCACTCTACTAGGTTCCTGTTGTTATCATGCTCCTTTTTTGGCAAAGCAGCGGAGATTAAAGAGCTTAAGTAACATTCTAATGATCACACAGCTACTAACTGAGAGTCACAATTTGAACTTGGAAAGAGACCATTCTCTAAACCATTACATTCTAGTGCTTTCCAATGGGGGGGGGGGTAATCCTAATAAAAAGAAAAATCTCAATTTCCTCAGTGAGTTTTTAACCTAATTGTCCAAACAAGGTAATTTTCTTACTTCCTACTTTATTTAACATTTGCAGTTACATTTAATGATAAAACATAAAATGTTGAGTTATTTTTTTTTTAAAGATTTATTTCAGAGAATGGGAAAGAGAGGGAGAGAGACAGCACAAACAGGAGGGGCAGAGGGAGAGAGAGAATCACAAGCAGACTCCCCACTGAGCGTGGAGCCCTAAGTGGGGATTGATCTCATGACCCTGAGATCACGATCCAAGAGTCGGATGCTTAAACAACTGCACCACCCAGGCATCCCCAAACCTTGAGTTGTTTTAAGTTGTGGTTCTTCAGAAACATTTAAGCATCTTAAGGTCATTAAAATATATATGTGTCATTAAAAAGTATTGATGTTCAGAGACTGTACATACATTTGAAAAAATTATTAAGGTTAAGTATTTTCCTGCTTCACATTTCACTTCTTGGAAAAAAACAAGCCCTCAACTCCCACCACTCCCTGGTATTCCGTGTCGTAAGCTGCCCTGCAAGATCCAACCTGTGCCTTAGGAGAAGGCAGGCAGGCATCCTTGCCTGAGGGCATCTCTAAGGTAAAGATGGAGGGGCTAACATAGGCCAAACAAGCAGGACAAATCATGAGGGCTTCACTGAAAAGAGAAAAAGGCAGTTACTCCTTTCTCAGGTCCTCCAAACTTTACCCAGGGGAGGTACCAGCCCAGCTCCGGGGTCAGAAGTCCAATACGCTGGTCAAGTTTGTCCCTTTACACAAGAATGGACCAAAGAACCAGACATCTCCCCATGAATGTGAGGACCCCATCTCCTCTCCACTCCTGAGGTCCTAATAGACACCTCACTTAAATGCACTCCAGAACAGAAACGGAGATGGGGTTATTAGAAAGCTTAATTAATCTGGGTCACACAACAGAACCCAAGGTGTCTAAAGAATCAGCCCCAATTACTGGAGGACACTAAGCTGGAGCCCCAGATTCTCGTTCGTGCATTCACCTCAGTGTGTTTGCTTCTCATAAAAAAGTTCAGACTAATTACAGAGAAACCAAATACAGGATTCCTTCTTTAAAATCAGAACCTAGGGACACCTGGGTGGCTCAGTTGGTGAAGCATCTGCCTTCGCCTCAAGTCATGGTCTAGGGTCCTGGGATGGAGTCCCCGCATCAGGGTCCTTGCTCAGTAGGGAGCCTGCTTCTCCCTCTGCCCGCCGCTCCCCCTGCTTGTGCTCTCTCTCTCTCTCTCTGACAAATAAATAAATAAATCTAAAAAAAGAAAAAAAATCAGAACCCAGACCATAATTTAGGACCAAAGAGTAAATAAAATTCATCACCATGAATATCCCAGAGCTACAAAAAACAAAACAAACAAACACAGTTTGTGTAATATTTGGTACAAAGAAATCAGAGAAATTTTTCCAGAGGAGTTCAAAGTGCCAGTCCAGCACTCACGGGCGCACAGGGTTAACCAGCAGCTAATATTGACAAATGCTCAGCCAACCCTCATTCAACAACTATTTTCTGGAAGTAATAAAAAATAGAGTGTACATATGAAAACACAAGAAGAGGCAAGAGAGGCAGAATACAGGCAAGAGGATTTTTCATAGGAAAATCAATCTGAAAGCAAAAAACAATATACAATCAAGGAAGAGAACAGAAAGCCTGAACCATACCTTCTGTAGAACAGGAAAACACAACGGGAGAGGTTTTATGGTTTGTTTTGGTTTTTGTTTGTTTTTACAAAAAGTTGTCTTCCTTGGTTGAAAAGAAAAACCTGGACTCCAGCCAAGATGAGATGGTCCGAACACAAAGAAAACTCGGAGTACCAGAATAATTTGAAACATGTCACCTTTAAAAATCGTACTGTAATAACCAATTTTTGTGGGAGATCAATGTTTCTTTTTAATTACAAATCTGACAGGGGCAATAGTAGAGGCTTCAGAAGGAGATTTACGATAAAAGGACCAAGCAGCAGCTTATGCTTAACATGTGTGTCTCCTAAAGGTATATGAAACTTGTCCCATTAAACATATATGCAACAGAGCGTCAAAGAAGTAATGCAGACAGATGGAAAATTATGTGAGTACATGACTGAGAAAGTAGAAGTTTCTACATTACCCCAAACATGAAACAGTAGAATGCAGCCTTAAGAACACAGACACTGGTGTCAAACAGTCACTACATCACTTATACAGAGTGGGGGGAAAAAAGGCAAGATACTCAACTACCTTCGCATCCATTTCTCCACTGATAAAATAAGTATTATGGTATGGACTTGACAGAGCTGTCAAAAACGTTACCGAAGAATACATATGTGAAACATTTAATTCAGTTCCTGATCAAGAGTCAATTGCAATAAAAAACTAGATAGGATGATGATGATTTTTTTTTTTATTTTGGGGCGTTTTATTTCTTTTGCATTAAAGATTAAATTTCTGGAATTTCTACTCCTCTTACTTTTTAGAAGTAATGTAAGTATTAGGTAAGAAACTCCAAAACAAGATTTAATTTTTGCCTCCTTCATCTATTATTAACTATTCTACATATATATTGTAAGTAATCTGTCTTAAATTCAAACAAAGTATCTAGACATTATCTCTTTTTTAAATTAATCTTTTTTACATCAATAAATAGAAGGCACTGGATAAATCTATTGAATAATAGGAAGAAGAGAGAGAGAGAAGGAAGTAGGAAGAGAGAGAGAAAAAGTGAATTAACACTAATTCAAAGTATTTAATATATATTTAAAAAAAAACAACAACCCTGCATAGTTAAGAGTTAGCCCTAAGATTTTATACGAATTCTGAACAGCCTACATTAGCTATTAGCATGGATTAGAGCCAGGCAGGTAATTAACAAAGATTATCTTTTGACAAAGCAATACATTAGGAATTTTCTTACCCACATTCAATACAGAACCTTTCACAGCCCATTACATACTTGGTTCTCAGTTCTTGCTTCATGGATATATTTTGAATAAAATAATGTAAAACTAAATTTGCACACCTAATCCGGAATTAAGTATACAGCAGAGTTCACTACATTAATTACTGTGTATTGGGAAAATCTAGGCTAATTACTCCCAAATTCATTATGTAAGAATGCGGTAACAGCTCCTGACCCTTGTAGCCTAAAAGGCAGGTGACTCAAATGACAATATTCATCCTATACTTATGGTTTTCAAACATTTTGGTATGGAATGTTATTTGGGAGCGTGTAAAGCAGCTAAAAGTTGAGAAGCTAGATATAAAACATGGGAGACCAAAACCTCAGTTAGAACAAGGAATTTTGGGGCCAAGTTTGACACCCTTTGTTCTCTGCAAGTTCCCTCAGAGTTTTTGAGAATTCAGCACACATCTGGAGAATATGATCAGATGGAAGCCAAGTTACCCCATAAATAACGACTCCAAGAAGTGGGAAGCATCCTTGAGATTTCTTTCCTGGTGCTCTGCTTTTACTTTTGAAGTTAATTTTTGTCTGTTTTTTAGACTTGAAGATGGTCAAGTATAACCAGGTTAATTTTTTTTTTTTAAAGATTTTTATTTATTTATTTGACAGAGATAGAGACAGCCAGCGAGAGAGGGAACACAAGTAGGGGGAGTGGGAGAGGAAGAAGCAGGCTCATAGAGGAGGAGCCTGACGTGGGGCTCGATCCCGGAACGCCGGGATCACGCCCTGAGCCGAAGGCAGACGCTTTAACCGCTGTGCCACCCAGGCGCCCCGACCAGGTTAATTTTTAAAAATGGAATACATTTTGTAATTTCAATGGGATAGACTAGAGAAAACACAACAATATATGGTGTGGAGATTTTCTTTTTTTATTCATTTCCCATTGAGATAAAGCTGATTTTTTTGAGTGGAAAACAGAGATACTTCTAATCCACAGAACTACAGAACTGTCGTGATTTAAAAACTTACAAAGCGGGGGGTGCCTGGGTGGCGCAGTCAGTTAAGCATCTGATGTTGATTTCAGCTCAGGTCATGATCTCAGGGTCCTGGGATCGAGCCCCAGGTCAGTCTCCACACTCAGTTTGGAGTATGCTTGACGTTCTCCCTCTCCGTCTCTCTTTCCCTCTGTCCCTCCCACTTGTGCTCTCACTCAAGTAAATAATTAAAATCTTTAAAAAAATAAAAACTTCAAAAAGGGTCGAGGATCAATTTCAATAGTGAAAAATACGTGTGGGTTAAAAGCATTCTCCAAATGCTTTCCTTCTCAAAGTTATTTGAGGAATCCTGAAAATGCTGGAAAACCTTCCACTAGAGTGTGGAATAGTATACATTGGGGGTAGAGTTCTCTTTGTGAGTCAAAAGGTCTTATCAATATTTCACCAGCCCATCTCTTTCTCATCACCTAAAAACATGGCAGATGAGCCTTTAGATGGTGAGTACTTTGAGCAGCTTAACTATAAACACTGCCAAGCAGACTGCATCGAAGCAAAAAAGAACCGAAAACTAACAAACTCTTAATACTGCTGTTCCTGAAAAGTTAATCCAAGCTCAGTGAGAGAATTTTCTTTAAGACTCAAATTTAATTAACGTATAAGGTTCTGTTCCAAGATGATGACATAGGAAGATCCTGGACTCACCTCCTGATATGGACACACTCAATCTACAGCTACGGGTGAAACAATTTCCTCAGAAACAAATATAAAAACAGCTGAGTGACACCTATACCTATCAGGCAAACAAGAAAAAAAAAAGTCCAAGCAGGTAAGAGAGACTGAGACAAAATCTCAATGTAAGCGCTACCTCCAGCACGGTGACAACCAGGGGGTACCTCAAAATTTGAAGCTTCTCCCTCAGAAACAGAGTGTGAACTACACATCAGGACCCTCAACTTTTAGGGCCTGCTCCTGACAGACGGGCCCTCAAATATTTAGCCTTGAAAACCAATGGAACTCACCTCCCCAATACCCACAAGGCTATAGCAAACTAAGACATGAGTTTTACAGGACTCAGACTTTCAAACTCACCTGCTCCAAAGACCAGTGCAAAAGTAGATAATGGGGGTGCCTGGGTGGCGCAGTTGTTAAGCGTCTGCCTTCGGCTCAGGGCGTGATCCCAGCGTTCTGGGATGGAGCCCCACATCAAGCTCCTCCACTACGAGCCTACTTCTTCCTCTCCCACTCCCCCTGCTTGTGTTCCCTCTCTCACTCTCTATCTCTGTCAAATAAATAAATAAAAATCTTAAAAAAAAAAAAAGCAGATAATGGAAAGGTGCCTAGACTTCATATAAAAGAAGCTTATTTGCTTATCTTCAAGAGGCAGCCTGAGGGTTAGGCATGTAACTTAATACGCATGTCTGGGGCTACTAGGATTCTCTCCAGGAAAGAAGGCTGGTGGGCACCATCTTTGCACACTCTCTGCTCCACAGTATATGCCATCTTTGCACTCCAGCTTGATGTTATTGCTGGAAAAGGACCTTGTAACCACGTCTGGCAACCTGATTTTTGTGGCTGTCACCCAAGGGACACCACCAGATTGCCTGGATCCAGAGGATAGCAGGGCTTATTCTCCAGGGTCCCATAGAACCATGCCCAGTGGAGAAAGAACTCTTCGACTACCACTGCCTAACACAGCATCAGGTAACAGTCTCAAGAGCATAGGCTTTATGCAAAAGAGGCTTATTAGGTTATCTTCCCAGTTTTGGCCTCAAGGGCAGGCCACACACCTAAGAGCTGACTGTAATTCTTTCCAGAGACCTCAGGGAATAGATATTATCTTCAAACTTCCCCTGGTACACTCTCAAGTGCCAGTGAAAGGGAGCTTTTATGTGTATCTGCTACCTATTTGCGTGTGGGGGGATGTGTCTGCCACTCAGGAGACCTCTTTGATCACCTGTCTCTGGAGGCCAGAGAAACTTGTGTCTCTGGATCCCACAGGACTGTAGCAATCAGAGAGACCGTCCTTGGCTGACTGACACCACAGGGCACTACACAGACAGAATACAGAAAACACACCTAGTCTTTATGTAAAAGAGGGCTATTGCTTGCTTATGAGCTTTGGCCTGATGGCTAGGCTTCTGGTTTGGCATACACCTAGGAGTCTACAGAACTGCTCTCAGGGAATGGAGGCTGGCAGATGTAATGTTTGCACTCAACCTCTGCTATACTCCATCTGCCTGGTGCTCCGATTTTTGTGGGTACAGTCAGAGCACACTTCTAGACTGCATGACTCTGGTGGCCAGTGGGGCTTCCTTCTGTGGTCCCACAAGACCGTATCTGTATACTTTCAAAGCTGCTACCTAAAAGTCTGGCTTCAAATCAGCCTGAATCTAAGTGTTAAGACCCTCCTCGTGGGTACACTGACAGGTGTGGAAATGGCTCAACTCCTGGGAGCCAGTGCAAATAAAAGAGGGTGCTTGAACGATTGCAAAGGTGGGAGAGACAACCAAGAAGTAGAGCAGGGTTGAACAATATGGTTCGTTTCCCATAGGAGGCCACTCCTTCAAGATCCGGGGAGCTGAGTGTGTTAACTAACACAAAGAAACCAACAGACAGAGTAATGGAAAAAGAAGAAAGAGATGAATTTGATCCAAACTTTTTGAAAAAGGCCCAATTTCAGGGGAAAAAAGGTAAACATTTCAGATAAGTGATTTACCTGATAAAGAGTTCAAAGTAATTTTAATAAAGATGCTCACTGAACTCAGGAGAAGAATGAATACAATTAGACACAAACAGTAATTACAACAAAGTACAAACTGAAATCACGGAGCTGAAGAACACAGTAACTGAACTGAAAAATACACTACAGGGGTTCAAGAACAGACCAGACAGAGTAGAACAAAGAATCAGGGAACCTGATAAAAAGACACTAGGACTCAATCAGAGCGGCAAAAATGTAAAGAAAGGGAAAAACCGAGTAAAGATTAAGAGACTAATGAAACAACACCAAGCAGACCAACATTTACATGATAGGGGATCCATAAGGAAAACAGAGAGTGAAAAGGGTAGAAAACTTATTTCAAGAAATAATGCCTGAAAAATTCCCTAACCTGGAAAAATAAAGAGATATCCCGTAAGTCCAAAGAGGTCCAAATAAGAGGAACCAATAGACATACCCACCAAGACACATTATAACTTAAAAAGTCAAAGTTAAAGAAGAGGATCTTAAAAGTGGCAAAAGAAAAACAACCTGTTATGTACAAGAGACCCCAATAAGAGAACTAGGAGATTTTTCAGCAGAAACTTTGCCAGCCAGAAGATACCGACCTAATATATGCACAGTGCAGGAAGAAAAAAAATTCCAAACAAGAATGCTATACATGGCGTATCTGTCTTTCAGAGTTGAAGGAGTGGTAAAGAGTTTTCCAGACACTCAAAAAGTTAATGGATTTCATCACCAATGAAAGGGTCTTAGGAGAAATGTTAGAGGGTTTTCTTTAAGTTGAAATGAAAATAAACTAATTAGGGGCACCTGCGTGGCTCAGTCAGTTAAGTGTCTGCCTCCAGCTCAGGTCACCATCTCCCAGTTCTGGGATCGAGCCCAGCGCTGGGCTTCCTGCTCAGCAGGGAGTCTGCTTCTCTTTTTCTCTCCCTCTGCCCCTCCCCACTGCTCATTCTCTATCAAATAAATACTTAGAAAATACACTACTTAGTTACAAAAAAAAGGACACGAGTGTAAATCTCACAGGTAAAGATAAAAATAAAGGTGGTGAACTAATCTTTTATAAAGGTAGTATGAAGGTTAAAAAGACATAAGTTGTAAAAATAACTATAATTAGTTTTTAGGAATTTATAAGATAAAATGATGGGTGTCTAAAGAGTAAAAATGTAAAGCTTTAGAATTACTCAGGCTAAAATAGACTATTATAAGTTATATTATGTATGCCACATGGCAACCACAAAGCAAAAAAAACCTAGGTAAATAAACAAAAGAGAAAGTAATCTAATCGTACCACTAAAGAACATCATCAAACCACAAATGAAGAGCTCAAGAGGGGAAAAAGGAACAAAGGAACTACAAAACAGTCAGAGAACAATTAACAAAATTGCAGTAAGTACATACCTATCAATAATTACTGTCAATGTAAATGAACTATATTCTCCAATCAAAAGACAAGAGTGACACAAAAGAGACATCTATATACCATCTACAAAAGATTCAATTCAGATGTAATGAGACACAGACTTAAAGTGAAGGGATGAAAAAAAGATATTCCATATAACAGACAAAATAGGCTTTAAAAATTAGTAGAAGATAAAAATGGGCACTGTATAATGATATAGGGTCAATCTAACAAGAGGATTTAACAGATATAAATATTTATGTACCTAAAATAGAAGCATCTAAATATTAATAAACCTGAAGGGAGAATTAGACAGCAATAAAATAATAGTAGGAGACTTTAATACTCTACTTTTGTCAATGGATCGATTATCCAGAGAGAAAATCGGTAAGAGAATATTGTTCTTAAGTGACATGTTAGACAAGATGGACTTCTCAGATAAATACAGAAGGCTGTATCCAAAAGCAACAGAATGCACATTCTTCTCAAAGGCACATGGAACATCCTCCAGGATAAATTATATGTTAGGCCACAAAACAAGTCTAAATCAGTTTAAGAAGACTGAAATCATACAAAGCATCTTTTCTAAACAGAATGGTACGAAACTAGTAATCAAACACAAGAAGAAAACAGGAAATTTCACAAAAATGTGGAGATGAAACAACACACTACTGAATAACCAATGGATCAAATAAGAAACTGAAGGAGAAAATTTAAATAATACCCTGCTTAATTAAAGTTAGTTAATTAATTAAAAGGGAAAAACAACATACCAGAATTCATGGGTCCAAAAAAAAAAAAAAAAGCAATTCTAAGAGGAAAGTTCATATTAATAAATGCCTACCTCAAAAAGCAAGAAAAATATCAATCCAGCCTTACACTTCAAGGAACTAGAAAAAGAACAACAAAGTCCAAAGTTAGGAGAAAGAAGTAAATAACAAGATGAATGTGGAAATAAATGAATGGAAAACTAAAAAGACAATAGAAAAGATCTCTATAAAATTAAAAGCTGGTACTTGCCCAGATATATAAAATAGAAAAAGTTTAGCTAGACTGACCAAGAAAAAAGGAGTGAGCTCAAATAAATAAAATTAGAAATAAAAGAAGAGGGATTACAACTTATAGCACAAAAACAAAAAGGATCATAAGAGGCCACTATGAACAATGAACCCCAACAAATTGGACAACCTACAAGGAAACAATAAATAAACTCCTTGAAATATACAGTTACTAAGACTGAACCATCAAGAAATGGAAAATCTGAACAGATCAATTCTTAGTAAGGAGACAGAATCAGTAATTAAAAATCTCACAGAAACAAACTTGTAGGAGCAGATGGCTTCAATAGTGAGGTCTGCCAAACTTTAAGAAGAATTAACATCAATCCTTTTCAATCTCTTAAAACAAACAAATAAATGGAGGGAACATTACCAAACTCATTTTATGAGGCAAGCATTACCCTGATTCCAAAACAGACAGGTAACCACAAGAAAAGGAAATTATAGGCAAATATCCCTGATGAATATAGATGCAAAAATCCTCAACAAAAAATTAGCAAACAGAATTCAACAATCATTAAAATGATCATACACCATGATCAAATGAGATTTATTCCAGGGATGCAAGGATGATTCAACATTTGTTAATAAATCAATGTGATATACCACCCTAACAAAATGAAGGATAAATATTATGTGATCATTTCAAGAGATTCAGAAAAAAGCATTTGAGCAAAGTCAACATCCATGATTAAACACTCTCAACTAAGTGTGTATAAAGAAATCATACATAGCTCAATATGTTAAATATGCCAAGCCCACAGGTAACACTATACTCAAAGTCGAAGAGCCAAAAGCTTTCCCTCTATGATCGCGAACAAGAAAGAATGCTGTTAGCACTTTTTTTTTTTTCAACTTGGTATTGGAAATCTAGACAAAGCAATTAGGCAAGAAAAAGGAATGAAAGGCATTCAAATTGGAAAGGAAAAGTCAAACTCAAATATGAAAGTTTCATAAGCCTTTAGACAAGAAGAGAAAATATGGGGGGGTGAATCCCCTTTAAGTTTGACAGATTTCAACTCCAAGGAAGAGAGAACATGTGTTAGCAGTCTTTTGGACTTGGTGTGGCAGGGAGTTAGGATGGCCTCAAATTGTCACTATTTGAACCTGAAATGATATTATATAGAAAACTCTAAAGACTGCACTAAAAAACTTGTTAGATCTCATACATGAATTCTGTCAGTAGCAGGATACAAAAATCAATATACAAAATCTAGGTTTTACACATGAATTATGACATTCAGAAAGAGAAATTAACAATCCTATTTACAACTGCACCAAAAATAATAAAATACTTAGTAATAAATTTCACGAAAGAGGTGAAAGACTGATATACTGAAAATTAAAAGACACTGATGAACAAAAAATGGAGAAAACACAAAAAAGTGAGAAAGGACAATCTCTTCAATATGGTGCTGAAAAACTGAACATATCCAAGCAAAAAAATCAAACTGGACCACTATCTTACATCCTGCATAAAAACTAACTCAAAATGGAGGACAGACTTGAACTTAAGACCTGAAATCATAAAACTTCTAGAAGAAAACATAGGTATGAAGCTCTCTTGACATGTCTTGCAGATGATTTCTTGGATTTGACACCCAAAGCAAAGGTAACAAAAGCAAAATAAACAAGTGACACTCTTATCAAACTAAAAAGCTTCTGTCTACCAAGGTAAACCATCAACAAAATGAAAAGTCTACTTAATGGGAGCTAATATTTGCAAATCAGATATATTCAATAGGGATTATCCAGAATATTTAAATAACTCCTAAAACTCAGTAGTGAAAAAAAATTATTTAAAAAATTGGCAGAAGATCGGAATAGATGCAAACATTTCTCCAAAGATAGCCATACACATGGCCAAGAGGTACACAAAAAACTGATTAACATAACTGATCTTCGAGAAAGTGCAATTCAAAACCACATTGATATACCACTTCACGACTGTTAGAATGGCTAGTAAAAAGAAGACAAGAGAGAGGAAGTGTGGGCAAAGATGTGGGACAAAGATGTGCATTCTTGGTTGGAATATAAATTGATGCAGCCACTATGAAAAAGAGTACAAAGATTCCCCAAAAAATTAAAAATAGAACTATCATATAATTCAGTAACACCACTTCTAGGTATTTATCTGAAGATAACAAAAACACAAATTTGAAAAGTTATGTTTCCCATGTTCACTAAGCGTTTTTTACAATAATTTATATATAGAAACAATCTATATGTGCATCGATGGATCAATGTACAAAGAAATTGTGGTATATATGTACAAAAGAATACTTACTATTCAGTCATAAAAGAAAATAGTAAAATCTTGCCATTTGCAACAACCTGGATGGACCCTGAAGGCATTATGCTAAGTGAAATAAGTCAGGCAAAGATAAAAGTGTATGATCTCACTTGTTTGTGGAATCTAAAACCAAACAAACAAACAAGGAAGCAAACAAAAACCTGAACTCAGACACAGAAAACAGACTGGTGGTGCCAAAGACAAGGGCTGAGTGCTGTGTAATCTGAGCGAAGGGGTTTAAAAGGTACAAACTTCCGGGGCGCCTGGGTGGCACAGCGGTTAAGCTTCTGCCTTTGGCTCAGGGCGTGATCGAGCCCCACATCAGGCTCCTCCGCTAGGAGCCTGCTTCTTCCTCTCCCACTCCCCGTGCTTGTGTTCCCCCTCTCGCTGGCTGTCTCTATCTCTGTTGAATAAATAAATAAAATCTTTAAAAATAAAATAAAATAAAAGGTACAAACTACCAACTATGAAGTAATTAACTAATGGGGATATAATGTGATGATATTTAACAGTTCGGTACTGCACCAGTCAAATACTGCTAAGAGAGATTTTAAAGTTCTCAATGTAAGAAAATAGATTTTGTAATTATGTATGGTAATGGATGTTAACTAGACTTATTATTTTGTAATCTATATATCAAATTATGTTGTATACCTGAAACTAATATAGTGTTTTATTTCCATCATATCTCAGTTAAAAATTAATATATATATGCTTGTCGTGTTTTGGTATTGTACTGGGTCTTTGTATAAGTAGGTATGTATTTTAAAGAAATGCCATTATAGTGCATGGGCCATTTTAAGAACACTTTTGAGATACTCTAGATTATTTCTACAATTTCTTTAACACTCATCACAATTGTATTGTTACATTTTATGTTTATAATCTTAATTTTTAAGTAAGTTTCAACACTTTGTATTCCTTCAGTTATGTGGCTTTCAGGTTATATACACAATTGTGTATTATATTTTAACAAATGAAATTATATCATATTTATAGAGAATTTATTATCAATTTGGTAGTGTAGTAGCTGTTATTACCACTGTAGAAAAAATGTTTAAATTGAGGAACAAAATTACTAAAAATAAAAGATACTGATACATTACATGTGCCAATCATTTCATGTTACCTTAGTTTAATGAACATGAAACATAAAATATATCTTCAATTCCCTGTGCGATGTAGTTATATCAGTTTACCTAGTAGATCCGGAGGCCTTGAAATATTGTCTATCCAAGACTTCCAGTTTCAAAACTTTTTTTTTCTTTGTATAAAGACTTTATGATTACACATCACATATTGTATATCCTTAATTTTACCTTTCCTTTCAAGGAACACTATATATTTAGTCATATAAGGAAGAAAGGGTGGAAAGACAAGATTATCACAAGTTCATATGGATTGTAAGCTGACTCCAGTTACAGAAACAAAAAGAAGCAACCACGCCAGAAATAAAAAGAGGTGCATCTCTGATTTAATGAAAGATGGCCTTTCGTTTTGGACACCCCTCATTTGAAAACACTGGCATATTATAATGGGTAACTACACAAACACTTTAGCTTATATAGTTTTAATTTATACTCATTTATATGTAGAAATAGGACAGGTGTTCTCCTTTTTATGTATATTTTAAAAAATGGTTACAAAATATCACTCCCTCACCATCACTGAGGATGTGCATGAACGCACCTGTCACAACATCTCTCTAAAATTATCTTCTAAAGAGAGTAGCTTTGTAAGTACTTTATTGGCTAACAAGTGATATTGCTAACTGCTGTTTTAAATGGTGTGCAAGACTAGTCTGCACTAAAAATCCTGTGTCTTTAATAGCAAAACAACTAGAGAGAGATGAACTGCTTTCTGTAAATGGTTAAGGTAACTAAGAACTAAGTTGATGTTTCTCCTCCAACTTGAACAATTCTGGAAAAAATTATATGAAATAAGAAAATACATTATACAAATAACCAGATATCTAACATTTTAAACGTTCTCTTCTGCTTCAATTCAAATATAACTTCCTGAGGATCCTCATTTTGGAGTCCAGCTTAAGAACAATAATCCCCGATCATCAACAGCAGCCTCTGTAAGTTATCTCATATACATTTCTGCATCCTACAGTCCATTATTTTGGGGTCTTTGCAAAGTTTTATCTGTACATTACAATGCTCTAGCTTTTTAATATTATAATATTAATATTACCATTTTAAGTTTTAAGAGCTATCTTCCAAGGTCACTATAGTATTAGCGGCAGAAATTCCAAGTACGGTTACAAAACCTGGTTGAGAAACTCTGGAGGAACTGAGCCATTAGGGTACCTTTAAATCACAATCCAGAGGATTGTGGATCTTAAGGCAAAAATGAAAAACAATCTGAGTTCCCAAAACAAGTTTGACCAAGTCACACGGGAATGTTATGTAAAACAATTGTGATACTAAGCCATGATACGCAATTAAAATAACTTCGTTTCCACAGATTTCAAAAGGAATTGAGAATTTGAGGGATGGGATTCAGAGCTGTTATGTATTGAATTGCAGAGTGTTTATGTTGTTTACATTATAGAGGTGGAAAAATTCTAAGCCGTATTAAGTTGAATTAAATACAAGCAAGATTTACATGGCAGTGATGGATAATTTTCATTTTCTTCTTTAATTTAAAGGAAGAACACCGAATCACTGAAATTAAAAATATAATAAGTTCCAGAATACGGCACTATTTCATTGTTGAAGAAAGAAGGCAGAACTCTATTATAGTCAAGAGAAATCCAAATTCTTTCATCTTTGTGTTACCTCTCACCTGACTTCCTCACTCCATCAATTTCAGCCCCATAGGTAACAGTTGTGCCCATTGTTTTACATTTGTTTTTTAACAAGATGTGTCCATTAAGTCTAATCTTATCATCTTTTGTCATACTTCAGAAACAGAACTATATAATTTAATATTCTTGGATACTCTCTTATTTATGCTGTAAAATAACACTATTGGTAATTAAAAATAAAAATTATATATATGTACATACATATATATATAAATTAATAAAGCCTTTTATTTATATTTACTGCTAAACATTCTGCCTAGATTTTGTCCTTGCTCATAATACAGCCTTAAGTTTTATGAGAACTCAAACTTACAGACCAACAGAAGAAAACAATACTTTAAGTCACTTTGGAGTCTAGGCTTATGAGAAACTTTGTTGGTGGTGTTTTATACAAACTCTAGAAAAAAATAAAAGTAACTTTCAGAAAATTAGGGATTATTTACCTTCTAATGTTATTTCTTCTTTATTAATGTAATGGGTTTGCGTATGATATTTATTGTAAACATGTTTATAGAACAATAGATTTGATTTAGTTTCAATGGTACCATTTCATTAAAGCATACCGGTGAGCGGGATATTCTCCTTTTGCCCCTTTAAATGTGTCATCCCTCTCCTTCCTACCCTACATTCCAGGCTTTGTTGCACCCAGGTCTCCCAGTTGCGTTTTGCTATCAGGAACTCACTAAAGACCATTAGGAGATTAGAAGTGGGAGAAGAGGGAAGTTTGGGCTTAGTCCCCTGGCTCTTTTCCTGTTGGACCAGGGCAGCCCCCTCCCAATAGCAATGGGTCTTGCTGGATTTCATAACTCCCTCGACTTGCTCCTTCAGGTCCAGAGGTAGTAGGTGCTTCTTGCTGCCATGATGCCAGGGGCATGTCATCATCCTTTATTGATATTCCTTAACTCTATCTGCACTTATGTCAAGAGCCCCTCCATTAAAACCTCTTTAAAAAAAAGGGGGGGAGTGGAACGGAAAGAAAGAAAGAAAGAAAGAAAGAAAGAAAGAAAGAAAGAAAGAAAGAGAAAGAAAGAAAGAAAAGCTCTTCAAATAAAAGTCCAGAATGAGATGGCACCACAGGTGAATTTTACAAAACATTTAAAGAAGAGTTAATACCTATTCTTCCCAAACTATTTCAAAAAATAGAAGAGGAAGAAAAATTTCCAAATTCACTTGGTGAGGCCAGCATTATGTTGATACCAAAACCAGATAAAGAGACTACCAAAAAAAACAAAAAAACAAAAACAAAAAACAAGCCACAACTACAGACCAATATTTCTCATGAACATAGATGCAACAATCACCAACAAATTATTATCAAAACAAATCCAACAATATATTTAAAAAGTCATTCACCATGATCCAGTCGGATTTATTCCTCAGATGCAAGGGTGGTTCAATATTTGCAAATCAATGTGATACATTCCATCAACAAAAGAAAGGATAAAAACCATACAATCATTTCATAGATGCAGAAAAAAAAAAAAACATTTGACAAAGTACAATATACATTCGTGATAAAAATGCTCAGCTAACGTTAGGTGTAGACAGACCATATCTCAATATAATAAAAGCTATATATATTAAAAAAAAAAAAACCCTCTGCTAACCTCATACTCAATGGTGAAAAACTGAGAGCTTTTCCCATTATATTAGGAACAAGACAACAATGTCTACTCTATTTTTATTCAACATAGTATTGGAAATCCTAGCCATAACTATCAGACAAGAAAAATAGATAAAAGTCATCTATATTGGTAAGGGAGAAGTAAAAATTTCACTCTTTGTAGATGACATGATACTATATGTAGTATTCCTAAAGATGCCACCAAAGATGATACTATAGTATCATATATACCATATCATATATATATATACACACTGTATCATATATAGTATCATATATATTTACTACATATGTATACTATAATTAATATGCAGAAATCTGCATTTCTATACACTCATAATGAAGCAGCAGAAAGAGAAATTAAGACAATAATCCCATTTACAATTGCACCAAAAATAATAAAATACCCAGGAATAAACTTATCCAAAGAAAATTATACTCTGTACTCTGAAAACTATAAAATATTTAAAGAAATTGAAGATGATGCAAACAAATGGGAAGATATTCCATACTCATGGACTGGGAGAATCAATACTGTTAAAATATAAATACTAATGAAAGCCATGTACAGATTTAATGTAATTGCTATCAAAATACCAGCATTTTTCACAGAACTAGAACAAATAATCCTAAAATTTGTATGGAACCACAAAAGATCCCACGTAGCCAAAGCAGTTTTGAAAAAAAACAAAACTGGAAGTATCACAATCCTAGATTTCAAGATATACTAAAAAGCTATAGTAATTAAAGCAATATGGCACTGGCACAAAACCAGACACACAGATCAATGGAACAGAGTGTCCAGAAATAGACCCATAATTATATGGTCAATTAATCTATAACAAAGGAGGCAAGAATACTCAATGGGAAAAATCTCTTCAACAAATGGTGTTGGGAAACCTGGACCACTTCTTGCACCATACGCGAAAATTAATTCAAAATAGATTTAAGATCGAAATCCATAAAAATCCTAGAAGAGGGGGCACCTGGGTGGCTCAGTCAGTTAAGCGTCTGCCTCTGGCTCAGGTCATGATCTGAGGGTCCTGGGACGGAGTCCTGCATCGGGCTACCTGCTCAGAGGGGAGTCTGCTTCTTCCTCTCCCTCTGCCACTCCCCTTGATTGTGCTCTCTCTCACTCACTCCCTCCTCTCAAATAAATAAATAAAATCTTTAAAAAAAAAAAATCCTAGAAGAGAACACAGGCAATAGTTTCTCCAACATGGGCCATAGTAACATTTTTTTCTAGATATTTCTCCTAAGGCAAGGGAAACAAAAGCAAAAAACCCCACAAAAAAACAAAAAAAACTCAACCCCCCCCCCCACAACTATTGGTACTACATCAAAATAAAAAGGTTTTGCACAGAGAAACAAAGACAAAAATACAAGACAACCTACTGAAGGGGAAGAGATATTTGCAAATCACATACCCAATAAAGGGTTAGTATTCAAAATATATAATGAACTTATACAACTCAACACCAAAAAAAACCCCAAATAATCCAATGAGAAAATGAGCAGAAGACATGAAAAGACATTTCTCTGAAGAAGACCTACCGCCGTCCAACAGACACATGAAAAAATATTCAACATCCTCGATCACCAGGGAAATGCAAATGAAAACCACCATGAGCTATCACCTCACACCTGCCAAAATGGCTAAAATGAAAAACATTAGAAACAAGAAGTGTTGGTCAAGATGTAGAGAAAAAGGAACCCTTGCCTTGTGCACTGCTGGCGGGAATGCAAACTCATGCAGCCACTGTGGAACACAGTATGGTGGTTCCTTAAAAAGTTGCAAATAGAGCTACCCTATGACCCAGCAATTGCACTACTAAATATTTATCCAAAGAAAAAAAATACTAATCCAAAGGATACACACACCCTTATGTTTATAGCAGTTTTATCTGTAATAGCCAAATTATGGAAACAGCCCACATGTCCATCCACTGATGAATGGATAAAGAAGATGTGGTGTATGTATATGGTGTGGACTATTAGCCATAAAAAGAATGAAATCCTGCCATTTGCAGTGACATGGGTGGAGCTACAGAGTATTGTGCTAAGCACAATCCATCACTCATATGTAGAATTTAAGCAACAAAACAAATGAACAAAGGGGAGATAAAAAAGAGAGGAAAATCAAGAAACAGACTTTTAACTACCAACAACAAACTGATGGTGGCCAGAAGGGAGGGGTTTGGACGATGTGTTAAATAGGTGATGGGGATTAAGGAGGGCACTTGTCGTGATGAGCGCTAGGTGTTGTATGCAAGTGTTGAATCATTATATTGTACACCTGAAACTAACATTACACTGTAGGTTAACTAACTGGAATTTGAATAAAAAATTAAAAAAAAAATTACCAAATGATCCACTAATTCCACCACTGGGTATTCAAGATTATGAAAACACTAATTTGAAAAGATATATGCACCCCTCTATTGTAGCATTATTTACAATAGCCAAAATTTGGAAAGAACCCAAGTGTGCATTGATGGATGAATGGATAAAGAGGAGGTGGTATGTGCGTGCGCACACACATACACACACACACACACACACACACACACACTGGAATGTTACTCGGACATAAAGAATGAAATCTTGCCATTTATAACAGCATCGATGGGTCTAGATAGTATGATGCTAAGTGAAACAGGTCAGTCAGAGCAAGACAAATGCCCTATGATTTCACTCATATGTGAATTTAAGAAACAAAACAGAGAAGGGGGAATGAAGCATGAGAGACTATGGACTCTGAAAAACAAACTGAGGGTTTCAGAGGGGAGGGGGGTGGGGGAATGGGATAGGCTGGTGATGGGTAGTAAGGAGGGCACGTATTGCATGGTGCACTGGGTGTTAATATGCAACTAACTAATCATCGAACTTTACATTGGAAACCGGGGATGTACTGTATGGTGACTAACATAATAAAAAAACATTAAAAAAAAAAAAGAAAAGAAAAAATGAGACAACCCCACCCAAAAAAAGACTCTTAAATATAGACAACTGATGGTTACCAGAGGGGAGATGGGTGGCGGTGGGGGTGAAAGAGATGCAGGGGATTAACAGTACACTTATCGTGATGAGCAGTGAGTAATGTATAGAAATGCTGAATCACTATATTGCACACCTGAAACTAATATCATACTATATGTTAACTATACTGGAATTAAAAATTTTTTTTAAAAACCTCTTCAATTGCCCATTTTGAGTATGCCAATGGTAATTTTTATATTATGCTAGATTTGAGCAATTAGCAGAAAAAATAAAAATATAGTTAAGATAAAAGATGAAAAATATGAAGGAAATGTAAAGATATGAATATAAAATTCATCAAATACATATCTTATCAACATTATAGAAGGAGTCACAGAGTGCCTGGGAAAATCCATAGCAGAAAAGATCTTAGCTGAGAGTTTTTCAGAACTGATCAAAGATATCCACCCACCTAGACAGAATTAAAAAAAATGCTACTGTCCCAATGTCGGTGTTTCTAAATTCCTATGTTGAAACTTCACCCCCACGGTGATAATATTAGGAGGTGGGGTCACTGGGAGGTGATTAAGTCATGAAAGTGGTGCCCTTGCAAATGGCATTAGCGCCTCGTAAAAGAGGCATGAGAAAATTCCCTTGCCCCTCCCACCACGTGAGGTTACACAGAAAATTACTCTGAGAAATATGGGGTGCTTAGAAACGACCTGGTTTATGATATTTTTGCTAGACATGCCCAAATGGACTAAGACAAACAGGAACTCTCAAGCATAATAGATGTAAGGAAATTCACACCCAGACACTTCATGGTACAATTTCAAACCATAAAAGACAAAGTGATCATCTCAGAACTAGACAAACTATCTTCAAAAGTAACATTTAGACTGAGAAGGGATTTTCCAGCAGCAACAGCTGGAACTGGAAGACAGAGAAATGGTCTTTCCTTCTGTCCTGAAATGAGTTAACGGCCGATCAATAAATTAATTCCTGGCAAAGATGTATTTCCAGAGTACGGCCAAAATAAAACTGTTTTTAGAAAACAAAATGTAAACATAGCTGGAGGATTTCTGAAGGCTGCATTTCCACCCCAGCTGCAAGATTTAAGGGACAGGAAGGACAGCGGCAAAGTAAGCAGGAAAATGATAGGAAATGCAATTAAATACTGACTACTGGAAAACATAATAATACATTATAGGAATCTAATCTAAAAAAAGAATTAACAAATATCCCAACAATAAGTATAAGTCACAAGGGGCTGAAGATGATAAAATTAAATTTTCATATTGCAATTTCTTGGGTAAGAAGTAAAAATTAGAAACACGTTGTATTACCTTGAAAACAGTACAGAAGAACTGCGCGTTAATTAACTGGAATTTAAATAAAAACTTACAAGAAAACAGTATAGAAGAAAAAAGCATGGTCAAAATAAAAGAAACTCTTTACATCCAAAAAAATGTAAGAAATGAGTTGGAGGAAAACATCCATCAGATGTGACATAAAGAAAACAAGAATTATGGAATATGTAGCATTTACGTAGAATAATAATTTCTACAGAAGACAATAATCATATTAGTACTTTAAATAATACAACTATTAAAAATACACCATTTCTAAGAGAAACACATAAAATATAAAAATGTAGAAAATACAGAAGAAATAATGGTAGAAGGAAGTATTCCTCATGGAAACACACTAACTCTTGTGAAGGGAGTTTCTTCCTCCATTCAGACAACACAAATGCCAGAAAATAATGAAATGAAATGGAGCCAGAGGTAAACCCTGTGTCCTGGCAGGTAAGCCACCCCAAAAACAGGGCTGTAGATGAAGCTAGAACAAAGAATGCTTCCAGGAGGACATTTCGGTGATAGGAGCTTATCAGCAAACCAGGAGTGAAGGAGTGGAGGAGGGGGGCCTAAGAGACCACCGTCCCTCAGGGTCACACTCCACAGGCTGCTGTACCCAATCCCGTGAGCAACGACGTCACTTATACATAACAGAAATTAATTTCTCACGGTCTTGGAGTCTGGAAGTCCGGTTATCGAGATGCTGGCATGGTTATACAAGGCCCGTCATCCTAAGCTGCAGACTTATTATCTCTCCACACGGCAGAAGGCAGGAGCTACCTCTCTGGGGCCTCATTTACAGAGGCACTAATCCCAGAGGTAAGGGCTCTCGTGACCTAATTCCATCCCAAAGGTCCCAATACCTTGGGGCCATTAGGTTTTCAATATATGAAGTTAGCAGGGGGTGGGACACACACACACGTCTATTCAACCACAGCACTCAGTTAACTTCAACTACTGAAATGGTTTTAGTAGTTGAGGGGCACCCAGGGGGTGCAGTCAGTGGAGTGTCCGCCTCTTGGTTTCCACCCAGGTCTGACTGCAAGGTTGTGGACTCAAGTCCCGCATCCAGCTCCAGGCTCAGCCGGGAGTCTGCTTGAGGGTTTGTCTCTGCCTCTCCCCCCTGTGCTCTCACTCTCTTTCTAAAATAAAATAAATCTTAAACACACACACACACACACACACACACACACACACACACACTTTCAGAGTGAGGTGGGGAGAGACCACATTCACACAATGTTTATTATGGTATATTGTTATTATTATACTGTTATTAATTATTGTTTTTAACCTCTTATTGTGCCTGATTTATAAAGTAAACTTCATCCTCAGTATGTATGTTTAGGAAAAAACACAGTACACATAGGGTCTGGTACTCTCCAGGTTTCAGGGATCCACTGGGGACTACCGGTCTTGGAACATATTCCCCCACAGTTAAGGAGGAATTCTTGTAACGACCTCCTCACCAATAGGGCTCTTATCTGGGGTAAAAATTTGGAAGAATAATCAAAGATGATTTTATATTTTGGCAACTACGTAGACCATCACGGCAAGCGTTGTGTGCTCAGCTATCAAGTTAGCCTCACATCTACAAATGAGTGAATTAGCACCAGATACACGGCCGGCAGACACAGTAAGCACACACCTGGATTCTAATTTTTTTAATGTTATACATAGACTTACACACACACACACACACACACACACACACATTCTGTAAACAGAGATAGATTAAAAGAGGGAGAGAGCGAGCAAGGGAGAGAGAGAACCAATACAATATAGATTCTATGAGACAAAGTTACATTCAGAGGAAGATAATAACTTTGGGGGCAAAATTATTAACTGCATGCTCATGAAGAGTGCTTTTAGAAATTATTTGCTTTTCTGGTTTACGTGAAGAAAGTTAACTTCCCAGCATACTATTTTACGTTACATAAGGGATTTTATTTTTGTTTATTATACATGTGAGAGAATGGCATATATAAATATCACTGGAGATCATTTCCATATTACCCATGCAAAATAGGACTCCTTGGTTTTGAGAACCATAATGGATGCGTATATCTTTCTGTCTCCCTATTTATATGTCTGTCTCTCCATCTGTCTACATTATTCACTACAGATGGCTACTACTACTTCAACCTAATGCATGACAACTACTGTATTTTATACAATCAATACAGCATCAATACTGATAAAAGACAGTGTAAATTTTCCTTTGAATAAGGGAGACATTAAGAGAGTGCAATTAAAGTGTTTCTCAGAATTTCAGTCCCTAAATTCCTAAGGATGGGAGAATCCCAAGATGAGATCTGTGTTAGTAATTGCAGATCCACTCTGTTAGTTTTGTGGCATCGATAATGAATAAAAAATTGGAAATATGCAAACTTGTGGGCTCCTGAACAGTGTGTTTAAAAGTGAAAATTATGTATTATTGGTTAACTGCAAAGGAAAATTTGGAACCGGGCATAAATTGCAAGGTCCACAGAAACCACTACTGAAGCAATGTTATAGTAATTCTATTTTATAATTTTATTTCACATAATATCAAGTTTACAATGTTAGATGATTACATTTTTTAAGATCTAATTAATTAATTAATTAATTTATTTGAGAGGAAGGGGTAGGGTTGGGGATGGGGGAGAGGGACAAGCAGACTCTGTACAAAGCCTGACATGGGGCTCAATCCCATGATCCTGAGATCAAGACCTGAGTGGAAATCAAGAGTCAGAGTCTTAACCCACTGAGCCACCCCGGTGCCCCAGATTAATACATTTAACCTCAATAAATAAATGTTAGAAGAAATCTAGGATTTCAAGAAAGATCTATCAACTTTACAGCATTTTATTTTCACTACCTAAGAAATAAAATTGGGTAGGGTAAACAACAGAATTTTGAGGGATGCGGAAGTTAGCTTGCTTGTTTGACCTCATTTTTTTAATAGAAAAAATCTTTTAAAGAGAGACAGTTCCTACCACCTGTTCAGATTAGATATTCTTTTTAAAAGGAAAACAAAACCCCCCAAAAAACCATAGCTTATCTCCAGGAAAGATAGTGTTTCAAGTTGTGGAGAGTTCTCCAATCTATACATTTCTTAGTTTCTAAATTCGCCACACCTATCAGCTGTCATCACAATTTCATTCTCTAGCTAATATGCTCTAATATCTAACCAATAACCAAAAATCTTGGTTGTCCTCTCCAAAGCATCCTCTCCCCAATATATAGCCAAAAAGAACTAACAAGGAGAACAGCTTCTCTAAAGGAGCACCACGGATTGGGGGGCACAGAAATTAACACCAATGCCTCTCGAATGGTCCTTGTACTTCAAAGGCAAGATGAAATGGAAAATATACAATTTGTTCAAAGAAGAATTATGCTCACTTTTCCCCTGTCTTTGTCGTACAGCTCCCATCATCCCATCTCCGGTCCAACGTGGAGAATGTGAGAGCCAGAGTGGCAATGAAACCAACTCTCTTCTAGGACCTAGAGCTCTCACAGCTGCTTGAATTCGTGAATTCGGATTTTCAGTTGCATTAAAGTCAGTTCTTGAGGACAGTGCATTTTTTTATCTTAGAATTTCTAGTACCTAACGATGCCCGGCGCCATTGACTGAAACATAACTGATTTAAGGTTGCAAATCCTTAAAAAAAAAAAACAGAGTAAAAGGTAGATGTGCAACTGAGTAATTTGTTTATGTAGCACTGGTTTTTTAAAGTATTACCCTATAGCGTTTTGCAAACTCTCAGCTTGGTGCATGTGAAGGCCTACGCATGCGTGGAGAAACAGTCTTACATCCAGCAATCTGTCTCATGGAGATGCGGCAGATCCATACATACCTTCCAAATAGAAAAAAGATGCACCAGAAATCATAGTTTTGTATTCCGTTTTCTCACATTTCAATGTGGATAACATCTAAAAAATGCTTTCACTTGGCTTCTGCACTACATTAAGAAATCATATGCAAGAAGTGAGAAGGCATAAGACTTTAGATAAGATCCCCAAGGACTCAACTGAGGCTCCAAGTAATTTCGAAATTATACAATCTGCATATCAACATCAGGAATGTTACCTGCATGCTGGAGAAGATCATAAGGTTATGGTCCTACTCATGGGATAAGCGTTGCCTGGATATAAGCAATGACCATGGCGATTACCAATTTTATTATATCCACAGCGTGTACCTTCTTTAGTATATGTGAAAAGGATCAGGTAAATGTCTATTCTTTCTGTAATGTACCAAGGCTAAAAGAATAGCATTATATGATTAGAGTTCAAATAGGTGACGGAAGGACATTAAAGGCGTATAATTCATCAAAAATGAAAAAAAAATATTTTCAAAGGAGGCACCTGAGTGGCTCAGTCAGTTAAGCGTCTCCTTAGGCTCAAGTCATGATCTCAGGGTCCTGGGATCAAGCCCTATGTCAGGCTCCCTGCTCAGAAGGGAGTCTGCTTCTCCCCCTCCCCCTGCTTGGGTGCGCACTCTCTCTTGTGCTTGCTCTCTCTCAAATAAATAAATAAATAAATAATCTTTAAAAATGTATCTTCATTGGGATAATTTTCCAGCAAAATAAGTCCTGACTAAATATCTCCTATACAATTCCTTTATTTACCTTCTAGTGTTGCAGATGGGAATGAGAAAAGTATTTGGTAAGGTAGTAATATTTATACAATTATAGGTAGAAGAAAAAGTGATAATAAGGAATATTTGAAAATTATATCATCACAAAAGGTTAAAAGCATACCTTTTAACAAGATTAAGCTTTTACACTGAGGTAGGATAAAATAATACCCAAATTAAAGCAATACGAAGGACAGCAAGAAGACCCACTGCCCCTGTACTAGACTGCTCTGATGCATAAAATTCCAGTGTTGGTAGTCCTTTCCTCTCTTGTAATGTCTTCCTCACGGTTTTTATTGCAAATTTTAGTCAGGGCAGGTAACTCATAAAACCCTCATAGAATTTTTGTGATGACACTTGTAAGGTAAGAGACACAAGGATCAACAAAATGGGTGGCAGAAGAAAACCTAGGTCATAGCAACCAAATTTGCTTACTTGCAATTTTACCTAGAGTTTTTACGTGAGAACGGTCAGGAGAAAGTTAGCCTATCATGAACAACTCCAACACTTCTGAACAAGTATTCTTACACTACATTTGCATTCTTTACCCTCACCTATGGGCACGGATATGTTGCCAAAGGAAGAATGGAAAGGCCAAGAACAGACTAGTTCTGTAATTATCTGATACGTTAACAATGGCAGGTAGGAGGACAGGGTTGGAGAACGTCAAGGATGGGTTTCTCGGAAAGGTGACTCAACAGATTGCCTTTGGAGAAGTTTATTAGGGGGTGTTCTGGAATCAACATCGATGGAAGAGAAAAAAGATACAGGATTCTGCAGAGAATGAAGCTGGAAAGCAATGGAGTCCCAGCAAGGCCTCAGCCAGCCCCGCAGTGATGACCCATCTCAGTTATCAGGATTTGTGTTTGGGACGTGGGTCTTTAGGCTGCCATGTCAGAAAGTCATTGCATACAGGTGGTCTCTGAAAAAGATTGACCATGGGGTATGCTCACTTTAGCTGAGTTAGCTTTCTGAAGGGATTGAAAACTACTAACTGTTAGTCAAAAACCTTTCCATCCTAGGAGACGTAAATTTGTCAGTTCTAACAGTGGATCTGGGTAGCCTACAAAACTATCCACAACGAAGATGTACTACTTTCTGCAAATTTTGCCACATTACCCATCATGGCCCTTTGATAGAAATGTTCACTTTCTTTTATGTACTTTTCAATACAATCTGTAGTTAAACAGGACTGACTACTCTTCTTAAATTCTCTCCTCTTTAGTGAATCCATCTTCTGACAGCCTTAATGTGTTTATTCAATGTCATCTTGAGAGCTAAATAACTAAGTGAAGCATTTAAATATACATACAGGGAAGATGAAATTTTTCCACTTTAAAACACCCATACTACCGAAAACAATCTACAGATTCAATGCAATCCCCATCAAAATACCAATGGCATTTTTCACAGAATGAGAACAAAGAAATCTAAAATTTGTATGGAACCACAGAAGACCATGAATATCAAAATCTGTCTTGAGAGGTATCACACTCACTGATTTCAAACCATACTACAAAACTGTAGTAATCCAAACAGTCTGGTACTGACATTATAAACAGATACATATATCAGTGGACTAAAATGGAGAGCTCAGAAATAAAACACAAATATATGGCCAAATAATCTATGACAAAGAGGGCAAGAATATACAATGGGGAAAAGATGACATTTTCAGAAAGTGGCCCTGGAAAAATGATGGCTCATGAAAATCAATGAAACTGGACCACTTCTTTACAACCTACACAAAAATAAACTCAGAATGGACTGAAGACCAAACGAGATGTGAAACCATAAAACTCATAGAAGAAAACACAGGCAGTGTCTTTTTAAATTGGACTTACCAGCGTTTTTCTAGATGTTCCTTTAGGCAAGGGAAACAAAAGCAAAAATCAACCATTGGGCCTGTACCAAAATAAAAGGTTTTCCACAGGGGGCGCCTGGGTGGCACAGCGGTTAAAGCGTCTGCCTTCGGCTCAGGGCGTGATCCCGGCGGTATGGGATCGAGCCCCACATCAGGCTCCTCCGCTATGAGCCTGCTTCTTCCTCTCCCACTCCCCCTGCTGTGTTCCCTCTCTCACTGGCTGTCTCTATCTCTGTCAAATAAATAAATAAAAATCTTTAAAAAAAAAAAAAAGGTTTTCCACAGAGAGGGACAGCATCAACAAAATGAAAAGGCAACCTACTGAACGGGACAAGACATTCACAATTAATACATCTAATAATGAGTTAACATGCAAAATATATGAAGAACTTCTACAACTCAACACCAAAACCACAAATAATCCAATTAAGAAATGGGGAGAGGCTTTTTTTCAGCCGGTCCCCTGAGTCGAGCTGGATAGGTACCAGACCAGCCTAAATAACCACGGAATCAGCCTGAGATGCAGGATGATGCATCTGGATCTCTACAAACGAACATCTCCAGCGCTGAGTATTGAGGTACCAAGAGGGGAGCTGTAAACCGTGCACAGATATCGGAAGATAAACGGAAGGGGGAAGGAGCCGCCGCGTTTGGGCGCCGGGAAGCGGCAGCCACCTGCACGGGGGAGCGGGCGGACTCACAGAGGGCACCCGGGAGAGAGCGGACTGAGACCGGTGAGCCGGGTCCGCGCGCCACCAGGCATCTCCCGGAACACCGGAATCCCGGTGCGCTCACGGGATCCAGACTGAGACCGGGAACTCCCGGAGCGCGCGCGGGGCGGCTGGCGGCTGGCGGGCCACCTGCACGGGGGAGCGGGCGGACTCACGGTCAGCACCCGCGAAACAGCAGAATGAGACCCTGAACCAGGTGCGCGCGCCACCAGGCTTCTCACGGAACTCTGGAATCGCGGTGTGCTCACCGGGCATAGACTGAGACCGGGAGACCCGGGAGCGCGCGCGGGGGCGGCTGGCGGCATTAGAAACACAAAGGACAGAGACGCGCCGGCCCTGGAAGTGAGGGCTGGGACGCCGGGTGTGGGGCGCACATCCCGGGACGCTGCAGGGTTGAGCAGCACCAACAGAAACAGAGTTAAAGTGGCCAGAACATCAGTGGAGAACGGGCCGCAATCCTTCTGTTCCGTGACAGAGGCTGAAATTTGGCCGCTGCTGCTCTGACTCTCAGAAGAGGCACAGCAAACCGCCAGGGAAAGCCGCCAGAGAACAAAAGCCTGGAAATACCGGCTCAGAGAGTGCCCATCCCCATCCCCCCTCGCAGGGGACACGGAGACTCTACCCAAACAGGGTTGCCTGAGTATTGGCGCGGCAGGCCCCTCCCCCAGAACACAGAAGGCAGGCTGAAAAATCAAGAAGCCCACAACCCGGGCGCCTGGGTGGCGCAGTCATTGAGCGCCTGCCTTCGGCTTAGGGCGTGATCCCGGCGTTCCGGAAAGGAGTCCCTCATCGGGCTCCTCCGCTGGGAGCCTGCTTCTTCCTCTCCCACTCCCCTGCTTCTGTTCCCTCTCTCGCTGGTTGGCTGCCACATAAATAAATAAATAAAATCTTTAAAGAAGAAGCCCACATCCCTAAGATCCCTATAAAACAAGGGGCACGGCCTGGGACCCAGTCAATAATTTGGGCTCTGGAAACCCCGCAACCTCTCTTCATCAGAATGACAAGAAGGAGAAGCCCCCCCCAGCAAAGAAAAGACAGTGATTCTGTGGCCTCTGCCACAGAAATAATGGATATGGATGTAACCAAATTATCAGAAATGGAATTCAGAGTAACGATGGTCAAAATGATGAGTAGAATTGAAAAAACTATTAACGAAAAGGTTACTGAGAATATAGAATCCCTAAGGACAGAAATGAGAGCGAATCTGACAGAAATTAAAAATTCTATGAGCCAAATGCAGGCAAAACTAGAGGCTCTGACGGCCAGGGTCGCAGAAGCAGAGGAACGGGTTAGTGAATTGGAGGATGGGTTAATAGAGGAAAAAATGAAAATAGAAGATGGTCTTAAAAAAATCCACGCCCACGAATGTAGGTTACGGGAGATTACTGACTCAATGAAACGATCCAATGTTAGAATCATCGGCATCCCCGAGGGGGTGGAGAAAAACAGAGGTCTAGAAGAGATATTTGAACAAATTGTAGCTGAAAACTTCCCTAATCTAGCAAGGGAAACAAACATTCGTGTCCAAGAGGCAGAGAGGACCCCTCCCAAGCTCAACCACGACAAACCTACGCCACGTCACGTCATAGTGCAATTCGCAAATATTAGATGCAAGGATACAGTATTGAAAGCGGCCAGGGCAAAGAAATTTCTCACGTACCAAGGCAAAAGCATCAGAATTACGTCAGACCTGTCTACACAGACCTGGAATGAGAGAAAGGGTTGGGGGAGCATATTTAAAGCTCTTTCAGAGAAAAACATGCAGCCAAGGATCCTTTATCCAGCAAGGCTGTCATTCAGAATTGATGGAGAAATAAAGACATTTCAGAATCGCCAGTCACTAACCAATTTTGTAACCACGAAACCAGCCCTACAGGAGATATTACGGGGGGTTCTATAAAAGTAAAAAGGCCCCAAGAGTGATACAGAACAGAAAGTCACAGCCAATACAAACAAAGACTTTACTGGCAACATGGCAACATTAAAATCATATCTCTCAGTAATCAGTCTTAATGTAAATGGTTTGAACCATCCCATAAAACGCCACAGGGTTGCAGATTGGATAAAAAGAAATGACCCATCCATTTGCTGTCTACAAGAGACTCATTTCGAACCCAAAGATGCATTCAGACTGAGAGTAAGGGGATGGAGTACCATCTTTCACGCAAATGGACCTCAAAAGAAAGCTGGGGTAGCAATTCTCATATCAGATAAATTGGATTTTAAACTACAGACTATAGTTAGAGATGCAGAAGGGCACTATATTATTCTTAAGGGAAGTATTCAACAAGTGGATATGACAATTATAAATATATATGCCCCCAACAGGGGAGCAGCAAGATACACAAGCCAACTCTTAACCAGAATAAAGAGACATATAAATAAAAATACATTAATAGTAGGGGACCTCAACACTCCACTCTCAGAAATAGACAGAACACCCTGGCAAAAACTAAGCAAAGAATCAAAGGCTTTGAATGCCATACTCGACGAGTTGGACCTCATAGATATATATAGAACACTACACCCCAGAACCAAAGAATACTCATTCTATTCTAATGCCCATGGAACATTCTCAAGAATAGACCATGTTCTGGGACACAAAACAGGTCTCAACCGATACCAAAAGATTGAAATTATCCCCTGCATATTCTCAGACCACAACGCTCTGAAATTGGAACTCAACCACAAGGAAAAATTTGGAAGAAACTCAAACACTTGGAGACTAAGAACCATCCTGCTCAGGAATGACTCGATAAACCAGGAAATCAAAAATCAAATTAAACAATTTATGGAGACCAATGAGAATGAAAATACAACAGTCCAAAACCTATGGGATACTGCAAAGGCAGTCCTAAGGGGGAAATACATAGCCATCCAAGCCTCACTCAAAAGAATAGAAAAATCTAAAATGCAGTTTTTATATTCTCACCTCAAGAAGCTGGAACAGCAACAGAGGGACAGGCCTAATCCACGCACGAGGAAGCAGTTGACCAAAATTAGAGCTGAAATCAATCAAGCAGAAACCAGAAGTACAGTAGAGCAGATCAACAGGACTAGAAGCTGGTTCTTTGAGAGAATCAATAAAATTGACAGACCACTGGCAAGACTTATCCAAAAGAAAAGAGAAAGGACCCAGATTATTAAAATTATGAATGAAAAAGGAGAGGTCACGACGAACACCATTGAAATTGGAAGGATTATTAGAAATTTTTATCAACAGCTATATGCCAATAAACTAAGCAATCTGGAAGAGATGGAATCCTTCCTGGAAACCTATAAACTACCAAGATTGAAACCGGAAGAAATTGATTCCTTAAACAGGCCAATTAATTATGAAGAAATTGAGTCAGTGATAAACAACCTTCCAAATAACAAAACTCCAGGCCCGGACGGTTTTCCTGGGGAATTCTACCAAACATTCAAAGAAGAAATAATACCTATTCTCCTAAAGCTATTTCAAAAAATAGAAACAGAAGGAAAGCTACCAAACTCATTCTATGAGGCCAATATTACCTTGATCCCCAAACCAGGCAAAGACCCCCTCAAAAAGGAGAATTACAGACCGATTTCCCTAATGAATATGGACGCCAAAATCCTCAACAAGATACTTGCTAATAGAATCCAACAGTACATTAAAAGGATTATCCATCACGATCAAGTGGGATTCATACCTGGGATGCAAGCGTGGTTCAATATTCGCAAATCAATCAGCGTGATACATCATATCAACAAGAAAAGACTCAGGAACCATATGATCCTCTCAATCGATGCCGAAAAAGCATTTGACAAAATACAGCATCCTTTCCTGATTAAAACCCTTCAGAGTGTAGGAATAGAAGGTACATTTCTCAATCTCATAAAAGCCATCTATGAAAAGCCTACTGCAAATATTATTCTCAATGGGGAAAAGCTGGAAGCCTTTCCCTTAAGATCAGGAACTCGACAAGGATGCCCACTCTCGCCACTATTATTCAACATAGTACTAGAAGTCCTTGCAACAGCAATCAGACGACAAAAAGGGATCAAAGGTATTCAAATTGGCAAAGAAGAAGTCAAAATGTCTCTCTTTGCAGATGACATGATACTCTATATGGAAAACCCAAAAGAAGCCACTCCCAAACTATTAGAAGTTATAGAGCAATTCAGTAACGTGGCGGGATACAAAATCAATGCTCAGAAATCAGTTGCATTTCTATACACGAATAACGAGACCGAAGAAAGAGAAATTAGGGAATCCATCCCATTTACAATAGCACCAAAAACCATACGTTACCTTGGAATTAACTTAACCAGAGACGTAAAGGACCTATATTCTAGAAACTATAAATCACTCTTGAAAGACATTGAGGAAGACATAAAAAGATGGAAAGATATTCCATGCTCATGGATTGGAAGAATTAACATAGTTAAAATGTCCATGCTACCCAGAGCAATCTACACTTTCAATGCTATCCCGATCAAAATACCGAGGACATTTTTCAAAGAACTGGAACAAATAGTCCTTAAATTTGTATGGAAACAGAAAAGGCCCCGAATCTCCAAGGAACTGTTGAAAAGGAAAAACAAAGCTGGGGGCATCACAATGCCGGATTTCGAGCTGTACTACAAAGCTGTGATCACAAAGACAGCATGGTACTGGCACAAAAACAGACACATAGACCAATGGAACAGAATAGAGAGCCCAGAAATGGACCCTCGGCTCTTTGGGCAACTAATATTTGATAAAGCAGGAAAAAACATCCGGTGGGAAAAAGACAGTCTCTTCAATAAATGGTGCTGGGAAAATTGGACAGCTACATGCAAAAGAATGAAACTTGACCACTCTCTCACACCATACACAAAAATAAACTCCAAATGGATGAAAGACCTCGATGTGAGACAGGAATCCATCAAAATTCTAGAGGAGAACATAGGCAGCAACCTCTACGACATCGGCCAAAGCAACCTTTTTCATGATACATCCCCAAAGGCAAGAGAAACAAAAGATAAAATGAATTTATGGGACTTCATCAAGAGTAAAAGTTTCTGCACAGCCAAGGAAACAGTCAGAAAAACTAAGAGGCAGCCCACGGAATGGGAGAAGATATTTGCAAATGACACTACAGATAAAGGACTGGTATCCAAGATCTACAAAGAACTTCTCAAACTCAATACACGAGAAACAAATAAACAAATCAAAAAATGGGCAGAAGATATGAACAGACACTTTTCCAATGAAGACATACAAATGGCTAACAGACACATGAAAAAATGTTCAAAATCATTAGCCATCAAGGCAATTCAAATCAAAACCACACTGAGATACCACCTTACGCCAGTTAGAATGGCAAAAATAGACAAGGCAAGAAACAACAATTGTTGGAGAGGATGTGGAGAAAGGGGATCCCTCCTACATTGTTGGTGGGAATGTAAGTTGGTACAGCCACTCTGGAAAACCGTGTGGAGGTCCCTTAAAAAGTTAAAAGTTGAGCTACCCTATGATCCAGCCATTGCACTACTGGGTGTTTACCCCAAAGATACAGACGTAGTGAAGAGAAGGGCCATATGCACCCCAATGTTCATAGCAGCAATGTCCACAATAGCTAAATCGTGGAAGGAGCCGAGATGCCCTGCAACAGATGACTGGATTAAGAAGTTGTGGTCCATATATACAATGGAATATTGCTCAGCTACCATAAAGAACAAGTTCTCAACATTTGCTACAACATGGACGGCACTGGAGGAGATAATGCTAAGTGAAATAAGTCAAGCAGAGAAAGACAACTATCATATGATTTCTCTCATCTATGGAACATAAGAACTAGAATGATCAGTAGGGGAAGAAAGGGATAAAGAAAGGGGGGGTAATCAGAAGGGGGAATGAAACATGAGAGACTATGGACTATGAGAAACAAACTGAGGACTACAGAGGGGAGGGGGGTTGGGGAATGGGATAGGCCGGTGATGGGTAGTAAGGAGGGCACATATTGCATGGTGCCCTGGGTGTTATACACAACTAATGAATCATCGAGCCTTACATCGAAAACCGGGGATGTACTGTATGGTGACTAACATAATATAATAAAAAATCATTATTAAAAAAAAACAATGGGGAGAGGACCAGAATAGACATTTTTCCAAAGGAGACATAGAGATGGCCAAGAGACACATGAAAGGCTGCTCACCATCCCTCATCATCAGGGAAATGCAAACCAAAGTCACAATGATATATCAGCTCACAGCAGTCAGAATGGCTAGTATCAAAATGAAAAAAGATAACAAGTGTTGGCAAGGAGAAAAAGGAAGCCTTCCACACCATTAGCGGGAATGTCAATTGGTGCAGCCACTGTGGAAAACAATATGGCGGAACCTCAAAAAATTAAAAAGAGAAATTACATGTGATGGGGTAGTTCCACTACTGGGTGTCTACACAAAGAAAATGAACACACTAATTTAAAGCAATACATGCACGCCTACACTACTGCAGCATTATTTATAATAGCCAAGAAACGGAAGTAACCTAAGTATCCACGGATACTTGACGGATAAAGAGGATGTAGTATTTATACGCAATGGAATATTACTCAGCTATTTAAAAAAAGAATGAGAGCTTGTCATTTCCAAGAACATGGATGGACCTAGAGGATGTAAGTGAAAAACGTCACACAGAAAAAGACAAATACTGTATTATTTCACTTATATGTAGAATCTTAAAAAAAAAAAGGAACAAATGAATGAACAAAGCAGAAAGAAACTCATAAATACAGACCACAAACTAGCTGCCAGAGGGGGAAAGCGGGAGGAAGAGGGGATGGGAGAAATGGGTGAAGGGGAGTGGGAGGTACAGTCCAGTTATGGAATGAACGAGTCACAGGAATAAAAGATGTGCCATTGGGAACAAAATCCATGGTATTTTAATACTGTTGTATGGTGACAGATGGTAGCTACAGTTGTGATAGGCACAGCATAAAGCAGAGAGTTGTTGAATCTCTATGTTGTATGCGTGAAACTAATTTAACACTGTATGTTAACTCTACTTTAATAAAAAAAAAATAAGGGGGTACATATCTGGTACATGTTTTCTATTTTTTTGTGGTTTCTGCATTGTGCTTTTTTTGTGTGTTCCAAACATTACCATATCGAGTCACTGCATCCCTTGTACTTCTTAACCGTTTATTTTCATGTACATGCAGAAAGGAAGGCCATGGTTCTGCCACAATATATTAGATGACCTGTAAGTATTAAAGGAGCTACTCTTTATGGCAGAACAGGGAGAGCTTACGTTGTTATGTGATCTTAGGCATAAACATGCACTGTGTACTCCTTAGCCAACGATAAACGGGGCAGGTGAGCTTTCTTTTCCCAAACCTTCGCCGTGGATGGTCTGAGTAAGTGTAATATCTAGAATGGAATCAAACAACTCTTTACTTTATATATGATATATTCGCTGGTCCTCTAAAAAATGAAGTTTCCATGGTGAGAAGTTTTCAAACCATAAATCTGAAGAACAAACACATCAACTACTGTCTCATTTTATGGATTGTGTATGAGGATTTTAGAGCTATGTGATTAATTAACCACAGTCAATTCTAATGTTTCTCATAGATTCCATGGTTGGCTGTGGCTATCTAGAATACGCTTATTAGAAAATGAAATGTGTTTTCAAAGACCATCACACGATGAATTTTGCCCGCTGGAACACTGATTTTGACAAGTTCTTGATTCATATTCCCAAAACACCGTTTACCACCTTCCCCTGACACTATCATTTTTATAAGAGCGACTCGACCTTGTTACTCAGAACTCATTGACTTGAATTCACCAGTCTCAGTTTTAAACTATGTCATCACTCTATTATATGGCAATTTAGAGCCGGCATATCCTAGATGTCAGGTGAATATGAAGTAGATGAGGCATTTATTGGCATAATCGTTTGTTGTCTGTCTTGTCCAAAAAAGCTGTAAGCTCCATCAGAAACTGCATGTGTTGCTCACCGCCATATACCCAGGGCCTAGGACAGGGGCAAGCATACAGGAGGCAATTTCTAAGCAGCTATAGAATGAATCCATGACTATCAGTTAACTCCTTAATGTCTGGTTTATCAAATCCATAGTCACTGAAATTTCGAAAATGGACTACAGCTCTAGTTCTTATCCTGCAAAAAGGGGATAATAACCTTCATATAATACCTGTCCTTTCTTTTAATCAATCTGTGTTCCCTTCATCCATTTATTTAGAACTGCTTATTTGAACTTACTGTTTTCCAAACTCTGGTATTCAATAGTGAGTAAAATATACTTTATCCTCCGTCTCAAGAATATTACAGCCCATATGGAAAACCAACATTCATTATTTAAGTAAGTATTCCCATCCAGAGTATTATGAGTACTACACGAACACACCAATAAAAATTACAGGAAGCTCTAAGAGCGTGTATATGATATGACTTAGGAAGATTGAGGAACACTTCTGAAAAAGAAGTATGCCAGCCGAGATCTGAAAAGTGAAATGAATTCCCAGGATGTGGGGGTAAATCTTCCCATGCACCGTGTTGGAGGAAAGTCTTGGGGCAACCAACATGGCAACCAACGCCTGGTAATGAAGGACAAAGTCCAAAGAATGAAGCGAAGCATGGTCACCCAATGGCTCTGGACCGTGCAGAATGGCACAATGGGGGGCAGAGTACCATATGTACTGTGTTCCACTGGGACGACCTTGCTCCTCTGTGCTTCCATGTTACACAGTTAGCATGAGAGCGGTTTGTGATTGGAAGAGAAATAGACTACTTGAACTCCAAGTAGCTGGGCTTATGTACAAGTGTGGAAGGGCTGAAAATGCTGTCTGCCCATCACCTTGGAGCCCCAATTCTGTGGAAAACTGAGTTGAGATGAAGTTACTCCAGAAAGAAGTGCTTTCTTTCCTAGGTAGCTTGTTTCTAGAAAACACCATCAGTCACTAAGGTCAAGCAGTCAACAATTCTGTGTTTCTTACAAAGAGGCAGAGGAGTAGCAAGGACCTAAGGTAGGAAAAAGAACGGACACCTGGGGACGTGAAGGAAGTCTGGTGTAGCTGGAGCAGAGATCGTAGATTTCTATTTAATTATGTTTTATGCCTAAGGCCAAGTTCATTTTTAATCACGGTTTATTCACGTTCTAGTGGTTTTATTATAAAGATTCTGTGTGCACTTCAAGATTTGGCTCAGCATGAAGCGGACATTCGAAATAAGACAGTTTTGTGCTTGTTTTTGGTTTAAGCATTTGGCAATAAAAAGGCACACTGTGACGGGGTTTTGTTTTTTTATTAAAGTTCAGTATTTGATGCAATAACCAACGTTGTTCGTCTTCTTACTTCTGCTCCTTCAACAACGGTGATGCTGTTTAACCTAGTATAGGTCTGCTGGTTCTCATGCAAGCTTACTGCCTTTGCCGCCCAGCTGGAGCTACGTTCCTTGAAGAACAGTTCCCATAGTCTCGTATGTAGGTAGTGAACTAGACTAATGTGGCATATGTATTCTTTTAAAAAGGTCCTAAGAATACAGAAGACAACAACAAAACCCAGAATCCTTATATAAGGTATAGATAAAATTAATCGGTGTTGTTCGAGCCAGAGGCAGTGCATGAAACACACACCCATCCTGCAAGACACACAACAGTACACGGATGACAAATGTCCTTTAATATAGCCCAGTATACAGATAGAGCTTCCTATTAGAGCTGCAGGACAACTCTGAGTCAGTTCTATACCCCCAGAGAGCTAAGCCAGGCATTTTTGGATCACTTTTACACTGTGTGCTATTTTCCTAAATGCGTTCTTGATTGAAAGTTAATATGATGTATTAGATACACCAACCGATACATAAGGGAAAACAGTGCCAGGACATCCTTAACTCAAGTGTTTCGATTTCTTTTGACTCAGTTATTTTCTTTATGATCGTGCCCGACTCAGTACTTCTCCCCCATCGCTAGACATATCCTGAACCTTTCTTCCCCAGTATTTTATTTCTATTTCTAATGCTCAGTCTACCCAGACGATCATGCTGTTTCTGGTAGACGGCACCATATAACTACGGATAACAAACACAGCTCATTCGGAGTACTGAACTGTACAGATCAACAGGGCTCTCTGAAATGTTAAAGCACCATCTATCTGTGTTGTAAGCTAGAGTGGGAATGATTGGTAGCGAAACATGCTGGGCGTTCATCATGACATCAGCCATACACATTGGCCGTGGTGGGGAAGAAATGCCAAATTGCACTGGGTAATTTCCATCACATGTAGAGAAGAATTAACATGGACTTTGGCATTAGACAATTCTGCTAAAATTCTGCTTCGGGAAAAGGTACACAGAGAAATTCATACAAAACTTGGGCTATCGAAACTTAAAAATTCTATCTTACATATAAATCTTCCTAAAAGCATCCTGTCTTTGGCAAGACAACAATCTGGAATGGTGACTGAATAAAGCATTTCATATCACAGTGGGAATCAGTGGCTTCAGAAGAGACAGTTTGAGGCTCAATATCACTCAGGGAGACACCAGTGCAAGTCCCTGGCCTGCCCTGATCTGCACAAATTAGAGATTTTTCCCAGTATCAAGTTCCACTAACAATTTAATGAAGACAGGAAGACTGGAGCATGGCCTGATGTAGCCGAGATCACCAAGAGAACACCCTAGGTCCCTTCCTTCCTCATTACGTGTTCTTTGTCTAGGTCAGATTAATTAATATTAATTAATATTCTTCAAGTTACATGTGTGATCACATCATTTACAGAGAAGGAAGCTGTCTTCATCACTGCATATCAATGTTTTACAGTCTGACAGTATAAATAACATAGTGTTTTTCATGACCCATGATTATGTAGGCTCCATATTTATTTGCCATAAATAATGGAGACAGACCAATCACACACCGGTATGGCGCACTAGAGAGAAGGCCCGTCTGTACCACAGAAATACCATTAGTGTATTTGCTAGCAGGTCTGTCATTCGTGTACTTCTAAGATTTGTCGGGATCACCTGCCTTCTTCCATTCCTGGGGGCAACCCGTTGGTAAGAGGAGGGACTAGATTTCAAGTCAGCTGCTGACCCTCTCCTTCCCATATCCTTACATTTCTCATAGGCTGTGATATAATTAGAAAGGTTTCTCTCCTCCAAGGTAATAAATTATTTTTCTGATTTCTTTTTTGGCACTGAAAACATGTGCTCCATCTGGAAGGTGTTTTTATGTAAGAGGTAAGGATCTAAATGTATCATACCTGCATGCTACTCCGTTATCCTAGTATTGGTTGCATACCATTTTGCAATTAAACTTCATAATCACCTTGATGAAAATATGTAACGGCTCGTATATATCCAGGATTACATTATTCTTTCACTTGAATAAAAACTTAAATTTCTGAATTTGTTAAATTCTTATTTTGCGTTACTGAATAATGTCTTTTTATTTTGATGACATATTGTGCTTTTGTGGTTTCTACAGTTGAATTTAATAAGATATGATATTTTCTGAATATTTATCTTTAAAGAATAAGTTCCAATATTGCTTGCTAGGATTTTTAATATTGCACCCAAAAATACCACTTCTAATAGAATAATTGTAATAACGCAAGCCATTAAATCATCCTCTCCAGTGTGCAGTTGTTGTATTAATTTTTCTCTTTTAGCCAGTTTCAAATCTGTATTTTATTTGATTTCACCTCTGGGTTATGTTGTACCTTTTTTCCTCCTTCTTTGATACAATTCACTTTTTCCTAAGGCTCTTGTCAATTATGTTTCATTTATTGTGCACAAACATAAGACCTTCTGAGATCAAATAGCCAGAGTGGGAGTGATAGTCAGAGATCTTCATCTTATCCCACGAATTTCAAACTGTCTTGCTTGACACAGTATGGGTGAACTAAATGGCAATCTGAGCGGACTCGATTTAATGATTTTATATTTAATTCAATTTAATGAAAAGCTCCATATATATGCCCACTAAAACACAGCTGCTTTTTTTTTTTTAATGATCAAAACACATTAATTATACTGGCTATAATCTAATTTCTTATACTGATATTATTCATTAAATTCCTCTCTATCCCCTATCAGAATAAGATCAAAGAGGAAGGAGAAAGGCATTAGGGAAAAGAAAGAAGTTCATATTCACTGCAAAAATGGTAGGGTTGTCAAATAAATACAAAACGAGTTTAAAAAAAGTATCTGAGGGTCAGCAGGGTGACTCAGTCAGCTAAGCGACTGACTCTTGATTTCCACTTAGGTCATGACGTCAGACTTGTGGGATCAAACCCCACATGGGGCTGCACACTCAGCGGGGAGTTTGCCCGAGATTCTCTCTCTCACTCTGCCCCTCCCCCTACTCATGCACTCTCTAAAGTAAATCCATACATCTTTAAAAAAATAAGTATTTTAAAAAATATTTGAGTATATTTCAGAAAACATATGAGTAATGGTTTTATAGATTCAATAAAAATTTCAAACTTCAGCAATTCTTAGCTATCTAAGTATTCATTTTCTAAGTAACTACCGATTCCGTCTTTGTGAAAAACTGACAAAAAGTTAAATATCCTGATATCTATGAAAATATCTATTTTTTATTTTTCAGTTATTAAAGACATGTCCTTGTCTTTAATCATAAAGATAAGTTTAAATTTAATTTTTTTTTCCTTACAGGAGGCATCTCCATGTCTGAGTTCTAGTACTTGTCTTTATGGAAGGAGTTCAGGTTCCTTCCATCCAGAGTTCGCGGAAGTGTGAAGAAAGGTACGAGAAGCAGTAAGAACTCCAACAAATCTTTTTGTTTTTCGTCTTAATTACAGAAAGTTTAAAATAAATAGATAATGCAGAATAAAATTAAAAGTTATATGCAGATTCCCCTGAAGAATTAAAAACTCTTTGCTTCAACTCTTTTTTTCAAACTGAGGGCTTCAGAGGGGAGGGGGGTGGGGGAATGGGATAGACCGGTGATGGGTAGTAAGGAGGGCACGTATTGCATGGTGCCCTGGGTGTTATACGCAACTAACGAATCATCGAACTTTACATCAGAAACCAGGGATGTACTGTATGGTGACTAACATAATAAAAAAACATTAAAAGAAAAAAAATTATTTTAAAATAAATTGCCAGCATCATTACATTTCAACAATGAATACTTTTCTGTGAATCTTCTAAAAATAAGAACTCATTTACATGACCGAGACATGGTCATCAGACCTAACAAAAGAGGCAATTATTCTTTAATTATATCTAATATCCAATCCATATTCATATTTTCCTCTGTTTTCCCCAATATCATGTACAGCTGTTTGAATAGATGATTATCCCTCAGCCTAATCCTTCAGGTTGCCTTTTTAGTCTGGAGGAGTCTTCCTTTGACGTAGCAATGCTTTGTTGTGTAGACGTTTCCTACCTTCCTCACTGGTCAAATTGTTCCTCCTCATGGTGCGATCTGACAACCCCACCATCTTTTATTACTGGCAAAATACATGTTTTATCCAAAGACTCAGAGTCAAGTTCCAATGATTTTGACAAGATTACGTTAAGAGATAGTGCTGTATATTTGAGATTCCATCACATCAGGAGGCCTGCCATGTTCTGTTCTCCCATGATCAGTAATGATCAGATTCCTCTCTGACTTCAAATAGTGACAGTTATTGCCCTCCATGCAAACTTAGGTTCACTCTTTATATACAAGGAACCTGAGGAATGAGAATTTGGACAACCCAGGTTTGCCATTAACATTTATCTCATGGATTTAGCGTACATTGAAGATCCTTCCCAAATGATTATTTTAGAAATAAAAAATATTGGGAAATTATATATGCATACATATATGGATTTTTCTCAGCTATTACGTGATTTTTAACCGTGAAAATGTTTCCCACAGGAAAGCCAGGATTAATGTATAATTCTTTCCACTAACCAATTTTCAGAGAGCAAGGGGGTGGGTCATTTCTAATGGTAGCAAGTAAGTATTTGTTGTCATTGTCTGTTTGCTGGTCATTTTCTCTTTTTGAACATAATTATAAACATGGATTTTTCACCTATTTAGTGTGTTTCAAGCAGCTAAAGTACTTCTCCATTTGATGTTTAAGTAGTTCTAAAATTGACCAATAAGGAGGAGTTTAATCAGGCTCTTACGGTTTTTTTTTTTTTTTTTTTTAGAAGTACATCCTTATTTGCTTGTCTTTTGCTTTTCTCCCAGAATGTTACAGGCCATTCTTACTATTCCCTATCAAGAACCGAAGGCTGTCAGTTCTCCAAAAAGCACCGGTTCTTCTTAGTGAAGAGTGGAATTTAGTGGTAATACGAGTTAATTGTCAGTCAGTATCACTGCTTCTAACTTTTCTGGGAGTCAGGCTAGGAAATGTATTTTCTAACGTACTGCCAGTTCAAATTTAACATTTCAGGGTTTTAATTATTATTTCTGTTGTAGATGTGTATCTATTGTCTTTCACATAGAAATTTGATTCCAAAGGGACACGTTTTTCATGCAACATGCGTGAAATAGTTACAAAGTGACCATACAAATATTAACAGCAAGACTGAGATCAACATGGTATGTTAGCATTTCTGTGTCTTTAAGAATCATGTGTACTTACATTATTGTCTGTTGAGCACAGTATAACATAGAGAAGTTGAATCACTGTGTTGTGCGCTTGAAACTCATGCAACACTGTATCAACTGTACTCAGAAAATTAAAGAGAAAATGATCTGAACAGAGAAATACAAGTTGGAGATGAGGACATGTTATTATAGCATATATATTCAAAACTGTTCTTGTATAAAACAGAAATTAAAAGTTAAATAATTTAAGCTATTTCTAAAATGTGTCATTTTTATAGCCTCACTCGGAATCACTTCTTTTAACTCCAACTTTGCAGTGTTTTATATTACACTGTCGTTTTGCAAGCTTTACTGTCGAAAGCGACATTTCCTTACAAAGTGGGACATCATCATCTCTGGATTTTAAATCCAAGGGACTGGAACCCACTCGGGTATATTACTGCTTAAGAAAACTTACAATTCCTTCTCAAGTTCACCGGAGAGTTTTTAGAAGTTCGTGCACACGATCTCAGAGATGATTCTGAGTAATGTGTGAATCAGTCACACTAGCCTATCATTGCTTTAAGAGTCTTCAATGATACTGATAAATTTCGCCATTTCTTTTGCCCTCACTTGCTTTGCTTTGGTACAAGCCCAACCTGTGTGCTATCAACTCTGCACATAACTCAATTTAGATGATGAAAAAAAAAACTATTAAAAGGTCAATATGCTATCATAGCAACTTCTTTTGCGATAGGTCTCCTGAGCCAAGGGATACAAAAGCAAAAATTAACTACTGGGACTCTATCAAAATAAAAAGCTTCTGCAGAGTGAAGGAAACAATCATCGAAGTTAAAAGGCAGCCTATGGAATAGGAGAGATATTTGCAAATGACATATTTGGTAAAGGGGTAGTATCCAAAATATATAAAAAACTTCTAAAACTCAACATCAAAAAACCCCAAATAATCCAATTAAAAATGGGCAGAAAAATGAATACACATTTTTCCAACAAGACAGGCAGATGGCCAGACACATGAAAAGATGCTCAACATCACCGATCATCTGGGAAATGCAAATCAAAACCACAATGAGCTGTCATCTCACACCTGTCAGACTGTACTGTAAAATCGAACACACTAAAACCAGTGCTGGCAGGAAGGTGGAGAAAAAGGAAGCCCTGCCTTATACACTGCTGGTGGGAATGAAATTCATGCAACCACTGTGGAAAACAGATGGAGTTTCCTCAAAAAGTAAAAATAGAACTACCCTAGACCCAGCAATTGTACTACCAGGCTTTTACCCAAAGACAAAAATACTAATTCAAAGGGCTACATGCACTCCATGTTTACAGCAGCGTTACCTACAACAGTCAGATACGGAAACAGCCTAAGTGTCCATCGACTGAGGAGTGGATAAAGAAGTGGTATACATATACAACGGAGTAATACTCAGCCATAAAAAAAGAACAAAATCCTGCCGTTTGCAACAGCATAAATAGAGCTAGAGTATTATGCTAAGCGAGATAATTCGATCAGAGAAAAACTAACACCATAGGATTTCATTCATATGTGGAATTTAAGACACAAAACAAATGAGCGAAGTGGGGCAAAAAAGGGAGAGAAAGAGAGGCAAACCAAGAAAGAGACTCTCAACTATAGAGAATAAACTGATGGTTACAAAAGAGAAGGTGGGTGGGGGGATGGGTGAAGTAGGTGATGGGGAGTAAGGAGGGCACTTGTGATGAGCCCTGGGTGTTGTACAGAAATGTTGAATCACCGTATTGTACACCTGAAACTAATATTATACTCTATTTAACTGGAATTTAAAAACTTAAAAGTCCATGTATGTTATGATGCATGGTAATTAATTACACTAATGACAATTAAAACACGACCAGCCTGCTACCCCACAGAAAGATGTATCATACACAAAATACAATCTGATTTTAGAGTTGTAAAAAAACCAAAATGCTTGCTTTGAAGTGGTAAGATATTATCGAATACCATGCATATAGTCATAAATAAAATGATCTCTTTTCTCCTGAGTTTGGTGTCAAACTGTCTGATTTTCACCATCTTGAGAAATGAGAAAACATTGTAAGTGTTGTTTTGTTTTTCTCTTATCAAGGGTAAATCTGAGCACTGTTTTCACAGGCTTATAGGTTACTGGCATTTCTTTAAGTAAGCTTTTGATGTGTTTGGCCATTGTGTTATCAGGAGCTTAGACTTCTTACTTGATAACAAGGAGGTTTGAATGAGTTGTGAGATTGACCTTTGCCTGTCATATAAATATCAATTTGCTTCCTGTAACTTTCTATTTCCTTATTTCATAAAAATCTTTGAATTATATATTCAAAATAATTACTACTTTCTTGCACTGTTCCTGGAATTTGAGTAATTTTTTTTTCCACTCCAAGGTCAAAGAAGAATTCAACCAGGGTTGTTTTATAATGACACGGTTTGCATTTACATTTTTAAATTTCAGACCATGCGGAAATGACCCTACTCTGCAATGTGAGGTAACATTTTATGTGGGCTATCTCGGTGACCCAACGCTCCAACACCATTTATTGAAAAGTCTACTGCCTTCTCATTGATCTGAAACAGCATCCATATTGCATACTACATTTCCTATGCATGGACTCTCTTTCTAGATTTTAGATTCTTCGATACTAATTTGTCCCTATATCTGTGTCATATGCAGTGATTTTATTATTGAGGCTGCATCTTACATTTTAATATCTTAGGTGTTTCCGTAGGTGTTACTCAGCTATCCAAGCCCTGTTCAAGCCCCGTACTGTTTCTTACGATCTACTTACCACTTTCTTCCTCTAAGTTTAACTTCTTTCTTACTACCGTAGTTCACATTTTTATTACTGAACATGGGGTCTTCTCTTTTCACTGTGTCATCTAGTGAGTATTTTTATATAAAAAGAGAGGTATAATTTATTTCCTGCTCCCTTAATGAATTTTCTCATAGCAGCTTTTCCATTTATTTCTTTTTCAGTTTTCCAGGTAAACAAAAAAGCTATCTCTTTAAAGAGTTGCTTTCACCTTTTTCTTCACATTTGTTATATATCGAATTGCTTTCTCCTGTTTAATTGCATTGACTAGTATCTTCAGTGCATGTTTAATTTTTTACATTTTAAATCTTACATATACATAGAAAACTATATTAAACATACAGAATAAATTATTATAAAACACCCTCTTCTGTGACCTAATTGACGTTGATACACCCACACTAGCCTTCTACTAATGTTTGAGTGATCTCTTCTACCACCCTTACTTGCTGTTATTATGATCTAGTAAAAATTTCCTTTTCAATATTGTCTATTTCAGGTCTAGAGTTTCCACTGGATTCTTTTTCTTGAATCATCTACTTGTCTCCTCATTATGTTTATGCTTCCTTTTGAAATCTGAGCGTATAAAACATATGTACAATAACTGTGTTAAGAATTCTTATCTACAAATGCCAGCATCTCCGTGATGGTTACTCCTGCTCCTTGTCGAGTGATTTTCTCCTATGGGTTCCTATAGCAGCTGACAGTTCCAACAGGTAAATGCTGTTGTTGGTTTTCTCTACTGTATCTTAAAAGAGTTCTTAGCCTTAGCTGGTTTATTCTGTTCCTTTGCCATCTGCTGCTTCTCCCAAGGAAACTTACTGTGCCACAGATTTTCCTTTTAATTTGTCCACTGTGATGGCTGTGAACTGGGCCTTCTCAGAGATGGGCAGAGGCGTTCTGATGCTGAACAGAACTACCTTCTTCAGGAAGTAAACCTTTACAGAACTTGTTTGGCTTCTTCTACTAAGGCCTTACTGTTCTCTGTTCTTCAGTGCGTCTACCATCAGACTCACAGCCTTCTGGAGGGAGTGACCCTGATTCTGCTGATCCCAGGTTTTGATTTTTCCCCTTAAACTTACAAGCTGAGGTTTATACTTTATCATCTAGTTGCCTTGTCAAGGTAGGTTATCTATTTTCTATCCTTGTTGCATAGTATCAGTTTCGGAAAAGGTGTGGGGATAATCTGATATAGACAAATGTCTTTATCCTAAGTCAGAAGGCCCACCCCAGAGAATCCAACGTGGTCACAAAAACGAGGCTTTGGTAAAAATAGCCAGATATTAAAAGACTCAACATAGGGTATAGATATCGGCCCTGCTTGAGTTTGCCTGGATGGGTGAGGTAAAGGTGAACGCTGGCCAGGGAGGACCAACAGATTCTCCCAAGGAAATGTGGTAATACAGAATATGGTATAGCTCCGTTATAACCGTGGGCCATAGGTCTCTTTATAGTTCGTACTCAACAGGCATATGGTCTCAGATACAAGCTGGAAGTTATAGAAAGTAATTATACTTGTAATTAAAATAAATAGAAACTTATTTTCTATTTATTCCAGAAAACAGAAAAACTAAATAGCAAGTAATATACTGTGCAAGTTCCTCGCAAGTACAGACCCTGATGATTAATGGAGAAGTTAAGTTCTATTAAATAAATCACAATAGAAAATTGAAATGGAAAGGTTATTTAATGTCTTATACATGTTGGTACTATACCAAAAGAAGTTGGGATAGGGCATGCTATTATTCTTTGGTGCCCTAAATAATGCTTTTGCTTAACAAACCATCTTAATCTGAGAACCTTAAGCAATAGGGCTAAAGATTATCGTATTATGCATCTATTTGTGCCCCTTAAATTTAGGCATTCCTGCAGAAGAAAATACTATTAAAGCTATTCATGTAAAGCAATTAATTATGGAGTGTTTACATATCTATGAGGTTGTAATTATGTTAATATTGCAGTTATTCACACATGAAGAAAATAAGTATCAGAAACTTAATTTACTCATTATCATAACGCCCGGTATATATTCGAATGTGTGTGACTCCAAAGCTATTATCCTTAGTTTCTGCATGTCAGTGCCCCCGGCAGGCAGTAGCAATTGTATTGTAGTTCTAAAAGCCAACAGTATGAAATTATCAAGGTAAGACAAATTCTCTAAGAGTGACGAGGCATATTCTTTTCAGCAAAGGTTTTGGGTTTTTTTGTTTTGTTTTGTTTTTTGTTTCTTTTTCTTACATGGTTGGGGACCATAATGCCAACTCCAGAGAAGAGATGAAGCCTGGGGGGAAAGAAGCTAGCCCAGCAAAAGAGTTTGGGAAAGAAAAGATGACTGAGAAAGTAGAAATCACCCATTTAAATTGGATAGGTGACCCTACGAAAGTGCTCCTTCTTTAAAGTAGAGGTAAATGCAGTAGAAATGTTTTCCAATTGTCCTTACAACTTCTAGGGGTTTTGTTTTTGTTTTTTTTTTAAAGATTTTTATTTGACAGAGAGCCAGTGAGAGAGGGAACACAGGCAGGGGGAGTGGGAGAGGAAGAAACAGGCTCCCAGTGGAGGAGCCCGATGCGGGGCTCGATCCCAGAACGCTGGGATCACGCCCTGAGCCGAAGGCAGACGCTTAACGACTGAGCCACCCAGGTGCCCCTACAACTTCTAGTTTTACAAACAGTCTGTGTTTCAACATTTGTTTCAATATGCTAAAAAATCAAGTACACCCTTTTCACTCCCAACTGAATCTGACACCATGTGGCTTCATGGGTTGTGTTCTCACTGCAGTGCACTTATTTCCCTAATGTGTTGCTATTAAGTAATCCCATTTTTTTTTTTTGGAAGGTATGTTTTGATGGTTAATATGGTCCTATATAACAGGGCCCACATTATTTAATTCTAATTCAACTAGGCTAAGGAAAAGTTAGAGCAGTGGCCACATTACATTTAAGTGTGAAAAAAGAGTACAACTTACAGATTCACCTGTATGTATTGTAATCGTTGTAAAGCTAGTAATCTCTGAGTGTTTACAGCTATAATTTCTTTAGACGAGATAGGGTTGGAAATCTGTAACAAAATTAAATACAACTTGTGACAACCACATTTTATAAAAATTAAAGAAACGTAGCTATGGTAAATATAAGAAAATAAATACATGTAAATAAGGCAATTTTAGCTTTTCCAAAGTGATCATCTCAAACATCTACTGTGCGACTTAATAAACTCCCTTAGTTCACAGCAGTATAATGAAGGTTTAATGGATGTCATTTCTCAGACATTTGGATTTTTAATTGCTTTCCTTTCAGCTTCATTAGCAGAATGGCAACTATTCAGTCACTCCAATTCTAAGGAGAAAACATCCCCATAAATTGTTTTTTTGTTTGTTTTTTTGTTTTGTTTTTTTTTTTTGGTTTCAAGAAAAAGGGCTATTAAGTAAAACTGTCACAGAAATTCAAGCTTTCAGATGTAGTGCCAAATATCAGAGCTACGGTATCTCTTATTCGTGTTTTCCAGCAAATCTTCCCTTATAATCTAATAACATTAACACATTTGTTCTGGAAACCACCCCTCCCTAGCACTGTATCTTCGAGATGGCATGTTGAACATGATATCCCACCCAGCTCCCTACCTCTACTAAAGGTATGGTTGAGAGGGTCATGATCAAGAAAGAAAAAATCAAACAAGCTCACTCTCTTAACCCATGAACTCTAAGGACCATTTATATTTAAACTGGCTGATGACCATTTTCTCCAGCCGTATGTAAAAAACTCTACACAGATGAATGCTGAGAGCGATTTTTTGAAATTGGGTTATGAGCACACCTTAAATCTGTCTCGCTTTTAGCCAGGTTAAATTCTCTACTTCCCGGGTCATCCGAGTCATTACAGCCCTGACTTTGCTTTTACTAAGTAGCTTAAGTTAGTTTTCAGGCATAGGGACCCAAAAGCCTGTTCACTGACCCGGCGATTTCAGCAAAGCGTCTCAGCTCAAGAAATCAGAGTACACAGTAGTAATCTCACTGCCTAATTGCCTCAAAATGTCACAGTTGGATAGAAAGGATCCTGTGGCTGAGTACACATGAAGGATTTCTCAAGAAGTGATAAAATGACAGAGATTTGGTGAACCATATATTTGAACTCCTTTGTTATTCCCTGATTATAAAGTATTGCCAGATTGGTCTCACGAAATCAAACTTAACGACTGACTGACCAATGAACTCATTCAAAAAATTCCATGCAATTAAAAGACAAATTGGTTATTTGTCTACATCACCTAGCTAATTTTGTCCATTGATTAAATAATTTTAGGGTCCCACGGGCCATTTTAGATGTTAAAAAAATAACTCTGTTGACCAAGGGGAATGGCTTTATAAGCTGCTTCTACAGCTTTCCAACTTGGAAAGCTACTGTGGTTAAAAAAAAAAAAAAAAAAGGCAAATGTGACCTTCCAGAAGAGCTTCTTTATTACAAGTATCAACCAAACTGGCTTAAGTCCATGTCTGAAGACCAGAGTAAAAAAAGAAAGAATACAACTTAAAGCTAGGAGGTATAGACTCATTGAACTTTACGGAAGATAGAAAACAATTTAATAACTCATGTTAACCCATTGTATATTATCAAAAACAACTGAAACCTTCATGAGCGGCCCTAATAAAGTGTAATAAAAGAAGCAATTGTTCAGAAATGAGCAACTGATGACTAAACCAGTATGTACATCACTTAAAATTTTCCTAACTTTTACAAATCTGTATGAGATGCAGTTTACATTTTTTTAAAGATTTTATTTATTTATTTGATGGGGGGGCACAAGCAGGGGGCACAGCAGAGGCAGAGGGAGAAGCAGGCTCCCTGCTGAGCGGGTAGCCCAATGTGGGGCTCGAACCTGGGACCGCAGGATCATGACCTGAACAGAAGACAGACCTTAACAGACTAAGCCACTCAGGTGCCCCTACAGGTTACTTTTTTAACAGTGAATTTAATTATATACATTTCTAAATAAAAATAGAAACATGAAAAAATTATAAGAATAGATGATATTGTATCTTTGGTTTTCTTTAGGCTTTGCAAGAATAAACAGAGGCTACCCTTTATGTTCTGTTGGGTGTTCTCTTTTGATGCCTCCCCAGTGAGACATCACCGACCAGGGGGAGCTCCACTGCATATGGAAACCACAACCATGAAGAAAATAAAGAGATTTTATCTCAATATTCTTAACATTCTCGTTAATCTCTTTCAGTCTCTGCCCTTCTTTGCTCATTTCTTATTCCCTCTGTCTCTTTCTGTCCTTTCTTCCCTCACTTCTTTTCTATTATCCCAACAACATCAGGTGATTTTCACAGTATGTGATCAAGCATTATAGAAGAAAAAGAAAACTGAGAGAAAGGTTTTGTTTTTTTTAAGGGGCTTGCCCAAGATGATAAAAATTATAAACGATAAGGACCAAGGCATCTTCCTATGCCTTCCACACCAATGCGAAGTAAATTTTAAGATGAAAAGTACTTTACAGTTAAAAACGAAGAAGAGAACTGTTTGCTACCTGATCCTAGCATTAAATGGCCACCACGTCAATGAGTAAGACCTCTTTAAAGACAGGTTCTCCAGCACTTCAGTTCCTGAGAGTCACTGTCATAGAGCTCTTGAAGGACAACTTGCTGACATGAAAATAACTTAAATGAGTAACAGCTTTTCACCACCAATGACCCTCTTTGCTCCAATGATATTTTAACAACTTTATTTCTGCCTAGAAGTGTGATGAAGGTGAATGAGATGGAGTAGCATTGTCTGAATTGTAAGAGGGGGCTGATCTCAAAAATGAAAATGGTCACAGAGAAGCAAGTAATCTATGCCTCTCAGACCACTATACAAACGCAAGATGCGGATATATAAAAATCCATTTTCATGCTTATTAATTTATTTAAATCTTTATAAAGTTATTCAAACCTTCTGAAGGGTATTTTGCCATTATGTCTACAAAACCTCAAAAGGTTGATAAAATTCTAAGAAATTATTCAACTTCTTTAAGTTCAACATACCATGAGAAAAGTAGGAATACAAGGGAGATCTATAGTTGTACAAATGGTCACCCGGAATTTTTTTGTAATGTAATAAATTTGAAGCATTTATACATCCCCGCTGTACTGCCAAGGTGGCCTGGGCATGGCATATGCAGGGACAGACCTGGTCTGTATCCACCCTTAGCTCTAGCCCTCTTGCCAAGGCAGCCTCAGCATGGTGTGCCCCAGGGTACCTCCCCCAAGTGCCTACTCTAGCTCTATGCATCTTGCCAAGCTAGACACATGGCACAGCCCACCATCTCAATAGCGTGTGCCTACTCCAGTTCTAGCCAGTTAACCAAAGCCACTGGGCACACATGGTCTACACAGGGGACACTCTTACATAAGGTCATTCCTTCAAGACTGTGATAGGGAGCTGTTCCTCCTGATTTATGGAAACAAATACCAAAAGTCAACAAAAAGCTAAGACAGGAATATGTTCCAAATGAAAGAGATAAAACCACAGGCAAAAAATATCTAATGAAATAGAGATAAATAATTTATCTGATAAAGAGTTCAAAGTAATGGTCATAAAGATGCTCACCAGTCTTGAGAGAAAGACAGATGAACTCAGTGAGAACTTCAAATAAGAGACAGGATATATAATAGAGAAGCAACAGAGCTGAAGAATACAACAAGTGAAATAAAAAATTACACTAAGGGGATCAAGAGCAGATTATGACATGGGAGAAGGGATTAGCAATCTGGAAGACAGAGTAAATCAGGAAAAAAAAATAAAGAATAAAAAAATGAGAATAGTTTAAGAGATCTCTCAAACAACATCAAGTATACTAACTTTTACATGATCAGAGTTCTAGAAGAAGAGGGAGAGAAAGGAGCAGAAACTTATTTGAAGAGGAAATCCAAAAATACTTTGACGCCAATATGAAAACACAAGTTTCCAAAACTTAAGGGAGGTAGCAAAAGCAGTTCCAAGAGCAAAGTTATAGTGATACAAGCCTACGTCAGGAAACCAGAAAAACTTCAAACAATCGAGCGTTATAGCTATATAAAAGGAACTAGAGAAGGACCAACAAACAAAATCACTAATTAGAAGAAAGCAAATAATAAAGATGAGAGCAGAAATACGAAATAGAGACTAAAAACAAAAGACAGATCAATAAAACTAAAAGGTGGTTCTTTGAAAAGATACACAGATAAATGTCTAAGGAGACGCACTAAGAAAAAAAAAGAAGCTCAAATTTAAAAAATGAAAAAATGAAAGAAGTAACAACTGACACCAAAGAAATACAAAGGATTGTAAGAGACCACTATCAACAATTACACGGTAACAAGTTGGAAAACCTAGAAGAAATGGATGAATTCCTAGAAACACACAACCTTCCAAGACTGAATCAAGAAGAAATACAAAATCTGAATAGACTGATTACAGATAATGAAAATTGAATCTACAATTTTAAAACTCTCAGAAAACAAAAGTCCAGGGCAAGTAGGCTTCGTCACAAATTCTACCGAGTATCTAAAGAAGAATTACTACTTATACTTCTCCAATTATTTTTTTAAAAATTGAAGAGGAAAGAATGCTTCCAAAATTCTTGTACAAGGGCAGCATTACCCTAATCCCCAAACCAGAGACCAAAAAGAAAGAAAATCGCAGGCCAATATCCTTGATAAACATAGATGTAAAAACCCTCAACAAAATATTAGCCAAAGGAGTGTACTTGTGAGGAGCACCGGGTGATGTATGGCAATGATGAATCACTCAACTGCACACCCGAAACTAATATTACACTGCATGTTAACTAAGTAGAATTTAAATTTAAAAACTTTACTGAGGGCTTCAGGGGGGGTTGGGATAGGCCGGTGATGGGTAGTAAGGAGGGCACGTATTGCATGGTGCACTGGGTGTTATATGCAAATAATGAATCACGGAACACTGCATCAAAAACTGGGGATGTACTGTATGCTGACTAATATAACAAAATAAAATTAAGAAAAAACTTTAAAAATCCATTGAAAGAATCATACAACATAATCAAGTGGGAATTATTCCTGAGACCAAAAAATGAGTCAACACTGGCAAATCCATCAACAAGATACACGTTAACCAAATGAAGGATACAAATATTATCAACCAAACAAAAAAGCAACCTACTAAATGCAAGGATGTTTGGGAATAATACATATTTGATAAGGGGTTAATAACCAAAATATACCAAGAAATCACACAACTTAGTATTTTTGAAAAAGGACTAAAAATGGGCTGAAGAACAGACACTTCCGTAAAGAAGACACAAGAGAGCCAACAGGTGCATGAAAAGCGGCTCCACGGGAAACGCAGATCCAAAGGACAATGAGCTATCACCTCACAGCGGTCAGATCGGCTGTGACGAAAAGGGTGTGCAGTAAAGGGAGCCCGTGGATACTCTTGACGGGAATGGAAACCGGTAGAGCCACTGTGCGAAACAGAGCTTCCGCAAAAAACGAAAAACAAGAATGCCATGCGATTCGGCAATTCCACTTCCGGGCAATTATATGAAAAAAATGAAAACACCAATTCAAAGAAACATATTCACCCCCACATTTATCACAACATTGTTCATAATAGTAAGATATGTGAGCAAGCTAAGTGTCCACTGAGAGATGGATGGATAAAGGACATGATACACACACACACACACACACACACAAATGGACTATTAAAAAAAAAAAAAAGGAATGAAATCTTGCCGTTGTTAGGAGTTAGTTGGATAGACAGGGCTAGGGTCCCCAACAAGGAAATATGGACTCAGGACAGCTGAAACAAAAACAAAAACAAACAAACAAAAAACCAAACACTGACATCCTGTTTTCAGCTTAAACAGGATGGCACTGACACTCTGCTTTGCAGCCTTTCCAGAAATGCCTTCTGCAAAATGTCCTAAAGTAAGAAAATTAACCACAAAAGCATTTGCCACTATCACGGACAAGGGGCAGTTAAGATTTAAGCCCCCCCCCATCCACCCCCACCCCATGTCAGCAAAAAAAAAAAAACAGGACCATCAGCCTGTGGACATTAACCTAGTAGGTAGACAGATACATGACTAAAGGCCTGACTGGCACAACTCAGCCCAGCCTGATTGCTTAAGAAAGTTCCGCAAAAGAGCTCATTAAAACCCCTAAACCTAGAAACCCTGAGGGCACCCCACTCAGGTCCCCCTCCCTCTCTGGGAGCTTTGTACTCTTGCTCACTAGACTCTGCTTTGCTGCCCACCACTCTTTGTCGGGTCTACCTCTTCATTCTTCGAAGCAGCATGACCAAGAACCACGGGCATTAAGGGGACACAAAATCCTGCAACTTCATGTGCGACAAAATGGATGGACCTAGACAGTATCGTGCTAAATGAAGTAAGTCAAAGACAAATACCACATGCTTTCACTTACATGTGTAATCTACAATCACAACAAATGAACAGACAGGAACAGACTCATAACTCCAGAAAACAAACTACTGTTTGTCAGAAGATGGGGGGTAAGGGGAAGACAGATACTGGTGAGGGGGATTAAGAGTTACAAACTTACAGTTATAAGTCACGGGGATACAATATACAGGACAGGGAATACAGTGAATAATATTGTAATAATTGCATGGAGAGAGACGGTAACTATTAATTTCCTAATATAGAAAAATACTGAATCACTATAAAGTATACCTAAAACTAACAGGATATTGTATGTCAATTATACTTCAAACAAAACAAAACAAAGCCCAAGAGTGTTTTTTAAAATGACAGTGCCTCTAAAAAAATGACGTGTTAGCTATTAACAAACTTGATGAGATTTAATTGAGAAAATATTCATAATTCATTGTTAAATGAAAAGGCTGAATCTAGAGGAGCCTGGGCGGCTCAGTCTGTTGAGCGTTTGACTCTTGATTTGGGGTCAGGTCACGATCGCATGGGTAGGAAGACTGAACCCCGCTTTGCCCTCAGTGCAGTGCCTACTTGAAGATTCCGTCCTCTGCCCCTTCCCCCACTTGTGCTCGCTTGCACCCACTCTCTGTCTAGAGTAAGTAAATCTTAACAAAAAAGAAAAAGAAAGAAAAGGGATATGCTAAAAGAATATATGGACAATATATAAATCAACATTTTTTTTATATATCAATAGAAAAATCTGGAAAAAGAGCAAACTAAGGTACTGAAAGTATCCATTTTATTTGTACTACCGTCTTCTTACTTGGCAATACTTTCTAATTTTCCATGTATCGCTTTGGATTTTTGTGATACTCCCAATCACCATATACATTAATAGAAAATTTCTTATAAAACAACTGCCTTTATTGCATAGATTATTTTATAACCCCAGAGAATTAAAAGATCAACATTTAGAACATATGATTTAAGATACATAGAAGGGTGTAAGTGAGGTTGTACATACACTATAAACCTCACATAAAAGGCGGTGAGGGTGCAGCACAGACACTTTCTATAGGGCTACAAACTCTGAGAGGGAGGGTCATCGCTGGTAAAGTATAAATGACGTTTATCCTGGTCGGATTTCTAAAGTAACTTTTTTCCCTAACACTACTTTTTAATTACTAATGACAGTAATACACCTTCTTCCTTTTAAAACATTTTTTAAAAGATTTATTTATTTTAGAGAGAAAGAGAGAAGGCACGGCAAAGCGGGGGCTGGGCAGAGGGAGAGGGAGAGAGAATCTTTAAGCGGACTCCATGCTGAGCACAGACCCCGAGAAGGGGCTCGAACCCACGACCCTGAGGTCACAACCGGAGACGAAACCAAGAGGTGGACACTTAACCAACTGCACCATCCAGGTGTCCCTTAAAGATTTTAAGTCATTTCTACACCTAATATGGAGCTTGAACTCACAACCCTGATATCAAGTGCTGGAGACTTCTACAGACAGAGTCAGCCAGACATCCCACATCTGGTTTCTTTTTTAAACTATAAATAATAATAAAGATATAAAATCAAATGTTTATCCATTCTTCCCATTTCCCAGTGGTAAATGCACTTAGACGTAAATACTTAATTTTTCCCATAACTAAAGTTTATGCATAGCTTTATTAAATTTAGTTTGAATGAATTAGTTACTGGAACATGGGAACTTAATCCAGTGAAAGGCCTACCCATATCTATATCCTGACTTACACTATTTTTGAGGTATTTTAGGAAGTTTGAGAGTGTGTTCTCTTCCAGGCTGAAATCTTTATCTCATGTTCATACACATACATTCTGTTGGACAAATACAGTTAAAAACAGAAAACTTAATTCTCTCTGGTCAAAATAAGGGAGGATATTTTCTCCCAATTCCTTTTACTTAGAATGTTTTGGAAAACTTTTACTTTCAAGTATTTTGTTTTCTTGACTGTAGAAAATTAGATAGGCCTTCTGTCAGTTCTAAAATGCAGAAACGTTTTTCTCCAGGACCTGGAAGCCATGTCTTTGAAGAGCAAACCTCAAGGGACAGCAAACCTCTTGCCCAGTCTGTGAGGGAACAGGAGGCTAATCCTTGCTCCTAATTCCAGAACTACCTTCTGTGAGGAAGACAGGAAACATCTGTTTCTCTCTGGAGAAAGCCAGTAAGTCAACACAGGTGGTCATCCCAAATATCAGGTCAACTCAGAATAATCTGTGTGTGACAGACAGGGCTGCCAAATGCTCTTGAGGATGAGAAGTCATCTCGAAAGTATTTATTTAATGGGTCGTGTCTGCTTGGTTCTATGAGGATGTGGGATTCATTTTTATCTTTGCAGTCAGTTAGCTGGATGCCTATCATATGCCTTACATTGTGGTTTAATGTTTATTAAAAAAAAAAAAAAGAAAACACGTATTTTGGAAGATCTATTTGAGAGACAAAGAGTGCACATGAGTGTGGGAAGGGGCAGAGGGACAAGCAGACTCTCTGCTAAACGCAGAGCCTGACGGAGGGCTCGATCCCAGGACCCTGAAATCATGACCCAACCCAAAGTCAGACGCTTAACTGACTGAGCCACCCAGGTGCCCCCAAAATACGAATGTTTTCTGTCTCTACTATCTTTTCGGAGGATCTTTTGAGTTGAATAAGATTTTCTTTGTAAATTATATTTCCCAGTAACATACGTGTGCACATGCACACACACACACGTACACGTTTCCTTTAATGTGTTTCTAAATTTACCTTGCACATCTCATTATTTACACCCTTAATATGCACAAATCTATTCATGACTTTATTTTTTCGAGTGGGGAGAGAGGGAGAAAGCGGACGCAGAGGAAGAGGGAGACAGAGAATCTTAAGCAGGATCCATGACCAGTGCAGTGCCTGACGCCAGGCTTGACCTCAAAACCTTGAGATCATGACCTGAATTGAAATCAAGAGTTGGATGCTTAACTGGCTGAGCCACCCGAGTGCCCCAACTCCATTCATTTCTGTGTGCTCTGATATAATTTTTAGGAAATCCTCCTTGATGTTTTCCCAGCTAAGGCCTTTTTCCCCATTGTTTTTAGTTTCTTAGATTCGATTAGCTGACATATAATAAATACATCATTAGTTTTTGATGGAGTGTGTAACGATTCATCAGTTGCATGTAAGGCTTTTATGGCATCCCCATTCAGACCATATTTTAGGAACTGGGTATAACACTGCTCTTCAAGAGCACGCAGCATATGGCTAATCGTACAAGTGTAAGTTACAGGCTGGTCCAATATGCAGGTTGCTTCTCCATCAACTGATGAATTCAGCAGGCTTTGCTTCCCCTCACCTTCTTCTCTCCGCCACCCTGACTCCTGTACTTTGCCAATGCATGGCAGAATCATCTGCTACCAACTGCCTTGGATGTTCATTTTCTAAGGTTCTGTACTTTTTACAAATGGTTTTGTGTTGCTACTTGTGAACTGTTTGTTCACTTTTACTATTGTTAATCATTTTGGTTAGGTGATGAGAAATGGATTTAGTGATAGTACCTCATTTTCTTGTCCTTATTTGTGTCTCAGTGTAACTCATGTTTTATTTTCTGCATGAACATCAAGGAGACACTATGCTTTTCTTTCCTGCAGTACTTTTTTTTTTTAAAGATTTTATTTATTTATTCGACAGAGAGAGACAGCCAGAGAGAGAGGGAACACAAGCAGGGGGAGTGGGAGAGGAAGAAGCAGGCTCCCAGCGCAGGACTCTGGGATCACGCCCTGAGCTGAAGGCAGATGCTTAACGACTGCACTACCCAGGTGCCCCAGTACTAACCTTTTCCTTACTGCTTCTCCTTTAGCATAACTGAGGCAGCTCAACAAAGAACGAGAGTCTCTAGCTGATAAAAGATGTGTTTTAGGGGTGCCTGGGTGGCACCGTTGGTTAAGCATCCAACTCTTGGTTTCAGCTACAATTGTGATCTTGGGGTCCTGAGATTGAACTCTGGGTGGGGCTCTGTATTTAGCATAGAGTCTGTTTAAGTTTCTCTCTCCCTTCTCCTCTTCAGTGCCTCCTCAGTCCCTCCCCCTCCCACGCACTCTCCCTCTCTAAATTTTTTTTTTTTAAATAACATGTTGTATACAAATTCCTCTTCCTCAGATCTGTTGCTCCCCCTTTTAAATGAAGCCATGTTCCCAGCAAAGAAAACACTCATTGTTACATGGTTCCCTCCTGATTCTCCGGTAAATATACACAATAATAACCCCTTTACTCAAACACTTTCTCGTCTTGTGATGCCGACAGCTGCACACCTCATTATGCTACACAGAGACCTGGATGGTGGGAGTTTATATGGGCACTAAATTTTAAGCATTCCACAGTAAACTTTGCCTTATGTCTACATTTTCTATCTATACCCTTTTACATGACAAAGATGAACCACCTTCATTAAAAAAAAAAAAGTAGACACTTAAAAAAATTCTATGTTTAATGGCCTAGGGTACAACTAATAAAAAGCCTGACAATATATAGCTGTCATTCTATAAATCAAATAGATAATAACTATCTTAGAATTTCAGAGAGAAAAGACTACTTAAGGTTAGCACAGGAATTCCTTCAAAATTTTTCAAACTTGCCTTCCTTAAAGATATTTTGCATAATCGATGTCTTAGTCTGGTCTGGATTGTGTTTTTCAACCAAGAGGCAAATTCAAAGAAATTGGACTTTTGGACAAAGTCAAGACCAAGTCATCTGTAATGAAATCCTTTCCTTCACATTTGATACGGAGGTATACGCCTTGGGCTATATACAAGGAGTCAGAATGTCCACATATTGCTTCAGAAGTTCTAACTGTATGTTTAGGGGCATTTTTCTGTATGCCTAACATTGCATGTCACTATTTTTTAAGATGAACTTAATATACCAGTCTAATAATTATTGTGGGAAACACAAAGGCAAAATTATCTATTGCAAATTTCAAGTCAGATCTGATCAGTCACTTTTATAATCAGAGATGGCTTACGAGACAAAAATCTGGTCTTGCCAGTCTCAGGCCACCTTCTTCACCTTCCACCAACCCTGCCTCCCCACCCTGAACTTCACTAAAGGAGTGGGGTGGAAATACTGGAGTTATATGTACCTAGTTCTTATTAAAATGTTTTACCTAAGATGTTCTTCTAAATATATTCCTTAGTTCATTCAGTAAAGTTTAAATGCTAACTTAATCAGCTAAACACGGAGTATACAATGAGGAATTCAGCAAATACAGCTTATAGTTTAATCAGGAAGACAAATCTTAGTGGAAGAGATAGATAATTAAAAATTGTGAAAATACTTCAAAAGAAAGGCAAAAACATGCAATCAGAGAGAAGCATGGGAGAATGTATTCAGATGTGGGTCAAGATGGTTTCTCTTTGGAAGACACTCTGATGGAGAGGTCAAGAATGAGGAAGAGTGACACACAAGAAAAGAGTCGGAGATACCAGTGTGGATGAAGCGACAGGCTGTAGAGAGTCTGGAGGGAAAGGGAGTCCTCTCTTCCCAACAGGCCAGGAGGTTCCGGCGAAGTAGGCTGGGGTCAGGGAAGGCTTCGGACGCCATGTACTGATGGATTTACTGCAACTTCGCTTGCAGAGTGAGTTTAATATGTAGAAACTCATGGACTACTCTTTCTCTTCCTTGTTTCATTGAAACACTCAGTATCGGTTTCAAACTGTCCTTGAAAGTTCAAGATTCCTGGGCATATTTCCTAAAACCCTGTATTCCCCAACCAGTAGCCGATTTCACTGATTCGCCAAAGCCTCTCCCGGTTTCTTCATTCAGTCTGGCTCAGATTATACCTGTCCCACGTCACCTCCTTTGCATTCTTGGGAAGAGTTCACTCGATGAAGTGTCATGTGCTAAAATGAAAACAACTGATAACAACCCTATCTATGCATTACTCTATCCACTGAGTATTTCGACTTAGTGATGCTTCTGAAAGTGCCAACATAAAAAAAAAAGGAGAAATTTGAGAATTTCAACAAACTGTCTAGAGACATAAAGGTGAGAGTGTGAGCACAGTTTGACCTTATCAAATTATGTATGTGGCCAACTACTATCCCCAGAGGTGTATGACCAGTGACATTTAAGCAAAGCGCATCTTAAGCAGAATATATTGCCTAAGTAACACTTTTTCTGGAAATAGGAATCAAATATTTTAGGCCTAGGGATTAGGAACAAATGTCTTTTAGTTTTATTTCTTCTCCAAGGCAAATATATTAACATAAGTAAAAAAGTAAAATAGTAAAGTACCTAAAGTATTTCAATTGCTCAGGACACAGGATGAGAGTCCAGGGAAAAAAAATCTTTCTCAAAATGCACTATGCCCAAAAGTTGCCTAATATGTGGTTAGTATAAGAAAACATTACTGAGTTGTCAACCCTCATGAGATCCTAAGAGGTATTATTGGGAATTCTTAGCAACATTACTATTTTAAAAAGTACAGAGAAATGGAATGACTTACTTTATGATTTACTGAGGTAATAAAGCTATCAGAAAGGAATTCCCTTATTGTTCCAAAACCAAATATATTTATTTCTCTATCAATATTTTCCTTCCATTCTGGACACAAGTGTCATTTTTTTCCCTTTTCAAATATTTTTTTCAGTTATTTATTCCTCTACCCTATTATTAATTTCTTCTATACGGCCCCTCTTTNCCTCACATCTCTTTCCAGCAAATTCCTCATGTCCTACTGACGCTGTAATCCCATGCAACTGAAATCTCCATCATTCCGCTGAAATCGCTCTACTTGGCACGCTCTCATTCAGTGGAATGGATTTACGTACCCCCTGCGTGCTAACTCCAGACTCGAACGCCCAACGGCTTACCTGGGAAGTCCATTCAGTATTAAATAAGTAGCTCCAGCTTAAAATGTTAAAAAGAATCCTTATGGAAAAAACAGAAGACTTTCACTGTACTGTGCCCCTAAAACTAGGTTAACAAAAAAAAAAAAAAAAGAAGAAGAATGAAACCACAATTTCACCAATTTCCTTTGGTGCCAATGATGGACATCAGGATTTACAAACACTGGGATATAATGGAACGCAAAATTTCATTTCCATTACGATATTCGTAGACTCAAATAAAACATATTAAAATTTTAAAATAATACTTAAAATACATCAATAGCTCTAACTTACATTTCTGTAACTATGAAGTATTTGTTTCTGTCCTCCCTTTAAAAGTGAGATGAAGCTGTTTCTAGTACACGCATAAATACATATTTGTATATGTATGTACATATAACTTTTTCTTATATGTGTTCCTATGTTTGTATTATATATTTAATAATTTTAATAATCATATGCACATGCACACACAAAGCAAATCAAGATAATTGGTATTAGAAAACAAAATGACCTTCGTAAAGAGGATAATAGGAAGTATTAGTGTACTTAACATGATGAAGATTTGAATGGATTCATTACTATCAGTCAGGGGACTATTGGTCATAAATCAGAGTTTAAGGAACCATCATAAAAACAAAATATTTGACGTACTCGATCCACACACATGCTCAGTATTTTTTCTCTATAATCCTACTGGCATACATATACAATGACAAACAATCATATCTACAAAAACCAAGAACACACTATACATGCTAAGCGGAATTCTAAGATGAACCCCAAGAAGATAGGCTCTTGTATAACCTCCTTTCTCATCACTTGCTCCTAGCCAATAGACTATGGCAAAGGTGATGAAATAGTCACTTTCCTAGTTATGTCATATGGCAAAGGTCATGGACGGTCAGTATCATAATTACATCATATTAAATAGGACTCCGTCTGCCGAGTGCAGCAGGAGCTGCTGTGCTGTCAGAGGCACTGCGAGCCGGCCGTACACCCCACAGCCAGCAGCTGCAGGGGCAGCTGGTTGTGCAGACTAGACCCTGGCCGATCAACCGCAAGTCAGGAAGAACTCAGTCCTCCAACTCCAAGAAACTGAATTCTAAAACTAACCCTAGAGCTTGAAAGGGACCCTGAGCCTCAGGGAGGAATGTAGCCCAGCCAATGCTAGAAAGCAGTCTTAGGAGATGCAGGGAAGAGGACCCAGATTAGCTGGGTCCAAAATGTGATAGTAAACATTTGTTAAATTGCTAAATGCATGGTAATTTATAACCAGCAATAAAAAACTAATGCAATATATATAAGCTTTCTGCAGTGTTCCATAAACAATACTTCAAGTTCTTCCCTGTGTCATTATGTTTTTAAATAAGCTTCTAATTTGTAATAAAATATTCAAACATACAGAAATGTTACACAAACAAGACGAAATTAGGAGACAAACCATGAGAGACTCTTAACTCTAGGAAACAAACTAAGGGTTGCTGGAGGGGATGTGGGTGGGAGGATGGGGTAAGTGGGCGACAGTCATTAAGGAGGGCACGTGATATAATGACTCCTGGGTTTTATATGCAACTGATGAATCACTGAACTCTACCTATGAAACTAATGATACACTCTATTCTTTGAAATTACATAAAATTTTAAAAAAGAAATGTCACACATTACCCTATCATGTTATTACTGTTGCACATACAGGTTGTTTTAAATTTTGCTTTTATAAACAATGCCCCAAAGAATATTCTCAAGTGTAAGTTCTTTTCTAGGCTGTATTAGTTTTGTAAGAGATTTGAAAGAGTAGAAATGCTGTGTCTATTGGCAGGAACACATCAAGGGGATTAACACATTGTCTCAAACTGCCATCCGAAAGAGCTGTACCAATTTATGTGTCTTGTAATAGTGTACGGAAGTTTACAATGTACAACCCCACCAATAAGCTGAAAAATATATACATAAATGTATATGTATCATAAATGTATATGGACATAATTATATTAATATCATTTATTGCATAGAAATGCACAAGAGGGGTTAACACTAAATTTCTTTTCTTTGATCATTCTTAGCCCTGAACAAATATTTGATATGTTATTTGGTTGATACTTATTTTATCTTCTAAAGTATATTTTTTTATTCTAAAATGTATCTTACTTCTAGAGCTGTTCGGCAAAAAAAGCAAAGTACAGAGATCTCCATAAACTCCCTGTCCCCACACGTGCATACCCTCCCCCCTTATCAACATCCTCACCACAGTGGGAAGTATATCCATTACTATCAATTAACCTACGTGAGCACATCACAGCCACCCTAAGTCTAGACTTTACTCTAGTGTGTTGAGTTACTAGGGACTCCAGATATATTTAGGACATTCCTCTTTGGTCATATTGTTTGTTTGTTTTTCATTTTCATGCTTTCTTTAATAAACAGTTATTCGACTGTAATGTGTAGTAAATATTTCAATCATTTTTCATGGTTTTATACCTTTGTCTCAACAAGGTCACTATTCAACTTGAAAGTAATTGTTCATAAATATATTTGATAAATGAATGATAGCTATATAAATATTAGGTTTGGGTGTTCTCATTTTTTTTTAATGCTTCTGGACTGTTTGTGGAGAGTGGGAGAAGTTTTTAATCTTTGAATTTTTAAAATCTGATTTTTTTCTTCCCGGAGATAATTTTGAACTTTTTCTCCATTGATTTTATATATATATGTATACATGTATTTTGTGTATATGCATATGTGTAATTATATATATTTATGTATATGTAATTTGTACCTATTAATTTTAATAATTTCTTAAATTTCAACATTAGTCTTATGCTCCCTTTATTATATGCTTTAGAATTCTGACAAGTCCCCCTTTCCTCTTTTTTTCATAGTATTAGCTCTTTGCTATTTTATCCTTTCAGAAAAACTTCAGAATTATTTCATTAAAATCAAATTAAAGTGGAATTGAGATTTTGGTTGAGATTACATTATTTTGCCAATATGCGTGGTAACTGTTCTTTGTTTAAAATAGAGGTCTTTTACTGGGGCGCCCGGGTGGCACAGCGATTAAGCGTCTGCCTTCGGCTCAGGGCGTGATCCCGGCGTTGTGGGATCGAGCCCCACATCAGGCTCCTCTGCTGTGAGCCTGCTTCTTCCTCTCCCACTCCCCCTGCTTGTGTTCCCTCTCTCATTGGCTGTCTCTATCTCTGTCGAATAAATAAATAAAATCTTTAAAAAAAAATAAAATAGAGGTCTTTTACTAAATTGAGCAATTTCCTTTGATTTCATGTTTTCTAAAATGTTTTATGGGACAGTGACTGGAATGTCATTTTCAGCATCTTTTGAGATTTGACAGAATTTTAATAGAACTATAGGTGTGGAATAATTTATTAAATAAAACAAAGTGACTTCTTCTCTATCACAGGATATTTCAAACTTGGTCTGACCTGCCATAGAGAATACTGGAGGGGCTTCAAGGGCCACCGTGTGAGTAAAGAAAAATCAGGAGAGGGGGTACTTAGCTGATATTAGCTCTAGATAGATCCAGAGAACTGTACCCCTGAAACAAATAATACATTATATGTTAATAATGAAAAAAAAATGTACCAGGTTAACATAAGATACTAGTTATAAGGAAACCTGGGTGCAGGGATACATAGAAACTGTACTAATACTTTTTAAAAAATAAATCTAAAACTTCTAAAATAAAAAATACTCTTTAATGGGTAAAAATAAATAAGATAAATCAATCCTATCAAAGTAAACTCAAAAAAACAAAAAAAAAACAAAAAAAACCCAGAATGTTGTGTTTGGTCGCCTGGGTGGCCCAGGCATTCAGCAAAATGAGAGCAAAGTACAAAGATGTCCATAAATTCCCTGTCCCCACACATGCCTGTGTTTTATGATTTGTTTGTTCCAAGAAGTGAACTTAAGTTATTAGTTCGGTTATTTGTTGCCAACTTCTTAAAATGAATTCTGTAACTTTTAAAGTTATTGTCGAGATGGAAACAATCTACCTAAAACGAGAATTTCCTATCGCCTTAAAGTTGGAAGGGACTAGTTGATGTTTCAGCAGTGATTTCAGAAAAATATGCCTTTAAAAAATTCAAGGTATTATTAAAATAAAAGTATTAAAATATATTGACAGATTTATTGTATTATATAGTTTAGGTCCCTCAAATTACCCATTGGACATTTAAAAATACGAATATAAAACCAGATATTCAATTCTCCTGTCTGCTTTTTAAAATCCCTGTTTTCACTCTTATTATACTAATTTTTATTCTCTTCCACACAGCAAAGGGAACGAGAGTAAAAAGACAACATCTAGAATGAAAGAAAATATCTGCAAACCATATATTCGATATGGGATTAATCTCCAAAACACAGAAGGAAATCCTACAATCATACAATCAGTAACAAGTCGCACTTGTAACCCAATTAAAAAATTGGCCAAAGACTTAATAGTCATTTTTTCAAAGAAGACATACAAATAGCAGACACATATATGAAAAAATGCTCAACACTGCTAATAATCAGAGAAATGCAAATCAAAACCACAATGAAATATCGTTTGCCCAGCAGGCAGGCTGTTATTTAAAAAAAAAAAAAATGTTGGCAAGGATGTAGAGAAAATGGAATTGTCGTGCCCCGTTAGTGGGAACACAAAGCATACAGCCTTTATGGAAACAGTATGCAAGTTCCTCAAAAAACTAAAATTAGAACTCCTCTATGACATAGCAAACCCATTTCTGGGTGTATATACAAAAGAACGGAATCAGGATCTCAAAAAGATTTGGGGGCTCCCATGTTTGTTGCAGCACTATTCACAGTAGCCAAGATGCGGAAACATCTAAATGTCTACTGACAGATGAATGGATAAATATAATATGATACGGATTCTAGTATAAGATGGGGACCCATAAAGATCCTACAACCCCCTCCTCCCATAGACACACTCAAATTGCTGCTGCATATAGACCACCACCAAAAAATGTGTCCCAAAAAAACCCCCCCCAAAAAAAAAAAAAAAAAAAAAAAAAAGTCAAAACTAGCAGTTATTCCTGCCCATCAGGTTAATAAGAAAAAAAAAAAAAAACATACATCAAAGCAGGTAGGAGAGGCTAAAACACAACCTTGCCATCAACTCCACTCTTAGCACAGTGACCTACAATGATGAAGGAACTCAACTTGGAGCTTCACCAGAGGAATGAAAGGTTTGATTTCAGGGTCAGGCACCCCAACTTTTAAGACCTACACTGAGAAACAAGTGCCCAAATCATCTAGCTTTGAAAACCAATGGGGCTCACATCATGAGCTCCCCCGGCTGTAGGGAACGGAGACATGGCTCTTCAAGGGCCTCACACTCACTTTCACACGCCCTAGAACCAAGATAAGCAGCAGCTGAGTAAGAGGCAACCAAATGTGTAACTTTACGTTCAAGAGGCTTGTTTGCTTATCTTAAAGCAACAGAGAGGCAGGCATCTAACGTAACACACATCTAGGGGCCTCCTGGCACGCTCTCCAGGGCACAGCAAGAGGCAACAGACCCAGGAGCCCAGTTTTTCTATGAAAGAGGTCTGTTAAACTTATCTTCATAGCTGCGGCCAAAGGGGCAGGCTTCTGATTAAACACACAACTAAAGGCTGCCTATAATCCTTTCCGGAGATCTCAGATGGGCAGGGGCTATCTTTACACTCTCCTTGCGCCATGCTCCAGAACTCCAGGGCCTCCTGGAAGGGAGCATTTATATGCGTCTGGCTCCTTCCTCTGTATTAGTCTAGTGTGCTCTAGAAACCTCTTCATCACCTGGGTCTGGTGGCCAGGGGCTGATGCTTGTGGTCCCGTAGCCCCGTAGTATATATATTTGCATATTATTAAAGCTGATGTGGGAGGTTCTGGCATTCATTAAGCCCGAATCACAGTGCTGAATGTACTGTATGGTGACTAACCTATCATAAAAAAATTTCTTTAAAAAAAAGGTGCTGAATGAGATCCCTCGTTTGTGACAGAGACAGGTCTTGGCACACCTTATACTACTGGGAGCCATTAACAAGAAAGTAAAGTTGGTCAGACAGACGCAAAGTTGTGAAAGTCAACAGTTATGGGGTGTGCTTGAATGATAAAGTTTGTCTTCCGCATGAGGCCCCTCCTTCACCTGTGGGAGAGGTAAGACAGAAACGACACAGAGAGTCAACGAAAATGAAGAAACGGTGGACTAGGGTCCAAATGAAAGAAAAAGGTGAAACAGAAAAAAATCTGTAACAAAACAGATAGAAGTGATTTACCTGATAAAACATTCAAAATAATGTTCATAAACATGCGTATTGTACTCAGGAAAAGCCTACACTAACACACACATCAGCAATGAGAGAAAACGTACGTATTAAATATATACTAATGGTAGTAGATAATAACTTATGAAATTAGCATGGAGGTTAAAAGATTAGAAAAGATACAAGTTATGAGATGAGTAAAAATTAGAAAAAATAACTATAACAACTACAATCATTACTTAACTGATATACAAGATAAAGGATGTAAAATATACCTAAAACCTAAAAACATGATAGGAAACCTAAGACATGATAGAAAAACCTAAAACATGATAGAAAAAAAAAGTAAAAATGTCGAGTTTTGAATGCATCCATGTCATCAGGATAAAATAGACAATTACACATTTAAGTAGTTCTATGTAAGTCTTAAGGGAAAACACAAAGCAAAAACCTTACATGTATTTATAACATAGTCACACTGCACGGGATGTCCACTAAAATATCATGATGGTTCCACATTCAAAATCCATCCACTGTCTGCATGGCCACCATTCTTTCCCCAGCAGCCCACAACCTGTCCTGAATTATAATACTCATTTCCTACCCACTCATCCTGATTTTACTTTCTCTCAGCTGCCAGAATAATTCTTTCAGATCTAAAGTCAGATCAAGTCACCTCCTTGTTTAAAATTCTCCACTACTTCTCTTTTCCCATCAGTCAATGTCAAAGACCTTCTAGTGACATCTAAGGTCTCACATGATAAAAATGTACAATTCTGTGATTCATCTCATTCATGTCACTTATTCCATTCTAGCCACCCTGGCCTCCTTGATGTACCTTGAGTATGACAGACAAGTCCCTATTTAAGCCCTTATACTGACAGCCCCTGGTGGTCTTGAATACTCCTCCCAGGGAGCTAATTCCTTCACCTCCTTCATTTTGGGCCCTGACCATGAGAAGTACCACTGCTTAGGGGAAGGTTAAGTGGCAGAGAAAGCCTTAACCTATGGGACCCACGCTCCCTACCCTCATAGACTCCTCCCACTAGGCTGGCGAGCACTAAGTAAAATTCAGGACCACTATTGAGGGAACAAATATGGCGAGAGGCTCCCTCTGATGTGCAGACACATCTCCATGGTCTCAAGCCAGGGGTGGAGCAGAAACACAGAACAAAGTTCTCTGTCAAAGCAACAACCGTCATGATCACAAGAAAACACCAGAGGAACCCTCTCAGGGGCAGAACCCTCTTTTTCCTTTCCCTTGCTGCTTTATGTCTTCACCTGCTGCCCTCAGGAAGACAAGGTGCTTTAAGGATATTGTCGGTAGAGGACAAGGATCCATGCAAGGCTTCAGCTTCAGCATCTCCTCTCCCGGGAGCTGGTCCCCTCTTCCAGGCTTGCGCCCCCCGGGAAGCTTTCTCCAGGGTCCAGCTCTGCCCACAGTATTATTACTCAATACCTACTATGGGTCATAACCTTGTAAGTAGATGCGAACTCCTCTTTTACCTGCCGTAGCAATGAGTTCTTCAATTTCCTGTTAGGTCTAACATTTAGTCTTTAGCAATTTGCTAGAAATTTTAGCTGATTTTCCCCCCTCATATATTCCTCTCTGCTCTACTGTAGGTACTGTCTCTCTGAAGTTGCCTGTCTTTCAGTCTCAGGTTAGTTGTTTGTCCCTGCCACATGCCCTCACTGAAGGGTTCAAGGAAAATTTTGACTTTGCAGCTTATCTGGCCTTTTTTTCTTTTGTGTTCTTTTGGTCAGGGTGAGACCGATGCTCTTCCCAGCCCTCTATAAGCTGGACTGATAGAAAAAATAAAAGGCCAAATGAGATCCTAACAATTTGTTACGCCCCATGGTACAATTCCTGAAACCTCTCTGTAGGACAAAATACTATATTCCTGTACTACTAAGTGGGTTTAACGTTCTTCATTTTTATGCAAATTTATGAAAAAGATAACACATATTCAGCTTAATGAATCACCTTTTCCGTATTAATCAAAGTCACTTTTTTGGGGGGTATGAGATCATGAGCTTCTGCATAGATTTTTCCAGTTTTTCTTTTTTTCTAATTTCCTGGGTTTTCAGTAATGTCAATTGTGCGCTTATCTATTTTAGGTCAACCATTTCCTATTTTTTATTCTATGCTATTGGTTTTCCTCTTTTTCCAGCACAAAAGCATTTTTATGCCCCAGCTTTATTCCCCAAGCAGCCCTGAGCTCTCTTCGAGCTACCACAGAGGCTGACCTTCAATTTATCCCTGAGAGTAACTAAAGCTGAGGTTCCCGGCTTTCCTCAGTGGGAAACAGCAGAAGCTGCTCTGTGGCCTCAAAATTGTTTGTCTTCAACAGTCATGTTATTCTGCAGTAAACCATCGCACATACCCTGCATCTTACATGATACAGAATAGTCCTCATTCATTGTAAGTTCTTAAAAATATAGAAAAGGAGAAAGAAAATACTTTTAAAAAAATCCCTCTTTCAGATCAAGATACAGATTGAAAATAGTGTCTGGATACGTCAGGTTTTCTTTCCAGTATATGGATTTTTCTTACACAGATCATTTTGTGCAGCTCGAATAGTACTTACAGTCTCAAAAGTGTAAGAATCACTTGCACGGTATTATACTCAGCCTCACATAACTATCACCCCCAGTGATTTAGTGACAGCTACAGAAGGTTATCAATATATATTTATTTGTGTTTACTATGCGGAGCTTGAAAATGCAATTTCTGCACATTTGCATTATAGGATTCAACTCCAATCAGTAAGACTTACTCTCTGGCCGGTTGGATATATACGAAATTCACATATATTTCTGGAGGCAAATCAATGAATATACACTGAAGGGCAATGTGTGGGGGAGGAGGAGGAGGACTTCTAGCTCCTCATTATAGAAGGAAAGCATGCCTGCATCCATTCTAGCTTTGTCTCTGTTGCCTTAGGTCATGTAATCTAGAAAGATTTAGATAATCCCATACATCAAAGATCCCCAAGCCAAGGTACGTGAGCCCCCCCCCCCCAAACAGATCTTATTTAACTCTTACAAATGAATTACAGAAGATCACATCTAAAAATTGGTCGATATACAGAAGATTAGAACCTACCAATACATTTAAAGGAATCTTTATCATCCAAAAATCTGTAAATCCCTTTAAAAAATAAACAGGTGGATCTGGCCTATCTCAGTGGGACACGGCTACGTGTGTAGAAGATTTTTTTCCACTTTTGAAACACGAAGTACGGTGTAGCACAGTTGTAAGAGCTGATTTCCCTGGAAACTATATCCCTGCACTCTTGGAATTCTGTTCAACCTCTTAGTGTTTGTTCCCTTCAAGAATCAAGCAGGAACTGGTTACAAGGGAGAGCTATCCTGTGTTTTGATATTGAATTTTACGCTCTTGCTTTCTACACAGCCATAAACTGATACAATGGCTTTGTACTCCATGCCTTGTATTGGCTCAGCTTTTTGTCTTTATACAATGTTCACAGTAAGGGGAAACCAAAGGTGGAATCTGTCATATTTTCCAGTAGGAGTTAGAGGGCACAAACATTGTCATGTCTTTTCCTGTTCTTTTTTTTTTTGTAAAAGCAACTATCTCTATGAACACATTCTGCATGAATGACGCAGAGAAGATAATTCTGTTGAAAAATAATGTAAAAAGTACAGTTTTCAATGAAAGAGTTGTGCTTATGTAATGAGACAGTTAACTGAATGCACACAATGGTGAAAATCTGAGGACAGTTTTCAGTTTCTGAAGATTGTCTAGGCTTTTGATCTTTCAAGATTATTTAAGCGTGAATGTCCCAGGCACGAATGACACATGAGAATCTCAAGTCTTGCATCATGTTCAAAAGACTCATCCGCCATTTTAAGCTTGCTTGGAGTCGGCCATAATTGCAGATGTGCCAAAAAGAGAAAAGGGGCACAGGTGCTCCGCTGCCAGGGTGCCCCAACGTGAGGCTGAGGCTCTACCCCAGGGGACAGCACTGTGGTCAAATAAGCTCGCGTGGGCAATAACTAATCATCAGCCCAAGTCATCCTCCTGTGTTCACCCTTCTTCTCACGTGTTCACCCTTACACTTCACAGTGCCACCTCCGAAGCCTACCTGGCCCCATTTTTTATTTTATTTCTTTCTTCACTATCAGTATATGGGATTATTGACCTTGATCCATCCCCACCTATCTCAATGATATTAACTGTTTTGTATCATCATTTGAAGAAACCAAATAAGAGCATCATTTAACATCATACTAGGACGTGAAATGCACTTACTATTCAACTTGAAAGAAAAATAATGTATGTATAGATCATTGATGCACAGATATACACATTTATACAATAAATGCATAGCATATATATTGTATACATAATATACATTGTACGTGCCTTGTATAATAAAATATACAGTATAAACATTTACTATATATATGATGCATACTATATAAAATTTTTATACTGTACATACATTATACAGTTCTATCTATCTACGTATTGAAGAAACTGTCAAACCAATTTTGCCAACCACTCTAGGCTCCATATCTTTCTAAAGACATGGTTATTTTTCTAACATGGTATTTTTTTGTATTAAGTTACCTCTTAGAGGTAACTTCTATTGCCTTTCCAAAGATGGTTATTCAAAACCACCTTACTTTGCAAATATATGCATTAACTGATATATGAGATAACAGAGGCTCTAACAGAAATAATTATTTACTTACAAGAGAATGACAATCATTTTCCCATCACCACACAGTAGGGAGTATAGGAGCTTACATCACATCTAAAATGTAAGAACCGTATATTGATATATATATATATATATATATCTATGACAAACAAATACACCATGTAATTTTACGGAGAAACCTATCAAGATTTTGAGGAGAAAAATATCAAGTTCCTTTAAAAGCACAATGTAAGCTTTGTGGATTTATTTTTAGTTTTAAAAGCCTCCATTTAAGCTCCACAATTCACCGGTCACTGTGTAAAGTTTCAGGTAGGCAGTGATTAATGTTTTGTCCCTGCCCTCAAAGAGCACTTATTCTGGTGGGGAAAAAGCTGACATTAAAACATAATTACAATTCGGTTTCAAGAGCGACAAAGAAAAGGGTCAGAGAGACTGAGTTTAACAACTCTGAAGGAGTCAAGGAAAATTTACAAAAGGGATAAAACTTGTGCTGAGAAGTGGAAGGGGATTTTGAAGTCCCCCGTCAGAAAAAGCAGAAAAGATCTATGCAAATAAATGAAAGGAGGTTTGAGAGAGCAAGGCTACAACAGTCAAGAGCTTGTTCGTTTATATGACTGAAGGGATGGAAAAAGTTGCAGAAACTTGTTAAAGCCTCTAAAAAAATCACAGTAAAATCACGGTGGTGATGTTGGGCACCCTTTGTAATAATTTTAAAGTTTATATGTACAAAATTTTGATTTTTTATATCATTTGATGTGGCATTCGGTTAGACAGTCTATACCAAGTGAGGAAATAGCTCTTTAAATTGCTAAAATTTTTATTTAGAAATGTTCTTGAATTCTAAAGTGTCTATGAAGACGATCATATGAATTTTCTCATCCTTACCCATCTATTGTAAAACTGTATTAACAGATACCTAAAGATTCAGATAATTCCTAATACACTCCCAAGATAATAATAAATGACCAATTACTCTATTTTATTTCAAAGGAGCATAGAATGAAAGGATTTTTGTTCACGTTCACAAAGTTTAACCTTTTTATCTTTCTACCGGGTTTGTCTGATCCTGGTAAAGAGGGATGAAGGCAACTTGGAAGCAGACCGTCTAACCCCAGCTCATGCAACGATTACCTTGTGAATCAGAAAGGAATCTGCCAGACAAATTCTCTCCAGATTCCTGACTCACCAACACCTAAGTGAAAATACATGGCGGCTTAAAACCATTAAATCCTGGGCTCGTTTGTTCTCTACAACAGACAGCAAAACACCAATTCATCTCTATACACTTTATGTTCTTGACAAATAAATCAGGGGCTCCTATCAAGTTATGTCCCTTAGCACCAATTCATAATCCATTCGGCAACGCTGCCACCATATACCACCACCTGGCTCTGGGGTTGCACGAAAGCGAGGATGTAGTTGACCACCTTGTAAGTTTTTCTGTGTTGCTGGTACATCCTGTTTCCAGCTCTCTGCTGAGTTAATATTACTGAAGTATGAGCTCGTCCTTTCAATTGTCTTTTCAAATTAATATGTAGAAAATATCATATTGAAAAGTATGAAGTACTCACAACTCATTTGCTCCCTTCCTTAAGGTTCATCCTGAAATAAGGAATTTCCTTCGTTTTTGAAGGTGGGCCACAAGACTGGTCTTCTTTTCTGTTGAATGAGGTAAAGGGGACGCATACAGACCTAAGGAAGTCAAAAGAAGGGAACAGAGGACTTTATATTAAAAAATTGTAGATTTTTATCTGCTACCTCTCAGTCTCTGCCTCTATCTCTCTACAGATTTGTAATCTTTGTCATAAATATCTATATATGCTACATAACTACAAGGAGTTGGTATAGAAATCAAAAACTTTAAATGCATATTTTACTATATATATATGAAAAATTAAGCATCTTTAAATATAACAGGAGTAATATTCACCCAGGACATCATGGATGGATCTCAAGAGTATAATGCTGAGCCAAATAAGTCAAACACCTTATGATTTCACTCATATGTGGAAGGTAAGAAACAAAATACATGAACAAAGGGGGAAAAAAAGTCAGACCAAGAAGCCGAGTCTTAACTATAGAGAACCAACAGATGGTTACCAGAGGGAAGGGAGGTGAGTGGGTGAAACAGGTGAAGGGGATTAAGAGTATACTTTCTGTGATAAGCACTGAGTAATAAATATACAGAACTGTTGAACCACTATATCGTACACCTGAAACTAATATAATACTGTATGCTAACTATATTGCAATTAAAATTTTAAAAATGAAAGCCAAAACAGACCAAAACAGATGGAGAGACTGAGTGGGAGACTTTAACATACCTTTCCAAAAAATGGGTATTATGCAGCTCATGATATTAATGATGCCTCTACTGAGAACCCCTGATATCTATCTACATATTTTTTGTAAGTATCTACATCTGTGCCTCTCTATTTGACATCTGCAGGACCCTCTGGGGCATCTCCTCACACTGTCCTATTCAGTGGTTAAGGTTAATGGAAGTCTACAGAAACCCAATAAAAGAAGGATCCGATCCCTCAGGAAAAAGGTTTAGGTAAACTAAGCCAGAAAGCCTATTGGATTGGTCAAAATGATGGCTGAAAGCAAAGCAGTTGTTCATAGTGTATCGTGGAAAGGAGAATACATTATTGCCTTGAGACCAGTGGCAGGAAAAAAAAAAAAAAAAGGACGATAACAGCTATGTATATGTTCTACTTCCCTATGTCTTCTCCATTTTTTATTAATATATGTTCCCTTTTGACTCATGTTTCAGTTTACTAAGCTGTAATTGGCATATAACACTGTTAGTTCAAACTGTACAATTTAAAAAATGTATAGACTGCAAAATCATTATGATGATAAGTTAACACCCCTCACCTCACATGGTTGCATTTTTTTTCCTTGTGTTGGTAATTCTTAAGATCTACTTGTAGCATCTTTCAAATATACAATACAGTACTGTTAACTGTAGTCACCATGACATATATTCCATCTCCACTAGTCATCCATCTTAAAACTAGAGGTTCTCACCCTTTGACCACTTTCATCCATTCCCTTCCCTTCCCCTGTTAAGTGCTGTTTTATAATGGGAGTTTTGCTGGTGGTTAACTTCGTAATTTAGTTCGTGGTGAGGACCTCAAGACTGCACAGCAAGGACTCTGTCTACATCTTAAAGCAGAAGATACTGGAGGCTGCCATTTTGGGGGAAGTTTGACATGTGGACTAAAGTTCACATTTCCCATCATGTTTTCCAGATGGCCATGGCTTTAAGACTAATTTCTCACAAAGTCAAAGGCAGCCACAAAGTCACGAGGGACACACAAGGAGTGTTCTGAAAGAGCAAAGGAATTATGATCTTTGCTCCATTCCTTTTTTAGCTACTTTGAAGATGAACATCGAGTCTGGAACTCAAACAATCTTTGAACCATGAAAGACAGCCTTGTGCTAAAGATGGCTTAACAGAGGCATTGGAAAACCTTTTCTCTAGAGGGCTACAGAATACATTTTTTAAACTTTGTAGTCCACAGAGTCTCTGTTGAATATACCCTCTGGTTGCCGTGGGAAAATCATCACAGACAATATATAAGGCAATGGAGGTGGCTGTGTACCAATAAAGGTATTTACAAAAGCAGCTGGCAATCTGGGTTTGGCCCCAACACCATGGATCATCAATATCCAGCCCAGCACCAAGAAAAAAGGATCCAGGTTTGTTTTGTTTTGTTTTTAAGTATTTTATTTGACAGAGAACATAAGCAGGGGAGGGGCAGAGGGAGAAACAGACTCCCCGCTGAGCATGGAGCCCGATGTGGGACTCAAACCCAGCACCCAAGGATCATGACCTGAGTTTAAGGCAGATGCTAACTGACTGAGCCATCCAGGTGCTCCCAAAAGGATCTGGATTTTGAGGCACCAAGGAGCATCTCACTATCCTAGGCTACTTCCCTCCGATCTTACATATACATGCTGATCTTAAGATACAGGGTTTTTTGTTGTTGTTATTGTTCTTTTGTGGGTTGTTGTTGGTTTTTTTGGGGGGGGTGGGTCATTTCTTGCTTCCTATGCAGCTACAGAGAGAAAGAGAAACACAAGGGGAACTTTCTGGGCAACAGGTGTTCGTGTCGAAGCTCTTGCTTGCCTAAAGGAGGAGGAGGAAGAAGAGGAAGAGGAAAAGCCCAAGAGGTGCCTCCTTCCTCTTTGTTCCTACTTGAACTCCTTTTTCCCCCCTTTTAAATTCAGTGTAGTTAACATACAGTGTTATTTTAGTGTTATTTTAATATCCAGTGTTATTTTGGTACCAGGCGTATGGTATCATCATTCAATACTTCCTTGTATTGGTGCTCGTGAAGAAGTACTTGAGAACCATGTGTGGGTAGCATTTCTCGGAACGATATACTCAATTTGTGGCATAATGTGGTATCTGTGGCACCTCTAGGCTTTAAGCATATTTAATAAATCCAATCATCCTCTTCCTCACTCCACGAGGTACACAGATTACCATCTAAAACCACCACCTCTAAATTGACATTAGCTATATAGTAACGGAATACTTGCGAGGCGCGTTTCATGTTACAGAGGGTTTTCTTTTCTGATACTCTAAATTATTCTATTACTTCACCCATTTGTTCCCAGATTAACCAAAAATGTGTAGATGAAGACTGTGGTGGATACATAATATTCGGGTAGACCCCCAATCTACCCACCTCAAATAAATTTCACACCGAGTCCTTACGGAGGTAAAACTAAAAGATTCAGGATCATTTGGAAACTGAACTGTAGTGGTATCAGGTGCTACCACGGGCCCTTCTCTATTTTTCATTTGCCCCTGTGAAAAAGGATTAGTAAGCGCAATACATATATATCTCTCCAATATGCCAAAAAAGAAAAAAGATTTAGACCCACAGGCTTATGTAGTTTGAATGCTTACTAATGGTTATTACGTACTGTGTATTAACTCAGCCAAAACAAAGGAGAATTCACCAGCTCCTACCACCAACACACACAACAAAGCAACTGTGGAACTCCTGCGGGAAGTGCAAAGCTGTCAGGACTCCCTTTCTCTGCCTCTCATCCCAGCTCCCATCTGCCTACCCTTATTCTCTTTTGCTGAAGAGGTTTTCTCACCTTGTGGCAGAGAACAGCTGTACTGGGAGCTGTACATGCGCATTTTTAGAGCCTTGGATCACTGGGGAAAAAGAAATCCACGCTCCCCCTAGAGTCAGCAGTGAACAGCGGAATGAGGGAGTGGCCCGGGTGCCGAGGCACCCCAACTGACAGACTATGAATCATGGTCAACCCCACTTAGGAAGGTTTTTGTTCCTGGTCTGAATCACACAGCTCTGGGGACAGAAGCCAAGCCCAGAAGAAAAGACACAGGATCATTGTTATAGGCTAAGCAGGAGCTTCCCCTAATTATGTATGGTGAAGTCCTAACACCCAGTCCCTCAAAATAGAACTAGATTCGGAGATAGATCTTTAAAGCAGCAATTAAGTTCAAATGAAGTCTTTCAAGTGGGCTCTACCCCAGTATGGCCGGTATCTTCATAAGAAGAGTAAATTAGGACACAGACATCTCTCTGTGCAAAGAGAAGGGCATATGAAGACACGGAAAAGATTGCCACGAAAGAGGTCTCAGAGGCAACCCATATCCCAAAAGCCTGATTTTGGGCTTCTAGCTTCGAAACTGTGAGGAAATCACGCTCTGTTGTATAAGCCACCCAGTCTGCTCCAGCAAACTAATGCCAACTTTCGAAGCAGGAAATATGCTCCCACTAGAACCAACACACCTTTCATGGTAAGAACTATCAATAGTTACCCCAACAGACACCTGTTAAGAGAGTAGTCAAGTAATCTATAAACATAGAAACAATAACTCACCCTAAGGAATCATAACTTTGGACTGACTTATCACACAATACAGCTGCCTTTCTCTATTATTCACTTACGTACACGTTGTGTATTTTGTTAATTTTGTTCATAAATATACTCATGTTTAGAACAACTTGGTACCTAGTAATTTTGCACAGTGTTTTATTAATCATCCTAACTCCAAATAAGTTTAGTGAACGTCTGGACCTAAAGAGTTTGTCTGGCAATGTCTCTGCACATCTACCCTTTTACTCGACTCACGGAAACCATCAGCTGCCATATTCAACGTCCTTTCTATTCATTCTCATGAAAAACAACACGTATCGATAGGAGTTATGTGACTAGAGAGCACATATACTGTGTGTTTTCAAGAATAGTTTTTATTTAACCAAGGCCAAGGCACCACGTGATAAAGAGAAAAGCTTTAAATCACATTAGAGTATTAAAAAAAAAATGCAGACAATAGATCTTGCTTGGTGTTTTGTTTCAAAAAACTATACCACTCAATAAAAACTTATTTCACAGGGATATGAATGTAATTTTTTTTCTTTTGCTGTTACAATGAATCCATTCAGATGATTATTTTAAATCCTCCTAGCAAAAAAGTCCACAACATTGTCTTTTCCCTGATGAAGATACAGATGAGTGGAAAACAAGTACCTTTGGGTGGAAGAAAAAAAAAAAAAGACCTCTAACTCTAAATAGGGAATTGTTTTTCCTCTCTTAATATTCAAAATCCCAGAAATATATTGCATCTGTGAACAACCAATTTCAAATGGCACCTGGAGCAATGAATGTTTCTTTAAAAACATATTTCAGGATTATAACGAAAATAATTTATGTTCAATACAGTCCTACTCATGACCAACTTATTTATACTGTTTAGAGTGTTTAATTTTTCTCTGCTACAAGATTTTATAATTTTGGGAAAATTGAGTGCAAGCAACATCTTTTTTATCTCAAAGATTCTTCTCTCAAAAATCTTCACCTGTGTCAATACACATATATGTCCTTGCTGCCACCTTTGTATTCTAATGGGCTCCCAGAAGCAATCTTCGCTACTTAAGATCACGTTTTCCTGATGTAAGGCACATGTAAACATTGATACAATTACCTGTCATCCATATTTGATAACCCTACAGATTTCAACTCATAAAGATCAAACTCCATTATATTTTTCATTATTTTTTTAAGATGTCAACAAAAATTTAGTGAGAGAAGAGATCATCTTCCTACTTTGTTTTTTGGTTTTTTTTTGTTTTTTTAAAGATTTTATTTATTTATTTGACAGAGATAGAGACAGCCAACGAGAGAGGGAACACAAGCAGGGGGAGTGGAAGAGGAAGAAGCAGGCTCATAGCGGAGGAGCCTGATGTGGGGCTCGATCCCATAATGCCAGGATCACACCCTGAGCCGAAGGCAGACCCTTAACAGCTGTGCCACCCAGGCGCCCCCATCTTCCTACTTTGAATATTATATTCAAACTGCTGTAACTTTAAACAATGAAAATACTTGCCCAGATGTGCCCAGATGGGCTGATAGTATATTATGGAGAAAAATACTTCTTACTCCTGAGAAACAAAGTATATCAAGGGAAACAAGTGGTTGTAGCATTTTATCTAATTTTTTTTCCCCTTTAACTTAGGCATAAACATGGCACAAAGCCTTGTTTTGAAAGGCAGAGAGCACCTCAAGGAAAATTATTGATCGCACCTTGGAGACCAAGTAGAAAAGTTTTGTGTTCTCTTTTTTTATGGCACTGAATGTTAGGACCCAGCTCAGCCTGCCTCTAGACCGGCAAGGCAGGTGAAATTAAATCAGAGTTTTAAGCTCCATTTTGATCTAATCTGTTCGTGTAGCTAAAACCTCAAAGTTCCATCATGCCAAATACGCCATCTTAACCAATTTGTTTCCTTATCTTCCCTTTGACATTTTATCATGTGACAGACCGAGAAACAAGACTGATTTCCCTTGGAGAGTTTAATTCACATCTGGTATCTTTTAGAAAGCTTTCCTGACAGGAATAGCCATCATAATATGAAATCACTCACTTTTAATAACATCTTTAAATATCACATGATTTACATGCACACAAATTAAAGTTCTGGAAAGAGTATGTCAAAGTGGCTTCAATACTGACAGACCTGAATTCCTTCCCCAGACTGAAAGAGAAATTCTGTGACCTGAGACGCTGTCAACTCTGTTTACAGCACATGGACAGACAGCTGATGGCCCCTGGGAAAATGGACCTAGTACAACAGCTCTGTGGACTTCTCGCCAAGGAGAATTGAAGCAACTGGGACTTACTGAAGGAAATTCCCATGGGGAAGTTTAGGAAAAGTAGACCCAGTGAGGCACAGCTGGCCAACTGTATCCACTCCACCACTTCCTCTGTAAAGTATCTTCATGGTAACAGAAGATGCCACACTTTTCTTTCATTTTTGCAATTGTGGAAAATGTTTCAAGCTTATTGGGGAGATAGTTGAATAGAGAGGCTACATTCTGCTATTTCCTCAAATCCACGAAACCCATTTCAGGCATTTCTGAGAACTCCTTCACCCCAACCCCACTCTATGCTCATCACACCTAGCAGGGAGGACTGCACATAGGAAACTCAGCCAGCTATTTCCAGAGGTTTAAGAATCCAGACATGTGAGGGCTTATGGGTAATTGATTGGAACCCATTTTACTAGGCTCGGGTTGGGGTCTAAATCCCATTATTCACCCTCATTTGATAGAAAAGACAGATAAACAACATTTACCGTGTAGCTGACCCCTCATGGCATCATTTCCTTAGACACTGGGGTTCTCTGACTTACTTAGGTCCTGGTGAATTTATTGCTAATGGAAAATTAGAACAGAGTATGCTAAAAAAAATTATATAAAGAAAACAGATACCTCTCACATTTATTTTATGTCTGAAATGGAGGACAGAATAGTCAGAGGCTTAATTTCCAGTTATGGATCCTTCACATTCTGTGAAGCCTTCAGTCACATTTCTTAACCTTCCTGTACCGCCCTTTCTTCTGTAAAAGATACTTAAGAATTTTACCCACCTCACAGACTTATTTTGGAATGAGATTTGATGTGGAACTTCCTTAATGCAGTCTCTAGCACATGCTAAAAACCTGAAGAATTATTACTTATTAGGATTTGCAGCAGATACCGTGAATATTAATTTGCATGCTGTGGTCTATACTTAGGGATTTGGGATGCATTTTTGAGCACCCTGGCCTCTGGCTTTCTTGTGTTATTGTGTAACAAAGTGTGGCCACCAGCCCCGAACATTATAGGGAAGACAAAAGCCATTGCTGATCTTCTGACGTAATAAAGAGACTAAGGATAGAAAGTACTTCCTCTGTAATAACAGAATGTGTCAGGGTGTTTCAGGTAAGGAACCTTGCCCAGCGTGCACAATAACTGAATGCAGTCACCTTCTCTGAAAGTAACATGTTAATTAAGGGTAATATTTACTTCTGAGTTCCTCAGAATGGACTTAGAATGTACATTCCTCCCAGATTAGTGAATCTTCCAGGGTCTATGTGTATTTTAAGCTGACCTTATCAGAAACTTAAAAACAACAAATTTTATGTCCAGTAAGAGACCTGGGGAAGCCTTATTTGCAGCCACCTTGACCGTTTCTCATGGTATGTGGGTGGCCGATGAATCTACAGGTTCTGTTTCAGACCAAATATTTTAACCAGGGAACACAAGTGAGAAAGGAATAGAGTTTGGGAAGGAAATCTGCTAAGGTACTTGAGGTTAGGATTTCAACCCGTGAATTTTAAGGGAGACATAATCAGCCCATACTGTTTTGACACTAAAAATTCAATGTCTTTAATAGATACAAAACTATTCAATTTATTTGCTTCTTCCTCAATTTATATCTTTCAATAATGTTGCCATTACATCTAATTTGTTTGGGTACAAACTACTTTGTATTATTTTATTATTGTTTTTAAGTTGGTAAGATGTGCATTGGTAGCTCGTCTTTCATTCCTGCTATTGATTTCTCATCTGATTTTTTTCCTTGATCACTTTAGCTAAGAATTTAATAAACTTATTGATCTCATGACTAAACCATCTTTGGGCTTTGTCAATTTTCTCTACTGTTTGCCTGTTTTTCTCTTATGGTCCTCCACTCATCCTTTTTTTTTTTTAATGATTTTTTATTATATTATGTTAGTCACCATATAGTACATCCCCGGTTTCCGATGTAAAGTTCGATGATTCATTAGTTGCGTATAACACCTAGGGCACCATGCAATACGTGCCCTCCTTACTACCCATCACCGGCCTATCCCATTCCCCCACCCCCCTCCCCTCTGAAGCCCTCAGTTTGTTTCCCAGAGTCCATAGTCTCTCATGCTTCATTCCCCCTTCTGATTACCCCCCTTTCTTTATCCCTTTCTTCCCCTATCGATAATCCTAGTTCTTATGTTCCATAGATGAGAGAAATCATATGATAATTGTCTTTCTCTGCTTGACTTATTTCACATAGCATCATCTCCTCCAGTGCCGTCCATGTTGCAGCAAATGTTGAGAACTCGTTCTTTCTGATTGCTGAGTAATATTCCATTGTATATATGGACCACAGCTTCTTAATCCAGTCATCTGTTGAAGGGCATCTCGGCTCCTTCCACGATTTAGCTATTGTGGACATTGCTGCTATGAACACTGGGGTGCATATGGCCCTTGTCTTCACTATGTCTGTATCTTTGGGGTAAACACCCAGTAGTGCAATGGCTGGGTCATAGGGTAGCTCAATTTTTAACTTTTTAAGGGACCTCCACACGGTTTTCCAGAGTGGCTGTACCAACTTACATTCCCACCAACAATGTAGGAGGGATCCCCTTTCTCCACATCCTCTCCAACAATTGTTGTTTCTTGCCTTGTCTATTTTTGCCACTCATCTATAATATTTGTTTTGTGGACATGCTTAAGCTTTGTGTCAATGCAAAACTTCTAGCTTCTTCAAGGAGTGATTTTAAACCCTTTTTCTTTTCTATTACAAGCATATAATGCTATCAAGAGCCATCTGAACACTTTAGCTGTAACTAATTCACGTTGATATAATTTATTTTCCTTCTTACTCAACTGGAAATTTTTTTCTGATTTTCTTTGATTCTTTAACCAACATGCTACATGAAGCATCTCCTTATCCTTTATAATTTTAGTTTTACTAATACCAAGGGTAGAGTACTCTGTTCTCAGTTCATATAATATCATGGCCAAATTTTCTCACTTAACTCTGCATTTATATTAATGGAGTTATGGAGGAATTCCAAATCATTTCAGAATAAACAAAGTGTTATTGATTTCTATTTAAAATATGTCATCCATCTCACACATGGATTGCCTTTTGATACATAACTTATTCACTGAAATCTCAGTACAATTCTGTAACGTTGCTATTAGTTTTAAATTACTAAAATCCTTCCACTGCACTTTAGGACTTAGTCCAGTTTACTTTAAAACTCCAATCTCAAATTTTATGTAAAGCTTTCTTTCAATTTACTCCCTACCGCAGAAGGACGTCTTCCATTTGGCATGGTAAGAAGGAAGTTTTTGAGGATAAAGAGGGAAAATAGAGTTATGTCCTTACATGACTCAGTGTGGTTAACAGTTTGCCTCATCCCCCAACACTAATCCCTATTTGGTTTGGCTGTTTCAATTAACCTCGTTCTTGGGCTGTGGGATTCATGGAGCTGCCATGTTATGCCCTACCTCACTAATGAACACATTGCTCTGAATCAGTTCACTTGGTCATTAAGTTTTTTTCCCCAAGTAGAGACACTATGTTGGGCTATTCTGTGTCTATAGTTACCCTATATTCTATCGATGCACATTGTTCATTGCATCCCATTACAAGGCCACCTCCTCAATACTGTTGCCTCACACTTGAGGCACAGCTAACATTGCCCTTGACCATTTTTGGGAATCCTTATTTTTAATCTTTACGGAATAGAGACTTTTTCACATATTCCTGCAGGATAGTCACTGACTAGTCTATGAAAGACCACAACTCCATCATCTATGGGGCCCCAGGCTTTAAAAGTGATTTTTTGGGAACCTGAATGCCTCACCTCTATTATGCAGTAAAGAATTAATTATAGCGTTATTCTTCAAAGGGCATACCTAGCACTTGTATCGAGTAGGGGAAGAGGTAAATGAGCATCGGTACAGATGGCTCTCACACTGCTTATTACGCCTTGGAGAGAAGAAGTTGGCCCCAAGTGCTGGCAGGTATCTGAAGTTTAAGGTCTTGGTATTTTTGTGACATGTCAAAAGCACAGCACTTAAACAGACACTCACAGTTGGGTCTTTCAGCAGCTCTGCCCTATTTCCTAATACCTCATCAGTTACAGTTGACGATGGAGCAGAAACAATAGCAGATTACTAGAACTTCCAGCCAAGAAGAGTCTGATAAATTACTGAGAACATCGGACATGTCCAAACATAAGAAAAAAATCCATGTGTCAGTTAATAGATGAACCATTAGATATATTAACACCGACACTGCCACCTCAACATTTTGTCTGCAATCTCCCATTTTACACACAAATGGAACCTATTTCTAAGAAACACTTCATGTTTTACCGTGCTCTTGAGAGGACTGTGACTGTAACCCTTGCAACTCAGTAGAATGTGCTATTCTAAAAAATAATGTTTCCTAAACCAATAATTGAGGTTTCCCAAAATCACTTTGCGAAAAGGAATTTAAAAAAAAAAATCTAGTTGAAGCCAAACTTAATATGATATTTCTGGTACTTTCGTTTTTAGCTATGTGTGGAACATACTTATTCAAGCCTTCCTGGCATGTTTTTCCCTAAGCACTAAACCTCTCTGTACTTCAAACACATTTTAAAGGGAAAAAAATGCTAATTTTGAACTATTTTAATTCAATTCACATGTCCCTTTATCCTTATTCTCATCTTCCTCTATGTTTAACAAAATTCAACATGTTTTTATTATAAAAAATACTTTAAAATTGGGGATAGAAGAGACATGTCTCACCACAGTTAAGAGTATTTATGACAAGCCCACAGCTAACATTGCCCTTGACTATAAAGAGCTAAAAGGTTTTCCTCTAAGCTCAACAAACTAAGGGTGCATATTCTGACTACCCTTACTCAACACAGTACCCAAAGTCCTAGCCAGAGCAATCAGACAAGGAAAAAAAAAGCATCCAAATTTCATGAACTGATCTTATATATAGAAATTCCCAAAAGTCTACTAAAAGGCTGGTAGAACCAATTAACTACTTCAGTAAAAGTGCAAGATACAAAATCAATCAACCCATCGGTTCCATTTCTGTACTAGAACAACGAAAAATCTAGGAAATAAAACATTCACATTCACAATAGCATCAAAAACGGGAAAATATTTAGGATAAATTAAACCATAGAGGTTCAAGTTCTATGCAATGAAAACTATAAGAATTTGATGAATTGAAGGAGACACCACAAATGCATAGACAACCCATTCTCATGGTTCGTACTTATTAATTCTGTAAATGCCCACATGACCCAAAGCCTTCTGTAGATTCAATGCATTCTTTTAAAGGAAAGCTTTTCTTATTAAACTCAAGAATTACACAAGGATGTCTTTTTTTGTCTCTTTTATTCATTATAATGTTGGCAGTACTAGTCAGAGCAGCCGGGGGAAGGGGAACAAAACAGAAAGGTAACCAAATTGGAAGACTAAAACTATCTGCAGGTAATGTATTATATATAGAAAATCCTAACAAGACTCCACCAAAAACCAAAAAAAACAAACAACAAAAATTTAAAAAAACCTACAACTGTTATAATAAAACAATTCAGTGAAATTGAAAAAATTAATATAATCTGTTCCATTTCCATACACAAAAAATGAACTATCAGAAACAGCAATTCAAAGGACTTTGATCTGTAATTGCATAAAAAGAAAATAATTCCCAGGAATGAATTTATCCGGGAAACACCTCTACCCTGAAAAATCTAGCACATGGGTCAAGGAAGCTGAAAAAGGCACAAATAAATGGCAAGAGATTATGTGCTCATGGTATTGGAAGAGTATTGTTAAAAGGTCCATTCTACCTTAAACAATTGACACTGTACAATCCTTCTCCAAATTTCACAGAAATAAAACAATTCTCAAATTTACATGAGAGTAACATTTCTGAAAAAGAACAAAGCTTGAGACGTTATGCTCCCGGATTTTAAACTATATTACAAAGATATAGCATTCAAAAAGTATAGTATTTTCATAAAAACAGACACTTAGATTAATGGAACAGAATAAAGAGCCTAGAAATAAACCCAAACCTATACGGTCAATCCATTTACAACTAAGAAGTCCCAAATATGTAAGGGGTAAAGACCAGGATCTTCAATACACGGTGTTGGTCAAACTAGACAACCACCGTCCAAATAAGGAAACTGAACCCCTACCTCACACACAACAATGAGCTCAAAGTGGGTTAATGACTTGAATACCTGAAATCATCCTCCTAGAAGAAAACACAGGTGGAAAGTTCTTGGACATTTGTCTTGGATAGGGTTTTTTTTATTTGGCCCCAAAAGCACAGGAAACAAAAGCCTAACAAAGAAGTCAAATTCTATCAAGCTAAAAAGCTTCTTGCCCAATAAAGGAAACCATTAATGCAATTCAAAGACAACCTATGGAATGGAGGAAATATTTGCACATCATATCTAACAAGAAACCAATATCCAAAATACATAAAGAAATGGGGGAAAAAATCAGATTAAGACATGGCCCAAGGATCTGATTTCCAAAGACAACATAAAGATGGTCAACAGATACATGGTAAGTTCTCAACACCACTCATAATCAGGGAAATACAAATCAGAACTAGAATGAGACGTCGCCGCATACTTGTTAGAAATGCCATTATTGGGGCACTGGGCTGGCTCAGTCCGAAGAAGACGCAACTCTTGATCTTGGGGTTGTGAGTTCAAGCCCTGTGTTGGGTGGAGAGAGGACTTAAACTTTTTAAAAAACCGCCATTATTGAAAAGACAAAAAAAACTCAGTAGTGTTCATGAGGATGTGTTCAAAATGAAACGTTTGTGCACTGTTGCTGGGAATGTCAACTAGTGCAGCCAGGACAGAAAATGCCACACAGGTCGCTCAGAAATGAAAAAATTATCATAGGACCCAGCAATTCCAGTTCTGTGTATTTATCCAAAGAAAATGAAAATACCAACTCAGAAAGATACGTGTATCCCCATGTTCATTTTACCATCAGTTACAGCCACCAAAATATGCAAACAAACTTTATCAAGGGATGAATAAAGACAATGGTGTCTTCTGATATACAATATACACACACATACACAATGGGGTATTATTCAGCAATGAGCAAGAGTTTGCAACATATGGATGGACCTTGAGTACATTATGTCAAGTGAAACAAGGAAGAAGCAAATACCTTATGAACCCACTTACATATAGAGGTCGTCTTAAAAACCCAACAACAACCTAACAGCAACAAACAGCACTTGAAGCCATAGAGAAGAGAGTGGTGGTTGCCGGAGACAGGTGGTAAGAAATGGACAAAAGTGTTGAAAAGTAGAAACTTTCAGCGATAAGTTATGTGGAGGTAAGGTTTCACACACTGACTACAGTTAATACTGCACTGCCCACTTGAGAGTTAAGAGAACAGAAAAAAAAAAAAAAAAGTATTTCTTGTGATGAGAACTTCTTAGTGACAGACACTGATGTGACTTGTTGTGGTCATTTTACAACACAAACGTCGCATCACAATGTTGTACACCTGACACTTAACTGTTGTGAATCGGTTGCATCTTAAAGAAAAATAGTATAATGGCGATGGCATGAGATAACCACAGATTATAATTTTTCTTATTCCAAATATTATCTAATTACCAAGAACAAGTTATGTGAACTCTCCGAACCACAAATTGATTTTTTGATAAATACTATCGCATATACATTTTTCTAATTTATTACAAAAAGAAATGCTTAAGAGGCAGCTGTTATTTTTAATAAACCTCTAATCAATAGCTAGCTTTTCGTTATTTAAATGCTTGTATAAACAAGAGCCTTAAAGGAGAGCGTTCTCACTCTCAGTAATTTTCTTAGAATAGTTCATCAGTTTTAAGATCTCAGAGTTGGGAAAAACAGAATTATCCTCATTTTATTTATAACAGTCTAGAAGCCAAAGAATTTAAATAAGCTGACTGCAAAACTAAGCATCCTGCTTCATTCGAGGTCATCCTTTACGGTTCACATTTTTAAGTTGTGCAATCAACCCCTCGAGAATCTTTAAGACCACAAATAAAATTTGCAGTTTTAGTATATACATCTGATAATAAATTCAGGTCATGAAAACACATTTTGATTAGTTTTCAAGTGACTCACTTCAGAAATACACAGGAGTCTAAGAGCTTACCAAATTTTAGGAAACCAATTCACCTTAGCAAGAACCTATACCAAAAACTTCCTCTTTTCGTCAAATGTAATTCAAATATGACAAAATTTGGGGGGGGAGGACCCTCAATTAATGAGGGGTCTATTTTATCAAACTTCCAATGTGTGTAGGTCAATACTTTGCCACAACTAATACTAATACTGAGATCATCTGCATATTTTATAGGTAAAATATTAGCCACAAAAATATTAGCAAAAAGTGTTTTTATCCACATTTGAGAAGGAACAGTCCAATTTTCTTTGAATGTCATTCTTTATTCAAAGGTTACCTCTCCTTTGATATAATTAGAAAAATATTATGAATAATGATACCCCGAAGCTCCAATTATGTTCTGCAAATTAGAATTAGGTCAGATGTTATGCCAGTTACCAACCGTCTAACGAATGTGCCCAAAAATCTTGAAAATGAGGAAAAACTTCACTAACCGCAAAAACATGTGTTTCAAGGAACAAAGTCTACTCTTTCAGAGCTCCATATGCCCAGGAGAAACAGAATTCCACAAGAGGTAGAATGTTGAACTTAATTGATAACTAATGCAATGTACTAACAAGTTATAAATGAGAAACGTTTGAGAGCACGCTTTAATTTGAAGTATGGGTTCTTTGAAGTTACCTCTTACTAAATTCCTTTAATTTTGTTCATTTTCCTCATTCCTTGACACAGTAAATTGGCTTCTCATCAACTCAAAGTCCATCTGCTTGTGCCTGTTATTTTAATTGGTGACTCCACTGAACTGAGTAGGAAACCAAGAGAGCATAATAAAATTGATCAGTTAAAGAAAGGAAAGTTGGTCACTTTCAGATTTTTTTTGGGGGGGGAGGGGGCTATTTGAGCCTAGGAGAAAAGGGAATTTATACTTTGCAGAATAGACAATCCAGCGTAGGACAAAAAGATGTGCAAATGTGAAGATGTCACAAAGTATTTTTTTTTCTGTGACCTGACGGAAATCTACCTATCCTCATTAATACCATTACCTGAAACACTTAAATATTTAGTCAAAGCAAGGTCACCTAACCGGAGAAAGGGAGGTTGTCAAGTCTGATAGTAAAAAATTTTTTAGAATTACATGTGTATGTATCTGTTATAGTTCGCTGTGGTATTGCTTTGCAATTTACCTTATTTCAACTCAGAAGCACCACAATTTATTTGCATCCATTTTTTTTAAGTCAGCAATTAGGACTGGTTTCAAGCTGGGACTCACTCATACACGTTTAGTCAGAAAAGGCAAAAGCATGACAGGTGTTTTAATGCTTAGGCTCACGTGGGCACACTAGCACGCCACATTCTCCGTATCCAAAAAAAGAAATCTCAAAGACAGCACAGATTGAAGGGATAGAAAAACCTTAGTTTTTCATATATTAATTTCATGAAAAGTCCTACAAGGAGAAGAATAATCAAGGTCATTCTGGCAAACACTATGCCACTAATAGGTTTTACAAAATGAAAGAACACATGCCAAGAAATTTTTTTCACATAGTACAGGTTAAAAAAAAAAAAAAAACAAACACCAAAAAAACCAACACAACTTTCCTTGATATCACAATCTAACCCTGAAGCTTCTTAATCATCATTCTAAAAATTTCTATGAGCATAAATATATTTGTATCCTTTCTTGTTCTGGGTAATACGGAGTAAGCACACTCCATCTGGTCTCTGCCACTGAATACAATTATAAAACCTGAAAAGACCGCAGAGAACAGCTGTTTGAAGACTATGAAAAGAAATAGTAGCAGGCAGATTAAGAACACCAAATGTGAACTATCACTGAACTGTAACAGTTACCACTGACCCCTAATATTCCCTAGTCTGAACTCAATGACAGACACCACAATCAGTTTTGCAGTGCATACAGAGAGCTGAGATACTATCTTGAAGACAGAAAAATACTTAATGCTCAGTTGAGTATGGAAATAGACCATTTCTTTTCTTTTCTTCGCTTTGCTTTTCTCGGTTATCTTATTGCCCAATCCACCAGCCGATCTCCATGGTGGCCTCAGAAGTTAATGGAAATTACATGAGGCTAAACACCAGGGAATGGAAACTTACTTTCCTCTTCATTCAGGGGACCTGCAGCTCCAAGAGGGCGAGGCCATCCCGCAGCACTGTTCTATTTTCCCTCACTTTCCCTTCTCCCTTTACTCCATGCCAGACATGGATGTAATCACAGACGTGTACGCCAGAGCAAGTTCATTAGCGCTCTAAGTTTTTGGCTGAAGGACAAGGGTAATCCCATCGAACAGGAAATTGCAGGAAAGACAGCAACTGAATGAAATTAGAAAATAAACACTATACAGGTTTTGTTTTTGTTTTTTTAGCCAACTCCTGGTTTTACCCCCATGGATTTGTTCTTAATAAGTCTATCAAAAACCTAGAAAACTGAACCGATGGACGGACAATCACCCAGGTTCCACAATGGTCACTTAGATGGCATACATATGTCATCGGTTCAAAGAGCAACGCAAAGATCTGGAAAAATAAACTAACAATGACGCCAGAGCCCACAAAACTATGTTAGAACTTGTGGCCCGAACTTACATGAACCATATGACTGCTTACCAACACAAAGATACCCACGTCATCAGTAGGAATTGGACAAGAACCAAAGTTTAACATAATATTAAAAAATAACCAGGTTACAATTTATCATTATTCGGCATACAAAGAATCACAAAAAAACTGAACTCACGCCAATATCACACAGATAACCTTCAATGTGATAAGGACTTTAAAGTGACTATTTTGAAAATGTCCCAATAAGTGATTTTTCTTTTAAAAATAGAAAAATATAAAGAGTCACCAGAGAATAAGATGAAAAAACAAACAAATGGAAATTTTAGGAATGAAAAATTCAGTAACTGAAGTAAAAATCTCAGTGGATGGTTTCTCAACAGCAGAATAATTCATCTATCTAAATAACCATAGGAAAACAAGATGGAAAAAACTAAATAGAACTTCAGATATTGTTAGACATTCCCAAGTTCATGTCAAGAGGTATCCCAAAAGGCAGGAAAAACGTGGTGCTGGCAAGGATTTTAAGAAATACTATATGAAAACTTCTCCAATATAAAGACATAAATTTATAAATTCAAGGAATTCAATGAATCCCAAATGGAGAAAACCCAACAGATCTTTCTTCAAAGCCATCATAATCAAACTACTGAAAATAAAACACACACACAAAAATACTGGAAGCAGCCATAAAAAAAAAAAATACCCTATTAACAAGAGCAAACCACTCAAATGACTGTAGATGTCTCAGCAAAACCATGAGGGTCAGAAGAAAGTAGCACTTTTTGACTTTTTGTTTTCACTGAATTATTTTTAAACAAAAACTATATATATTTCTGCTGTATAACATAGTAACTTTATATAATATTATATATATGTACATACTATGTATTATATATGTGTTTTATATATATATATAAATGATCACTACCATTAAGCCAACATGTTTATTTTGTCTAAGAGACACTTGGACCTGAAATCTACTCTCTTGGCATATATCCAGCGCTCAGTACTTTATTATTATATATAGGAACTTATTTAATGTAGGTATAGGTACACAGGTATATCAGGAATATCGTGAATCAATTCACTAGACATCCTACGGAACCCCTAATTTGTCCCCCTTTATCAACATCTTGCCATTTCTACCCCCTCCACCCACCAGCCCCTGGAAACCACCATTCTACTCGGTTTCTTTGGGTTTTACTTGTTTTTCTTTCCATTAGATTCTACACATAAGCGTGATCATGTAGTATTCGTCTTTCTGTCTGGCTTATTTCACTCAGCATCACTGTCACCCATGTCGCAAACAAATGGTCAGACTTCCTTTCATCTCATTGTTCAGTAATATTCTGTAAAATTAGATATAAATATATTTATACACACATACTTCATATTTTCTTTATCTTCTCTGCACTGTCTTAAGTGGCATATTTTCCGAGTCCTAAATTAAAAAAAATTTGTCATCTTAGAATTCTGAATCCAGTGACAATATTCATAATTAAGGTAAAATGACATTTTTCTGCTTAAAGAAAACAAAGAAAATCATAGCCAACAGACCTCACTAAAAGAACTGCTAAGGACCATGGGGGGGGGCGGCGCTCAGTGGGATAAGCACCTGCCTTCAGCTCAGGTCCTGATCTCAGGCTCCTGGGATAGGAATCTCTGCTCAGTGGGGAGTGTTTCTCACTCTCCCTTTGTGCACTCTCTTGCTCATGCTCTCATGCTCTCTCAATTAAATATAAATAAAATCCTAAAAAAAAATTAAACAACTGCTAAAGAACCCCCCCTTTTTTTAATTGGCTCCATGCCCAGTGCAGAGCCCATTGTGGGGCTTGAACTCACAACCTTGAGATCAAGACCTGAACAGAGATCAAGAGCCGGACGCTTAACTGACTGAGGCAACCAGGTGCCCCAGAAAATTCTTACTATAGAGGGAAATGGCTTCAGAAGGAAACCTGGAAGAATGAAGGAAAAGCTAAAGAAATTATAAATTAACAATTCTTCTCTGAATTCTTCAAAATATTTTCACATTTAAACACTTAGAACACTGAGATTTTTTTTGAAAAATATTTCATGCTCATGGACTTAAAGAACAAATATTGTTAAAATGTCTACCCTACCCAAAGCGATCTACGCATCTTATGCAATCCCTATCAAGATACCACCAGCCTTTTTTCACAGAGCTAGAACAAACAATCCTAAAATTTGTATGGAACCACAAAAGACCTTGAATAGCCAGAGCAATCTTTAAAAAGAAGAGCAAAGCTGGAGGCATCACAATTCTGGACATCAAGCTATATTACAAAGCTGTAGTCCTCAAGAGCACATGGTACTGGCACAAAAACGGACACAGATCAATAGAACAGAATGGAAACCCCAGAAATGAACCCACAGCTATATGGTCATTAATCTTCTGCAAAGCAGGACAGAATATCCATCAGGAAAAAGACACTCCCTTCAACAAATGGGGGTAGGGAAAACTGGACAGCCACATGCAGACTAGTGAAACCAGACCCACTTTTGTACACCATACACAAACTCAAAATGGACGAAAGACCTAAATGTGAGAGAGGAAAGCATCAGAATCTTCGAGGAGAACACAGGCAGCAACCTCTTGGACCTCGGCTGAGGAAACTTCTTACTAGGTATGTCTAAGGCACGGGAAGCAAAAGCAAAAATGAAACTATTGAGGAGCGCCTGGGTGGCACAGTGGTTAAGCGTCTGCCTTCGGCTCAGGGCGTGATCCCGGTGTTATGGGATCAAGCCCCACATCAGGCTCCTCCGCTATGAGCCTGCTTCTTCCTCTCCCACTCCCCCTGCTTGTGTTCCCTCTCTCGCTGGCTGTCTCTATCTCTGTCGAATGAATAAATAAAATCTTTAAAAAATATATATAAAAATAAAAAATAAACTATTGGGACTTCATCAAGGTAAAAATCTTCTGCACAGCCAAAGTAATACTCCACAAAATTTAAAGGGATTATAAATAGATGGAGATGTAGCACTAAGACCACTACAGCATTGAAACAGGAGGGTGAAGGAATTCCTGTAATGCTAACACTTCTACAGTCCAACTTAGGAAAAAAAAAAAGTACTTTGTGGATTTGTAAACCCTCGAGTAACAAAAAATATGAGATTAAACATCACAATCTAGAAGAAATACTAAAAATCTTTCATAAATCTCTAAGAAAGCACGAAGTATTAGGTAGAAGAAAGTGAACAGAAAATGAAACGTAAAATGGCAAATTCTGAGCCACACAACTATAATAATCTAAAAATATCAATTAAAAGAATTTACCATAATGGCTTAAAATAATTAAATGCAATCAAGAAAAAACTTGTTACAACTAATAAGGTAGGTAGGCTAAAACTAAAAGGATGCAGGGGGCATCTATAATAATAGCATTATTTAAAATAAGCAGGGGGGCGCCTGGGTGGCTCAGTTGTTAAGCGTCTGACTCTTGATTTTGGCTCAGGTCAAGATCTCAGGGTCCTGGGATTGAGCCCCACCTGGGGCTCTGCGCTCAGCAGGGAATCTGCTTCTGGATTCTCTCTCCTCCTCCTCTTCCCCTCCCCACCTACTCTCTAAAATAAATCAATCTTAAACAAATAAGCCTAAGTGGCTATATTAATGTAAGATCAAGTAAACTCTGGAGCAAAGAAAATTACCAAGGATAAGGGCACATTTTTTGTTTCTTAATTTATTATAAGTAACTTTAATGTGAGGACTGCACATATTATTTAGTTTATATTTTACTAAATATTTTATTATTGTGAAAGAATTCTCATAATTCTTTATCAACCAGTTATGGCTAAGATCTTCAGACAATTAAGTTACTAAATGGTTATCCCAAATTTATGTCTCAGCATAAATTTGGAGGATTACAAAGGAGTTCAATCAGTCTATTACAGAGTAACAAAACATTAAGACTAATTCCATCATCGTAAAAATGATTAAAGCTGTGCGTTAACAGGAAATAGAATAAACAGTTAATAGAAAATGTGAAAACCTTGAAAACCTTAGTATTAACATGTAGTTAAAGGAAAAATATGTTTTTCTTGCGTCACAATGAACCGGTGAAAATGCATTAAACATTAGTAATTTGTTGGAGCTTATATCAGGCACAATTCTGGATCTGGATTTTAACCATAACAAGACATAGGACACTACTCAAATATGGCTTTTATTCATGAAACATATACATGAAACATATACCCATACATCATGTTCCCACATATTTAAATACCCAAGGACACCTAATAGGTGAACCATACCCCCACAATGCATTTAGTTAAGGTGGGAAAATAACCTATTTTAATTTTCAGCGTACGTGTAGTAATTTTAAAATGTGAGGGGCACTAAGGAGGGCAGGTGTGGTGATGAGCACTGGATGTTACACATAACTAATGAATCACTGAACCCTACATCAAACACTAATGATATGCTGTATGCTTTTGGCTAATTGAACATGATAAAAAATATAAATACAATGTTTTGTCAGTAAAATGAATCCAAAGAATATTCTTCATTTTCAACAAGACTCGTTAAGAAAATAACTTAATAGGCAAAACAGGACACATTGGTCAAAGCTGGTCTGATCTTTTAATTTACATACCATGCTAGTGCGTTCAACTGGTATCCTTTTGCATAAATAAACTACAGCTCAGAACTCATTACTATTTCAATTAGGGAGACAAATTAAGTTATTCTTTGAGTAACATGAACAGATGGTATATATGTTAAAGACCAAACTTTGGTAGAAAAGGATATCTAATTAGTCTCTTAGTAAGAAATATTCTTGTGTCAGGCATGTAATGATTAAGATAAATGTCATGTATACAGCTATGCAAAAACTTTCATATGATAAAATGATGTTTAAAAGATACATCAACTATAAATCATATGAAATGTTTATAGCTTTAGATCCAAATCTACTTCAATTAGGAGTTATAAAATTTTTTTTACAGAAAAAAGTGGGATTTTGTGACAGATGTGAAGAAGCAACAAACACACAGAGTTAGATGGATACAGGACACGTCTGAATGACAGTAAGATAAGTCTGTGTCTGCAGAGGAAGGTTGATGGAAAATGAATGGAGAATAATTTGGGCTAGATCAACAAGGGTGTGGCATGCCAAGATAAAAGGCAAGTCCTTACAATATATATCATCCTAACAATGAGTTTATTCATCTGTCAGAAACATGAAAAATGACAAAAGATATCCAATCACTTCCATCTATCAACTGGTTTGTTTTTACCCTGTTTGATTTTTGAAGATCATACAAGTTAAAAACAAAACACACACACACACACACACACACACACACACACACAGAACACACATAACTTGTTTCTGGCTCAATTTAAAAGAAATACTAGTAATTCTGTAATTTAAGAAGTATGTCTGTGATGAGACTGGAAGAAATTTTTAGAAGCTGTCTAATCTTACATTTTTTTTAAACATTTTTAACAACTTTTTCATTTAGATTCAATTAGCCAACATAGAGTACATCATTATTTCAGATGTAGAGTTCAATAATTCATCAGTTGCATTCATTTAAAAAAGAGGAGAAAAAAAAATACAATGCCATTTTTTTCCTTCTAAGCATTATATATGGTTTTCCTCAGATTCAAGCATTAAATACATTTTTCCTTCATATTCCTATCAGTCAATATACAGTATGGATTTTTAGATTTCTAATCCACCAAACTTAAATATTTTTATAGTAAAATATAAAAACCAGGTTTATTTGACTACCTAATAGAAAATATTAAAACAATGGTAATGCTACTTATCAATTGATCTTAAAATGCAGAATTTTTTAATGTGTTTTATTTAAATTCAGTTAGTTAACATATAGTCTATTATTAGATTCAGAGGCAGAGTTCAGGGATTCAGGAGTTGTATGTAACACCCAGCGCTCATTACACCTCGTGCCCTCCTTAACACCCGTCACCGAATTACCCCCTTCCCTCGCCTCTCTCCTCTCCAGCAAACCTCAGTTTCCTAGGGTTAAGAGTCTCTTATGGTTTGCCTCCCTCTCTGGTTTGGCCTTATTTTTCCCTCCCTTCTCCTATGATCATCTGTTAATTTATCTTGTTTCTTGTCTGTTATGAAATATTTTTAAATGAAGTGAAATCAACTCGAGTATATTTGCATATTTCAGACTTGAAGAAATAACGTATCGCAGGTTATCTGAAGTTTCACTGCTCATTTCCTGTCCACTCTCCCCTTCCTTAACCCAGAGCACCTTCTTCCAGCACATGCTTTAAGGAAATGTACAGCCTTACACGAACCCGTAGATACTGCAGTGTCTAATTTTTCACAATCCTTATTGTGTTCTATTCAAATTCTTCTAAGTTCCTTTCCTTTTCCTCCCCTCAGCATACAGACACATACTGCTCCCAAGACTGGTCTATCTGACACATGCAGACCTGGTTTATCCATTTTGACTATAATACGGAAATAAAATGTGACCACAATGCTGGGTTTTGTTCATACATTTCTCCATAGTTGGATATTTTATTTCCAAAATTTGCCTATTAAGAATATACAGGTGATAACACGTTTGTGAACAAATACACAATTACACTTGGAAGGTATATAGCTTGAACTGGTGTTTCATGGATTATTTTCATCTTTATCATTCAACAATGTTGCCTAATTTTTTTTTTTTACTTTTTCTAAGAAATTTAATTTTTGTATCTTTCAGAGTTTTCTTTCTCGCAGCCTTAAAGATGGATAGCATTAGACTTTCTGTTTTGTGAAAAATTAAAGTATCTGAACTAGCCAATGTTCGAGAAAAAGTCAATCTTAATATATAAACGTATTGGTTTAGCCTTCTGTGATATTTGTATTTCTAGATTGCATACATGAAAGATCTAACTTATTCCTTTATTGTGTTTACTCAACATGTGATGGTATAGAATTAGAAATCTCTTCTAGAATCTTTTTTTTTTTTTAAGATTTTATTTATTTATTTGACAGAGAGACAGCCAGTGAGAGAGGGAACACAAGCAGGGGGAGTGGGAACGGAAGAAGCAGGCTCCCAACGGAGGAGCCTGATGTGGGGCTCAATCCCAGATCGCCGGGATCACGCCCTGAGCCGAAGGCAGACGCTTAACGACTGCGCTACCCAGGCGCCCCTCTTCTAGAGTCTTTTAATAGAAAAAGATTGTCCTTTGCACTTAGGATTTTCAGGTGAACATAAGCCTTTATGAAAATGATGAAATAAAGCATCTTTAAGCGAGGGACCGTATTTATCAGAATTTCCTATAGCTTTACTCACCAAAATAGGTAGTTCTCTTACCCACAGAAAAATAAGTTTTGTCCTATTACTACATCAAAAGATGAAGAATCTTTAATCTGATCCTGAGCACTCAGGTAGGATTTGTCACAATGTCGTCTTCCTCATTCCGGTCTTATCTGTAGCCGCTACCCCTTTAGTCCTCGAGAGAACGATCGTACGTCGTAGCTTATTCCCCTGCCTTCCTATGGCTCTTCCGCAATCCTTCTGTTTAAAAGTAGAACCCAAAGAATCAAGAGGACCCCCCATGAGGCAGAAAAATGACTGAACAATCTTCAAGGCCCTACTGACAAAGGCTTCAGCATCAGAGTACCTCCCCTCCCAGGGGATAGTCCCCCTATTTTTGCCCTGCAGTATCACTGAACATTCAAAAAGTTAACCTCACAATTTCAATAGCAATTATGGCCCTTAAAATACAAAAAGAAGGGGCGCCTGGCTGGCTCCGTTGGTGAAGTGAACGACTCTTGATTCAGCCCAGGTCATGATTGCAGGGTCATGACATCGAGCCGTGCCTCAGGCTCCATGCTCAGCACGGAGTCCTCTAGAGAGTCTCTCCCTTCCTCTCCCTGTGCCCCTCCCCCTGCTCACTCTCTAAATAAATAAAATCTTTAAAAAATAAAAGATTTTAAAGATTCTGTATGAATTAGAGTGGAACGATTCTTTGAGACGGGTAGAAAAATCAAACCCCTGTTGCTCTCACAAGCGGCTACATTCCCTTTGTGTATACATTTCCCCGAAGTTCTCCACCCAAATAGATATACATAGATGGAGATATGGGTTAGAGATACTTCTCTTTACGTGTGTGCCAAAGAAAAACGACGCTGAATGGATGGTGTCCAACAGGCAGGACTTTATTCACAGCTATTCCATTTGGGCACAGATGAATTTCAACGCCAATGAAACTAACACGGCAGAATTTTTCGGCACTGGGGTGAGCTAGGAGAGAAGTACGGCGCACAGCCAAAGGGAATCAGTCCAGGTGATTAGAACATTCGTGTTCGCCAAGTGACACTAATTTGCTAATTGAACTGAGGCTTCTACCCTCCCACACAGACTAAGAGACACAGACGCTATCTTTCTTGATGATTACGTTTCAAAGGGATGGCTCCCAGTCCTTGAGAAAGCCGTTTCTGGGTTGTAAAACTGGCAAGACTCTAGGAGATTTATCTCTCAAAGAGGCAGAAAAAGAACTTACGATTCCAAGTGTTCTCAAATAAATGCTTTAGGAAAAGACAAGTCAGGGCCAAGAGTCGGGGAGAAGCCAGTCTCAAGTTCACCCAAGCTGCCAGATAGCCTAAGGCTGTCTTGGTCAATAGACACGAAGGGTGGTGTCGGGCTGGTGTACGACAGTGACACGACACCAAGGCTGGCAGTTTATGATAGAAGCATTTGCTGAATTTGAGGATGGCTCTGTTTTAAGACTTGTAAAGTACACATTCTCCAGCCCTGTACTCAAAAGAATCACTGGCAGATACCAACATGTAAAATGGGGACAATCAATTTAAGATTTCTCTGGCATTAACATTTTCCTTTTGTTATCTCAGTCTGTGGGTTCATCAGATGATTGATGGGAAACCCCAGAGGTAAAGATCACACCTGGAAACAAGTTTACTTAACACACACACACACACACACACACACAAACAAAAACAAAAAAAACCTGAGAGGCTCAGTTGGTGGTTAAGCTGCCGACTCTTGACTTGAGCTCATGATCTCAGGGTGGTGGGATTGAGCCCCATAGTGCAGCGGGCTCCTCACTCAGCAGGGACTCTGCTGCAGATTCTCCCTCTCCCTCTACTCATGCCCCACCACCCCATGTGCTCCTATTCCTGCTCTTTCTCTCTCAAATCTTTAAAAAACTCGATAAACCACCTTGACAACGTATTCTATGTCCATATAAACATCCACTAAATTTGCTTATAAACTTAAAAAGATCAAGGTGAAAGTAAGCCTCATTTTAATTACTGGTGCTTCATTTAATTGACCTAATGGGTTAAAAAAATAAAATTAAACCACATGAATCTAAGTAAGAATTCACTTGCTAGCTAGTTTCTGGTAATTTATTTATAGGATATGTTTTGGGGAAAGATAAATAAGCTGATATTTACAGAAACTTCATGGCATAATTAAATTAAAATATAGTAACTGGAAATTAAGTAACATTTATCTTCACTTTGAGTATCAGTTTCTTGGAACATTAAACAGATACCAGAAAATAATTATAAATGTGAAGACCAGGGATATATTTGGCAAAGTATATTTAACAATCGTGTGCAGGAGGGGGGAAAAAAAGTACACCGTTTGCACTATGAATGGAACGGTTTAAAAATTACAGATGTGTTCAGGTTGAAAGTGCATGTAATAGTTTGGGAAGTGCTTTCAAGTGTTTTTGAAACCCCTTTTTAAATCATCGGACCTTAGTGTCAGACATTACCTGGGTATTTTTGCATAAACCCCCCCATGTTTGTTTCAACTACTCAGGTAAGAAGAAATTTGAAACCGTGTCTTGCCATTTCAGGTGAGACATATTCAATTATCAGGATGAAAGCAATGAGTCAAGAACCTCTTAAAAGACTTTACTTTCTAGGAGCATGAGAATTAAGAAGAGAGCTTAAATAAAAATTTCCCTGTATTTATTAAAAACCTACCATTTGGAGCATAGCACCTTACTGGACATTTAACAAGGTCGAAGCGAAAAAAATTTAAAAAGAGGAGAATAGGCACTCAGGGTCCCATGTGCTAAGTATCTAATGGTGAAGTTACGCCAAAGCAAACAATTTTGCAGTGCAAGGTTTGCATTTACAGAAGCAACGTGAATCTTTCAAATGTAGTTCTAAAAAAAATATTAAACCATCTATTTTCCATAATTAATGCAGAAAAGATGAAGTATAAACACACCACTTTCTACTAGGACGTAGAAATAGGAAGTGTAATAAAACCCATATTTCTCTAACAGATTCAATCCCTAAGAAAAAAAAACATAATACTCGGGGCCAAAGCAAGACAAAAATAAGTATCATTTGAAGTTTTTAAGCAAATTGGCTGCTCATATGTTCTAACGCAAATGGCAGAATAACCATGGAGGGTAGCTTATGACATAGGACTATTACGAAAAGCACACAGAGGAGTCAACAAAATAGCGACAGATTAAAACAATTTACTGGGCTCAGAAAATCATTTGAATTTCTTCGTAAGAAAAAAAGTCAGAACAACAGATATTCAACATGGATGCTGTACAACTCTATTCCAAGGCTCTTCACCAAAACTTGGGCAAATGTGATTTTTATATTCTTTCACTCACAAGGTCCTCCAACATGTTGGAGGAGAAAAATATTTCTCAAAAATTCAATGACATCTTATGAGAAAAACTTAACTTAGATACTTGAGACAGTATTACTACACTGTAATTCAAATTAGCTTTAGTTATTAATAGGCTTCTGAACAGCATATTAAAAATTATCATTTTGTTAAAGATACCAAATGGCACAAAGTTCTACTTAACATTTGAGACAAATATAATGAATTCAGAAACAGAAAACTGAACAAATTCAATTAAAAAATGAATGAAAATTGAATTCAGAATTAAACAGAAAAAAGTTTAACAGATCCAAGGGTACAAAATTCTCGTTTTTCCCCTCATTTCTATTTTTTTATTCTGAATATTCAGAGTCGCTCAGGTTTTTGGATCTGAGTTTATTTTATATCAGCTGGAAAAATTAAGATCTTCAGACTAGTCGGCTGGCAACTGGTTAAATAAACTACTGTTGCGGTTTTCATTTGCTTGTTTTTAAGGACGGGGTGTCGGGTGGGCTCCAGCACCCAGCACTCTGCCCCCAACGCTCACCAGCCCCGCAGCCACTACTGTTCAGTTTTTATAAACAATTGCCAAACCAAACGCATAATAGGGCAAATAAAATTCTTACCTTAGCTGAAGCTTCATTAGGGGTGGATCTATCCTCGGCATTACTTGCTTTGGGGCTGATATTAAATGATCTCCTTTGCTCTGCAGACGACGCGGAACTAAGGACGGGTCAGTACCGAACCAGAGCGTTCGGAGACCCAGGAGACACGCTTTTATCTCTTTCAGGCCCCAAGAACAACGTGCTCCGGCTTGCCCGCTCGTTCCGGAGGATGAGAAGCACCTGGAACCTGGGCGTTCAATCACAGATCTGCAATGAAAAACAGGGCCACGCCAGCGGCCGCACCTGCCCACACCCTTGTCCAGCTGAGCAAAGCCTCCGAATCAGGACCCACAGAGGAGGAGAGTAAACTGTTATGATTGAATCTACTAAATTCCGGGGGAGGGGGGAGTTGTCACTTAACATTTGTATAAGATTAGCCAGCTGCAAGAGTAAGCCAGAATATGGTTGAAAAAAGGATCACCCCAGATTCGCAGTTTCTGATGGTATTCATTCAGGCAGATGATTAAACTCTGAGACAGTCTCTGTATTTCAATGGGAAGAGTAACATTGATAACACTGATTTACAAAGCCCTTCTAATATCTAGGACCTTTTTTCAGGAGAACCTGGATTTTAGGGATTGCTTAGTTATCTCCAAACCCCTGGGAGACCGAAACTCAAGCCGATGCCCAATGGTGAAGTCTCCCATTGCTTACACAGTCATGGTGTATTTCCTGTTCCTTTAATGCCTTTCTGAAGGGGACTGTCCTCCGTGCCTGACACCAATGATTGTCAGGCATCGAGGTCAGGCTGTTGAACCCACTCAGGGTCCTGAGTCATCTGTTTGATTGCTTCCACGTGTTTCCGAGTCGGCCCCAAATTAGAATTTCACTATGGCGGGTGTGACTAATTGGGAGCTCTAGCTTCTTGTCATGATGCCAATGAACCCTTTTAGCGAATTTTTATTTTTAAGAAAAGTCTATCACGATGTGTAGAAAAACCACAGAGTGTTCTATAAAATACATGATGACTATAATGGAAAAGGAAAATAAGTAAATGAAATAAAGTCTATCAGATTGAGACGGCAAGTCAAGTGATTCACTGTTTTCTAGCAACAGACACCTCTGCTGCACTTGGAGCGGGCCAGGTTCCACCAGGAACACTGCCTTTAATCCTAATTGCCACAGTGCCAATGAAACATTCAAAATGGAGCTCATTCAGGGTACCATAATGACGGCAGTCAGGAAAGCCAAAACAGGCTCTATAGTAAATTACTGGGAGTGTAAGACAGCCATTCTCAAGTTTTTAAAGGAATTATGATTGAAAGAATAGACCCTGAAAGGTAACTGTAGACCATTTTATAGAGGTTTAGAGGAGAGAATTTTAGGCTGTGTATCAGAGAGTAACTCTCTAAACGTTATCACTGGTTAAAGATGGCTCATTCTGCCATAAGGGGAAGAGAGATCTTTATCAAAAAATCTAGTAGGGTCCCAACAGATATTTTAGGAGGCTGCTTGGAATATCTGAACGGTATTTTACAGGCAATCTAAGTAGGCACTTGTATACTAAGATCCAATATATGTAGCTTGGAATTATTTTCTCCCATCCAACCAGGTAAAGCATTTATGTTAACTGAATGCCTTTGGCAGACATATTATTTGGATATGAGCAAAGACAGAAGAATCTGCAAAAATATATAAGAGGATGTACAACTATTACATTATTTTTGTAACTAATCCTGACCCACTGGAGACACACACACACACACACACACACACAACCTCACCATCTATTTTGAAGTTATATCAGTCTTCTCATTTAGGGTGGTTTATGCCATCCTTGTTAAACATTTATTAAATTTTAAGGTGTAAATTCTACTTAAGGACGAATTTTCTTGTCACACATATTTGTGTCCATAATTTTCCTTCTCCAAACCAAAGTTGGGGTATAAGGAACCCCCCGGGTAACCCAAGCTGAGCGTCTCCTTTGCTGTTCCTCTGATTTCCCACTGGCCTTCACGGAGATAAAATTTTGTCACAGAATTGAATGTGCTCCTGCATTTCACTCCCTAAGTCCAACGCTAACAGAATCCAGGGTGCGATCCCTCAGCACAGCAGGAGTCAAGCACACCTCTTTGCGTCGCTGACGTGGCTCCACCTCAACTGTAGCTCACCCTGCAGAGCCTCTGGGGCTCATTCACATTCCCCCTCTGCCTGTGGATTAGCTATCAGTCCCGGACCCGTGTCATAACATCACCTCATCACGTACCCCTTGCTACTGCTGCCCCATTCCAAGTTCAATGGCCGTTAACTTTCATTTACCCTTCCAACTGGGAGGAAAAGAACTTTTCTGAACTTTTAGCGAAGCACAGCGGAGCCACTCCTAGCTCCTTCTACATGTACTTTGCAGTGGCTACTGCTGTGGGTGTGAGACTTTCTAGAAGGTGGTCTCCATTATGGCCCTGAAAAAGAATGAAGGCACTATCCTTCTGTTTTGGGTTTGTCCTTCAACTGGATCTGGTAAAGGGGATGAAACAAGAATATATCCAAAAGACCTCTTACTTCACTTCTGTCTCATTCCTCCAAAAGGCCTCCTCTTTCTCCTTGATATTAAGATCTTTACTTCTAATACAAAATTGCCTTAGTTCTTTTCACTATTGGTTTATCATTAAGTGTCAAGACCCAAGTCTCCAAAAAACATATCCTGATATAGAAAGAGAGCTGTTACAATTCAGAAAAGGAAATAAACATCTTTTATCCGTGCAAAAAATTTTCAAGATTGTTCTTTCTTCTTGTCCTTACAACTGACACGGTAAATCAACCAAAAGCTTATGAATGGATCCGTACTCTAGTCACTTGCTTGCCTTTTTCCACTTTGACTTCTTTCCACCTTTATAATGGTCACAGGCTTCTTCTGCTTCTAGGAAATGGAGTAGATGTACTTCGCTCTATTTCTCAAATACAAGCAGGCTCTGAAAGGTAGACAAAGTGGCAGATTCTCTAGAAACTTCAAATTCCAAGGAATAACACTGTGGTGAGTTCACTGGCTTTTCTTTTTGCCTCATACACCTCCAGGCTTAGAGCTGAAGAAGCCATCCATCTCAAAACATCAACTACTACAGACAAATAAAAAACCAGAATAAAAGACTGCTTCTCTCTAGCAGAGAACCAGGGAAGGAGAAAGCTGACAATACAGAAAACTTTTAAATAATAATTACTCTATTCCAAAGAACAGGACAGAAGAACCACATGCATCCCTACCAAATACTGAGGAGACGGTCTTGACTTCCACACTTTCATGGCTATGACAAGGCATCCAAACTCCCATTGGAGTGACATCAGAGAAGGTGGAATAGGGAGGTGAACTTTTCTCCCTGGTGATGGAGTAATGATGCCTCCTTTTACCTCAGAAGTCACTGGAGACTACAAAGAATGACTGTACTTATACCCTTCCCCAGTAGTAACGAGGCACACCCTACCTGTTGCCATAAGGTGGTATAGGAGGAGAATCAGGACTTTCATCTTCACCCAGTGTGAACAAGCCTACCGCACTTTCCCCATGATGTCAGCGGAAGCCAAGTGGGGAGCAATAATGACACATTTCAATGCCTCTCAATTAGAGAGTCATGAGTGGAGCCCTAATGTGTAACTGACACTCTTAGACTCACCCAGCATTACTGGGAGCTCTCCCCACCAAGGATCAAAGGGGGCTGAATGTGGACACTGGATTTCTACCCTTACTTGGCAGTAATGAGGCAGTGCCTCTGCTTCCCCTGTCGGACTGACATCATAGGAAGCCAACTGAAAGAGAAAGTTTAAATAAGATCCAGAGTTGTGTAACATAATACTGAAAATATCCAAATGCAACAGAAAGTCACTTGTTATGCCAAGAAACAGAAAGATCTCGAACTCCATGAAAAAAAAAATGAACAGATGACAATACTGAAGGGACAGAGATCTTAGAATTATTAGACAAAGAATTAGTTAAAGCAACCATCAAAAAACCCTGCTTCAACAAGCAATGATGAATACCCTTGAAACAGGTGTAAACATAAAAAGTCTCTCCAGATAAATAAAGTGTTAGCAAATAAATACAAGATATAACTAAGAGTCAAGTGAAAATGTTACAACTAAAAAATATGGTCACTAAAATGAAAAGCTCAATGGAAGCAAAAAATAGTGGAAAGGTAAGGACAAAGAAAAGTATCAGTGAACTTGAAGACAGAACAATAGAAATTACTAAATCTGAATAAAACAGAATTATCTGGAGAAAAAAAAAATGAGTAGAGCCTTAGGGAGTTTATGGAGTGGTAACAAAAGATCCAACATTCATCTCATCAGAGTTCTGGAAAGGGAAGGGAAGAGGGCAAGGTTAGAAAAATGTATAAAGAAATTATCACTGAAACTTCCCAAATTGGTCAAAAGATACAACCCTACAGATTTAATACATGAAGCAAAGCCCAGACTCGACAATCCCAAAGAGATACTTATACATGGCAAGATAACATAATTAAAATTCTGAAAACTAAAGACGGACATCCTGAAAACAGCTATGCGAAGCAGCATCTAGCCTAGCAGGAAAAACAATTAGAATGAAACAAGTTTTCTCATAAGAAACCATGGACCCCAGAAAGATGTGGCACAATATTGTTGAGGTGCTGAAAGAACAAAGTGGTCAATCCAAAATACTGTACCCAATGAAAATATTTTCAGGGTATGAAGGGAGAATCAAGACATTCTCAGATGAAGGGAAATGGAGACTTTATTGCCAACAGATCTACCCTAAAGGAATAATTAAAGTTTTGTAAGCAGAAAGAGAACAATAAAAGAAGGAAACTTACAACGTCAGGAAGGAAGAGAGAACACGGTCAGCAAAATATGTATACACGTAATAGGCGTTCCTTCATGTCTTGAGTTTTCCAAAATCAGCTTAATCAAGCAAAAACTGTAATACTATTTAACGTGGTTCTAAATGTATATATTCAAGATATATATTATGAATGAGGGGATGCCAAAGGACATAAAAGGAAGTAAGATTTTCCTCCTTCATCTGAACTGGTAAGATTACACCACCAATAGACAGTGGCAAGTTTTGTATATATAATACCTAGAGCAGCCATGAGTAAACCTCACAATGAAATAACCTCAAAAATCCTGTAGATAAATCAAAATGGAATTCTAAAAAAAAATGTTCAGGTAACCCAAGGGAAGGCAGGAAAAAGATCACAAAACCATGAGAAACAGAACAAATAGAAACAAAAAAAAAGCGGTAGACTTAATCCTTAATATTTCTATAATTAAATTATAAGTAAATGATCTGAAAACACAAATTAAGCACAGGGATTGGCAGGATGGACTATAAGACATAATCCAAACATGTGCTGTCGATAAAAGAGCCATATGAGGGATCCTTACGGTAATGGAAATGTTCCCTATCTTGACTGTATCAATGTCAGTATCTTGGCTATGACATCATATTACACTTCAGCAAGATATTACCATTGATGGAAAGTGGTAAAGGATAATGTGGTATCTCTGTATTATTTCTTAGAGCTGCAGGTGGATCTACAAGGATCTCGAACTAAAAATTTTCATTAAAAAAGATAAATTTACATTAAAATAAAAAATATAGCAATCATGTTACATTCAATAAATTGAGGGTGATATTTTAGAGTCATACTTTATATATAGGTACATTGCCATGTGGAGTAAATCATCAAGTCATATGTGAAATAGATTATTTTATCAAGTGTAGCACTGAAGATTTAATCATTTTCCCTCATTCTAGGGACTCACTTGTGGTCAGGACTGTCATTAGAACACTGTGTGTTAAGTAGGGATTTGAAACTTTCCATGAACATTGCTGGACATTTGCCAGTGTAGACATACTGAGCTGCTATTTTACTAGATACGCTCACAGTTAAAATAATTTAACAACTGATTTAAGATCTACTTTGACTATACATTATGTTAAATGATAAAGAAAACATTAACAATGAACAAGAGGCACATCACCTTCATTCCACCGTGAAATGTTTCCTTTTTCCTTCACTACTTTCTAACTGTAATTATTCTCTCCTAAAACTAAAACCAAAAACCCACAAGAGAATCCCAAGAGAATCTGTGAGAACAATGCAACTACAGATAAGGATAACTGAATACGATCTTGTTAAATCTAATAATTATTAGACCAAATTTTCCTATTAAAAAGATAGCTAAGTAGGTAAGAGATTTGTAAGACTTTAAGCTCTCTTAATAATTTATCTAGAAGTAATTTAAGCTACTATAAATTTATAAATAATCTGCTACACACAGGAATTAGTAAAAAGCTCAGAAATCACTGTTTATTAATTTTACATTTGCTAAAAGCCATTTATCAGAAGAGAAGATTAAAAGGCAAATTAAAACTTAAGTCCCATTACACCTATGTAACGCAGCTCACTTTGTCATGAAGCTTGCCTAAGAGCCTCACAAGTATCAAAACATACTCAAAAGGCTGACACTTGTATGCCTTTGGAAATATGAAAATGTGTTCAAGTACTCTTACTACATCACTTTTTATATATTGAAAGTCTTCCAAATTGAAAGTATCCTGGTTTGAGAAAAATTTAGCTATTCATTCATTCTTCTGGGATTTTCTTTTTAGAAATCCAATTTAAACGAGTATGTCAGATAATTAATTTCTTAAGCTCAATCTCTCCAATGCTTGAACGAATTGGGAATTACTAACCATGGAACGAATACCATTTTGTCACCTAACATTACTAACAAAATATTATTAAATTAAGTTTTCTCCCTCTGGGCAAGAGAGGAGTTGGTTTTACTATCAGAATTTCTGAGACCTGAAAATAAAATGTATCTCTTTCATGATTTTCCTTTCTAACATAGACTTTACCTTCTGAATCAACCAAATATATTTACTGAAACAGAAAAGTAAAGTTGAACAGTGAAATTAGCACTGTTGGTAAACTATCTTAAATTTCTTCATGGAAATAGTGCAATGTAAATACCATATTATAAATACACATGGAAGGTAACTTGCATTTCTTAAGCCTCTAATTTATTACATCATTAAAGTGATATTTAAGATGTGACATTATTTAAATATTTCAATTACAATAAAATGTGTACATAGTGTTTATTTTGTTAAGAAATACATATTGAGCACCTAATATGTGCCAGGCAGCATGACTGAGACCAATCACTGAACCAAAGGACCCTTGGTTCCATCCTTCATGAGCTTACGCTCGAGCAGCAAAAGAAAACACATAAACATCATTTAAAAAGACCTAGAATACTGGACTTAATTTATCGACAGAAATGCTCATAGTGGTTCACAAAATATTACACTTTATATATAATTAAGATATAAAAATAAAAGTATCACATTAAGAAATACTTTTTAATTATCAGAAAAGAATCCAATTAATGTTTAGCTTTCTAATTTTTAGTTTACAGCCTGTCTCTAATTAGTTAAAAAAGAAAAAACACCAGGACAATAATTGATAAATTGTTAAATCTACCAATTACAATATACATTCGAGTTGAGCACAATTTTTTTAAACTATAGTCAAGGAAATTTGGTTTAACCATTAATGTAGGCATTAATTCCATTATAACAAAAACAAATGAATTTCAGACTATGGAATTTCATGTTCAAACACCAACACGGATGAAACTGGAGGGGATTATGCTAAGTGAATAAGCCAAGCAGAGAAAGACAATTATCATATGGTTTCACTTATATGTGGAACATAAGGAATAGCATGGAGAACATTAGGAGAAGGAAGGGAAAAATGAAGGGGGGGAATCAGAGGAGGAGAGGAACCATGAGAGGCTATGGACTCCCAGAAACAATCGGAAGGTCTCAGAGGGAGGGGGCGAGGGGGATGGGTTAGCTCCATGACTGGTATTAAGGAGGGCACGTACTGCATGAATCACTGGGTGTTATATGCAAACAATGAATCATGGAACACTACATCAAAAACTAATGAACCACCGTATGGTGACTAACATAATAAAAAAATTAAATTTTAAAAAGATTTTTAAAAAATCAAGTTATAGCTTATTAAAAACAAAGATCTGAAAAGGTATGCATAGCTACAAAGAGGTTTTTATGCACTGTGTGCAAAATATGGCTGGCATTTTAGGACACATTTCAGAGAAAAGTGATTTTTAAGATACATATGTCTGTGTAAATAATGAAAAATAGAATTTTTCTCTCATACACTATGTTTCATCTTATCTAGTAAAGTACAGGAAAAATTTTCTAGATATTCTCATTTTCAAAAAATGTTCTTTTGTTCCCAATTTTTAGTGAGCTTTCAAATTTTCAAGGGTTTTTTTAATCAAAACTAACTACATGCAAAATATATCAAAATTCTAAACACTGCACACTATTTTGTCTAGCAACTCTCTTCTATGAATTATTTAATGAAATGTTTACAAAATTTAGCTCCACAGGTATTTAACAAAACATACGAGTGCTAACTCATAAATAACTGAGTTTTAGCTAAAAGTTAGGTACGTACAACAGAGCATATGCAGTGATTAAAACTTAAATATTTTAAAACATGAAAAATTGTCTATTGCATATGAAAAAGCCATTCATGATAAATATTCATAGTAAACCAGGAAAAGAAGGAAATAACCTCAGTCTTCTAATAAAATCTACAAAAGAATCACGACTAATAATATGCATAATATGGAAAGGTTACATATTTTCCTCATAAGATCAAGAAGGCAAGAACAATCGTTCTCATCATTTTTATTCAGCATTTCAATGGAAGTCTTTGCTAGTATAAATAGGAAAAGAAATGAAATGCATAAAAATTGGAAGGAAGGAAATATTTTTTTTTCTCCAATGACATGATTTATATAGAAAATTATTGAGAAGTCTATAAAAATCTACTGGGATTAAAAAGAAAGTAACTTACAGGGCTAAAAAGTGAATTTAGCAGAGCTGGAAGTTTAGGAAGATCAATTTTCAAAAAAATCAATTTTATTTCTGTATATAAGCCACAAACAATTGGAAAATGAAACTTTTTCAAAAAGTATAATTTACAACATCATGAGTACAACATCCTTTGGAATAAATTAAGCAAAACACAGGCAAGAGTTCTTACCATTAAAATTCTAAAGTATTTCTGAGATGAATGAAATAAGACCTCAGTGAATTGACAGATGCATTGTTTATGAGTAGAAACACTCAAAACATTCAAATTGATATAAAGTTTCAATGGAATTCTTATAAGAAATCCAATAGGCATTTTGAAGTAATTGACATGTTGCTTCTAAAATCCTTACATAATTAAAAATGATCCATAATACCCAATATAATGTTTTAAAAAAATGAAGAACTTTTTCTTTACCTATTTCTGCCTAATACACCACACCATGCCAAAATTATGTGCCTTAAACAATATTTTTTTTTAAGTAGGCTCCACACCCAACGTGGGGCTTGAACTAATAACCCTGAGATTAAGGGTCCATACTGCACTGCCTGAGCCAGTTGGGCACCCCTTAAACAATAATCTTTTATCTCCCAAGCTCAGTGGGTTGACTGGGCGTATTCAGGCAGTTCGCACTTGGGTATGTCTCATAAAGTTGTAACAAATGATGGACTGGATTCACGTTACCTTATGACTCAGGCTAAGGCAGCTTACCTACTTCCCCATCTGTTATTTCTGTATGGATGCCCGGAACATCTGGGACAGGCTGACCATCTCAGGAGAGCTCTCTACACATGACCTCTCCATGTGGCTAGCTTTACCTTTTTCATGTCATGGTAGTAGTGTCTCAGTAAACTCCCTCTATGCAAAATCACTTCATTCAAAACAAGTGACCAAAAGACCAAAGTGGAAACTTTTTCTTATGACCTAGCCTCAGAAGTGTCACAGTATCACTTTGGCCACACCCTACTATAATGCAAAGGTAGCCCAAATGCAAGGTGGAAAGGGCTATATGTAATAGGATTTAAATGCCAAGAAGTAAGGTTCTCTTGGTAGCAACCCTTGAAAACTAGCTACCACAATTTTCCCTCTGACCCTGAATGAGGCATACCCCTTCATATTAAAAACATATGTATCATCGGGGCACCTGGATGGCTCAGTCGTTAAGCGTCTGCCTTCGGCCCAGGGCATGATCCCAGAGTCCTGGGATCAAGCTCCACATTGGGCTCCCGGCTCTGCTGGGAGCCTGCTTCTTCCTCTCCGACTCCCCCTGTTTCTGTTCCCTCTCTCACTGGCTGTCTCTCTCTCTAATAAGTAAATAAAATCTTCAAAACAAACAAACAAACAACATATATATCATCTTCAAAAATTTCCTAAATCTATTGCAATACTTGTTTCAGGCTTCAGGCTTCAAATGCATGATATAACCAATAAAAATAGGTTTGAGGTGGATAAGGTTTCATGTGTATAGTTATCTGGGTGCATTCGAGGCCAATGTCAAAAAGCTTTTTCCGGAGCACCTGTCTGCCTTCAGCTCAGGTCATGATCCCAACATCTTGGGATCCAGCCCATGTTGGGCTCTCTGCTCAGCGGGGAGCCTGCTTCTTCCTCTCCCTCTGCCTGCCACTCCCCCTGCTTGTTCTCTCTCTCTCCCTCTGTCAAATGAATAAATAAAATCTTTAAAAAAAAAAAAAAAGCTTTTTACTTATGTTTTCTTCTAAGTGTTTTATGATTTCAGGCTTTACATTTAAGGCTTTAATCCATTTTTTTTGCATGCCATTTTTTTATTTTTATTTATTTATTTTTATTTTATTTTTTTTCTATTTTAATGTTTTTTTATTATATTATGTCACCATACAGTACATCTCTGGTTTCTGATGTAAAGTTCGATGATTCATTAGTTGCGTATAACACCCAGTGCTCCATGCAATACGTGCCCTCCTTGAGTTAATTTTTGTGAATACTTTAAGAGTCCAGTTTCATTCTTTGGCATGTGGCTATCCAGTTTTTCCAGCACCATTTATTGAAGAGACTTTCTTTCCTTCACTGTGTCTTCGGCACCCTGGTCAAAGATGAGTGACCGTGTATATTGCATGGGCTTATTTCTGGGCTCTGTTCTGCTGCAGTGACCCATGAATCTGTTTCTATGCCAACACCCCCGCCGCCCAGTTTCAACTACTGTAGCTTCACAATATAGTTTGAAATCAAGGAAGTGTGTTGTCTCCAGTTTCATTCTTACTTGTCAAGATTGCTTTGATTTTGGGGGGTCTTTTCTGGTTCCATACAATTTTAGGATTTTTTTTTCTATTTCTATAAGAAATGCCTATGGAATTTTGAGAGGAATCACATTAAATTTGCAGATAGCTTTGGGTGTTGTGGGCATATTAACAATACTAGTTCTTTCAATCCATGAATACAAGTTATCTTTCCATTTATTGTGTCTTCCTCAATTTCTTTCATCAGTGTCTTACAGTTTTCAGTGTACAAATATGTTTCACTTCTTTGGTTAGATCAGGGAAAGATCTATTAATGTTTGTTTAATATACTGAGGTGCTCTGATACTGGGTGAATATACATACATACTTATTAGGTCCTTTTGATTAATTGACCCTTTTATTATTATATAATGACTTTTTTATTTTGTTACAATTATTTTTACTTAAAGTCCATTTTATCTCTTATAAGTATAATTATCCTTACTTTTTTTGGCTTTCCTTTGCATGGAAAAATTTTTCATATCTCTCCTTTAAGTGTATGTATGTCCTTAAGCTGAAGTGAGTCTCTTATAGGCATCATACAGTTGGGTCTTTTTCTTTTTTTCTTTCTTTTTTAATCCATTCATTCTGTTTTAATCCATCCATGTATTTTGATTAGAGATTTTAAAGTATTTACATTTAAAGCAATTATTGATCTGTAAGGATTTATCAATGTCATCTTGCTGTTTTCTTGCTGTTTTGTAGTTCCTTTCTTTCTTACTGTTTTCCTTTGAGAATTTATGATGTTGTATAGTGATATTCTTTGATTCCCCTTCTTTGTCTTTCGTGTATTTACTGTAGTTTTTTGCTTTGTGGTTATCATGGGGCATACATAAAACATCGTATAGTTGTAACAGTATATAGTTATAAAGTCTTTAAACTGGTAACATTACATACAAAAAAAATACTCTTTTACCACCCCTTTACATTTTGTTTTAATGTTATAATTTATCTCTTTTTATATTGTGCATTTATTGACAAATTACTGTAGCTATAGTCATTTTTAATACTTTGGTGCTTTACCCTTTCTACTAGACTTAATAGCATACCACCACACTCCAGTGTTAGAGTATTCTGAATTCGATCGCATGCCTACCTTTACCAGCGAGTTTTACACTTACATGGAGTATCATATTATTAGTTAGAGTTCTTTTGACTTGAAAGACTCCTGTTAGCGTTTCTTATAAGACAGGTCTGAGGGTAATGAACTCCTTCAGGTTTTTTGTTTTTTGTTTTGTTTTGTTTTCTTTTTGGTCTGGAAATGTCTTTATTTGTCCTTTAACCTGAAAGGTAGCTTTTCCTGGTTAAGTGTTCTTGGTTATTTTTTTTTTTCCTTTTAGCACTATGAATATATCCTCCCACTTCTTCCTGGCCAGCAAGATTTTTCCTGAACATTCTGATAGCCTTATGTGGGTTCCCTTGTGTGTGAGCATTTATTTTCTCTTGCTGCTTTTAAAATTCTCTCTTCGTCTTTGGTTTTAGTCAGTGATGTGTAGTCAAATAAATTGTAAACCCATTTGGCCCTATTACAAGCTTACTTCTAAGCTCTGACATGGCAAGCCCCAAAGAGCCTTGTTCTTGGAACCAATTTAACACCACCACAAGAGGTTACACTTTTCTGGGGAATCTCTTCAACACCCCAAGTAATGTGACATCTCTTATCCATGGCAGATGAGAATCAACTACTCCTAAGCTTGCGTGAGGCATGGGGCTTTTTCAGCCTGCGGACTTCCGGTGGTTCTCCTTGGCAGCCTCGGGGAGTTTTCTCTCACTGATGCACAGATCAGAGGTCAGCCACAGGCTGAGCACATCTCCACAGCTTGTTCTCTGTCTCACTCTCTGATGTTCTTCTTCACAATTCTCAATTTCTTGACCTCCCTGCCCTTCAAATGCTTCTCCTCAGCTCACTGAGAACGCCGGCTGTCTCCTTCCTGGGATATATCCCAGAAACTGCCTAGATACTACCTCCTGGTAGGAGGCTGGTACCAGGGTCTGACTGAGGGGCCTGTTATCCAATGTCTAACACCTTGCTTTACCTTGTTCCAGTTTTCCAGTTGTTTACTGAGAGACGACTGTTTCTTTGGCAGCCAGTCCTTCATCAGTAGAACTGTGTAGTTCATTGTAAACTAAAATTTCTGGCTATGAACTGTGAGTTCTTGCAGAAGGGGGCAGGAAGCTCTTTGGGAAACGTATTATAATTGCTTCAAAATGGATTATAATTAGAATATTAACAGAGGTAATTCATTATGTTGCAAACAAGTGCATACCTAAGATTACTCCCCCCCACACACACACGCTATTAAAAAGAATATTTTAATATTCTAGATTATTAACTAATCTAGAAAAAGGGAATTGGTTTTGACTCTGTTTCATTATTCCTATACTAGTTAAGTATTTGTATCTTACCAAAATCTTCGTGTGATTACATTTTACCCCAGTATAGGACATTTAAGTTTGGTTTGCTTCTTTAATGCTGGCAGGTCAACATTCAATTACTTTTTAAATGTGCATTTATTATGCACCTGCTGTTTGGAAAGTACATTGATAGGAATAACTGAAGTTTCAAACTATGTGAACACAAAACTGTGCTTCTAACACATGTCCCAAGTTTGCAACCTGTAAAACCCTCATTTCTTATGATATTGATAGGTATGTTATAAAGTGCGTGAACTACGGAGTAAGCAACTGTATGAAACAACAGAATTTCAAAAAATAATCATATAAGTAGATATCTTTGTTAGTTATCAGTCTATGGGAATACAAGAGAGAATTGAGAAAAAGTTCTAAAATTCTCTCTATATTAAGGAAGTAGTCTTACTATTGGGTGATCTGAATATGGAAGAAGAGAACACAATCAAAACAGATATGGAAATATGACATTTCAAAGATTTTTTAGAGGGAAAGAAAAGAGGTGGTGACTATATGTGGTGTAGAACTTTGAGTGTTGGAGCACCTGGGTGGCTCAGTCAGTTAAGCACCTGACTTCGGCTAGACTCATGATCTCAGGGTTTGGGGATCGAAACCCGCACCAGGCTCTGTGCTCAGCAGGGAGTCTGCTTCTCCCTCTCCCTCTCCCTCTGTGCTCTCTCTCAAATAAATAAATACCGTATTTTTTTTAAAAAAAGAACTTTGAGTATTATATTGTTAAAGAGGATTTTAGCCAGTGTTACTGTGTAATTACTTCTACAATCCCCTCTTTCATGTCTCCAATAAATTTTCAATGAAAGCACACGCTGCTTTTCAATATTTTGAATGAGTTTTTTTCTTCTTTCTTCATGCTGAGATAAAATGTGAATTAAAAACTTAATCTCAAGAAATTCTGGCTTTATGTGGGTTATGCAACATTATATAGTAGGATTACAACAGCTATAATACATGACTATATAATGTGAGTTTCCAAGAGGGGACTCTATTATGCAGCCTGTCCCAATTTATAATCACAGGAGCTTTCCTCCAGGAAAATTGTGTGAGATCATTTCTTGAAGAACCAGACTGGGGAATAAGGCTTCACAATTTTGACCCAATTAATTAAAATCTAGACAGAACTAAACTTTAAAGCACTCTATTTGTTGACTTGGGCTGCCGTACCAAAATATTGTAGACCAGGTGGCTTATATGACAGAAACTTAATTTTGTAGAGTTCTGGAGTCTCAAAGTCTGAGATCATAGCACTAATATGGCCACATTTTGGTGAGAACTCTTTTCCCAGCTTGCAGATGGTAGCATTCTCACTGTGCGCTCACAAAGTCTTTGCTTGGTACATGAGTATGGAGAGAGAGTCATCACTCTCTCTTCCTCTTCTTATTTTTTTTTTAAAGATTTTATTTATTTATTTGACAGAGATAGAGACAGCCAGCGAGAGAGGGAACACAAGCAGTGGGAGTGGGAGAGGAAGAAGCAGGCTCATAGCGGAAGAGCCTGATGTGGGGCTCAATCCCATAATGCCGGGATCACGCCCTGAGCCGAAGGCAGACGCTTAACCGCTGTGCTACCCAGGCGCCCCTCTCTTCCTCTTCTTATAAGGCCAGAAACCATACAGGATTAAGATACTACCCTTATGACCTCAGTTTACCTTAACTAATTCCTAAAAGCCCTATCTCAAATACAGGCATCTTGGGGGTTGAGGTCAACAAATGAATTTGGGAGGAACACAGTTCAGTCCGTGGCGAGCACCATGAGAAGTACTATAAAAATACAATATTACTTATGGTTGCAACTCTTGTATTTTTACAAGTAAATTACTTCAGATATGTGCCAGAGTAACTGGAATTTAGTGATGAGTTTAAATTTTTTAACGTTAATTTAGCATTTTTTCAGAGAAATTTGAAATTTATTTTATTGATATTTTTAGCAGAGACAATGAAGTCCTAAGTCTGAACATGAGAGAAAAGTTAGAAGTCAAACTAGAAGAAGGGTAAAGAGTAACATTTTACAGTTCATCAGAGTATAGGTAAAAATACTTCAATAAAAGAAGAATAGAGAGATTAACATAACTTTTCTAGGCCACTTTCTTACAAATATTAATACGAAGTTAAAGGGAATCCAGTAAAATAGAAAATCATTTTAGAAGCTGTAAATGACTTTAAGATGTTTTGGTCCCTACAAACATTCATATACACAATAATCCACTCTATAATTGGACCAGGTAAAATGTACAACAGACAACTGGGATAATAATGCTTATAGTTTCTGGTGGAACTTCACAATCAAAACAAATAGTTTTCAACATAATTTTTAATGGCACAGAGAACATCTCAAAAGTCAGGTTAGACTTTTACATAGCAAACATGAGTCAGTATCATGAGATTAATTTGTTAAATTAGGTGTAAGCTTAGAAACCACCTCTCAAAATATTCGGGTTGTGAACCGTAACTATTGACAATCTGCTAAGATTTTTAGCATGCTATTAAAACATTTTAATGGACTTAAATATATTAGGAAAAAATAATGTTCAGAGATTATTTCAAGTAGTTAAGAACACTTTAAGTGTTATAGAATAACATCCTTTTCATTATTGCTTAAAGTTAGTACATTTAAATAAAGAGCTGAACTAAAATAGGGTACTGAAGATGCGCAAATACAATAATGTTAAAGAGGATAACTACGACAAGTAGACAATTTGGGAAAATAATGAAAAAATTCTAACTCTGGGGAAAATACTCATAATGAATACAAACAGGAACAAATATTTATAAATCAAACTATCTTTCCGGAATTTAATTTACATGCACATTGCTGAGTTATTATTATTCCTTAATAATTTTGTAATAGGCCAGGAAGCTACCTTTGATAATAGAATTTGGTCCAGATAATTATATTTGATGAACTGCTTGAAATCTCTGTAAATGTTAAGTTCTAGCATTATAAGGCAACTGTTTTTCATTATTATGAATCCAAGAATAAAATACGTAACACAAGCTAATCCATCAATTACATTCTTGTGGTAGATTATTTCCAAATATGGCCACAATAATCCCTCTCATTTCTGTAACCTACTCCTTTTCAGTTCCTACTATGAAGTATAGAGTCTGTTTTTACATTCTTAACTCGGGCTGGCCTGTGACATGCTACGACCTAAAGAATTTAACAAAAATGAAGTTTTGTGACTTTCCGGCCTCAGCCTCGCACCTTCTACGCTCTTGGGACGTGGTGCTTCTATGTGAAAAAACTGGACCTTTGCTGTTAAAAGGGCACATGGAAAGAAAAACCAGGCTGACAAGCAGAGCAGATGCTAAAGACACTTTGGAAAATATAGACACATTGAGAGGCCAGATGACTGCAACTTCATGGCCAAATACAGGCCAAAGTGCTGACCCATTAGATCAGGAACAAACAATATGATTGTTGTTTTACGATAGTACAGTACCCAGGGATGGTCTGTTACGTAGAAATAGATACATAACATGGGAATTGGTAGTTAGCAGCGTAACAAAAACCGGAAGTATGTGGTACTGGATTTTGGATCAGACAGCAGGAAAAGGGTGAAAAACTGGTCAGAGGGCTGCGCTGGATAAATAAATGGCAAACTCCAACGGAGCACGAAAAGACAGAAAGGAAGATGTTATTGGAGTCTCAGAAAAGGCAAGTCATGCTCTGGGCTGGTAGAAAAAAAAGGTGGGAAAAAGTACAACCCGAGGGAAGTTGGCAGTGAGAAAACCTCTTTAAGGGACTTTTTGATTTGGACAAGGAGGTATCCAGTTAAAATGCTGAAAGTGCCAACTGAGTTTTTCCCACTGAGTAATCTGAGATACTGCAAAAGAGAAGTAAGTAGAGCAAAAACTAATTTCTAGGAAATATACAGGACTTAAAAGAATCAGGCACCTGGGTGGCTCAGTCAATTAAGCTCAGGTCCTGGTCTCAGGGTCCTGGGATGGAGTCCCCCAGTGGGCTCCCTGCTCAGCGGAGAGTCTGCTTCTCCCTCTGCCCCTCCCCCCTACTCATGCTTGCTCTCTGACTCACTCTCTCTCAAATAAATAAATATTTTTAAAAAAAAGAATCTTAAGAATGTTATCGCACAGCACCCTTCCTTATCGCAAATAGACGAGTCTCAGAAATAATTTTGGATGTCACTTTTGAGATGGAGAGATTCACAGAAAAATAACAACGTTCCTAAGACAGGTGTCCTGGCCTAAGTACCAGCCCGGATGATAAAGGCATGGGAGAGTTAAAAATGAAAAAGTAGGTTCTGAGCTGCCAACTTTCTACAGGCAGGAAGCAGGATAAGAAAGTTGCTCCGTCCACACGTGGGACATTTCTTACGGAAAAGAAGGAAAGTCTCTGAGGGTTTAGCCAAGAGATGTGAAGAATAAAGGATTAAGGGAACAACTCCAGGTGGCAGAACTGGGCCACAGAGAGCATTCCCTGTCTTTGAAAAAGTGGGACCTGGACACACGTGTTCAGGTGGACTTCAATACTGCTACGATCCAGTAACTCTTACAGTGTCTTCCATTTCTACTCTGAATGCAGCTATCCTGTCAATGTCTCACCACGCATGTGCTGGGGACAGAGGGCCTGGTGGTGGATAACTTATCTTTTGAGTTTTAGGGGCCTGGAATAAAGAAGAAACACATGGGAGAAGCTGTAGCCCAGAAGCTTTTGTCACATCTGGACACCATACAGATCATGAAATCATGGATTTTGACAGGTGCACATGAGTTAAGGAAGAAGTATAGAAATAAACCTGTAAGACAGAAAGGGAAATAATACAGGGTGAACCAAAGGGGTAGTCTTAGGTGAACTTCATCGGCAGCCTCTGGAAGGTAAATCACACCAAAGACCTGTCTCATCTCGAGGCATTATCTGGAGAGAGAATCAGCACACAGCAGCCAACGCGCCCAGCAACTGGGAAATGGGTAGAACTTCCAGGAAAAGGGAATACGAGCAAGGCACCGGTCCTCTACACCATGTTTATAACTTGGATTAGAATCTTCCCATTAATAAATCTATACGTTATATATTAGTGATGTCATGTACCAAGGATGCTTGCTTTATAATTTAAAATCACATGGTTGGAATGAAATTGTTCAAATTGATTGTTTTATATACTTTTATAGAATATATGCCCTTTTACTACATACTGTATACACTAATTTCTAAGAAACAATGAGTGTGTGCCTGGTATGCATCGGAAAGTGCTAGATGTTGAAAATACAAAGCTTAATTACAGACATTCCCTGCCAAACAAAAGCTCACAGCTGAATACCAGCCACTAACTTGGAAGCACATCATTGCAAAACTACTTTAAATAATCAACAAAGAACTGTTCAGACTGACAAGAAAGTAAGTGAGCAAAAGTACTTACTGACCATAATATCAATATCCATAATCATAAACATGAGACTTTCAAAACGATTTCACTAAATGCACATCAATCGAGAAATCGGAAAATCTTTATGAGTAAAACGGCGTTCGGCATTCCCCAGAATTGTACTGTTGCTAGTTATCAATTATGCTCAAAGTTAAATTATGCTTGATGAATAAATGGCGGATCGACAAAGCAAACACCAGTGTCCAGGACTCAGGAAACATTGTGAAATAAAAAGTTTAACAAATATTTGTTGAGCGTTTACTGTATTAATGTTATATTATTGTGTAACAAGTTACCATAAACGTAGTGACTTAAAACAATACGTATCTATTATCTCACAGTTTCCATCAGTCAGGAGTCCATGCCACAGGGCTCCTCACTGTCTGAAACACTGCTTTTACACTTTACTTAGCCATCAGACCACAGAAAAGGAAACAGATTGGAATGAGAGACAGTAGAAAGTTACGAATGTGCCTAGGATTGCAACCCCTATTGGTTTATATATTTCTATCAAGCAAAGAGCATGCATGTCTAGGGTCCTCAGGACAGCTGGGCTCCATAACAGAGGGTCTAGATCACAATGGAACGGCACACAATATCATGGGAGTTTGAAGATTCACAGCCTTGAGTTAGGGCTACAGAGATTTCTAGAATGTTTCGATCCTGTATCTATGAATCATATGGCTTCATGGTAGTAACTGTGAGTCTTGGGCAGTGAAACATGTTCTGTAGCTTGACAATGTCCTGTATCCTCTTGTAGTGATGCCCTGTTCTGGGTATATATCAAATCTCTGGAGATACTTGAAATACTTCATGCTTCTAGAAATTATTTCCCACAGCTCTTTAAATTAGAAACATCTTAAAGGGAGTGAACTGTTTTGCTTTCTAACAGACTTTTTTTATGCTCTAGTCTAAAAAGTCATCTGTATGTAAATTTTAACTCCTTTAGTATTCACTATACACTAACCATCATCTATGTCATATCTTAGGAATGCATCTGCAGTGACCTTAAAATAAAGTGTTGATAATTTGAATGGAATCACTTTGACAGCGTTTCCACCCACCCACTTGATGCCTTATGAAGACACTGATGAAAATCAAGATGTAATTATCCGAAGCAGCAAGGGTTGCTTCTGGGCAGTCTACAAAGTCTGATGATTACTCAGACAAAACTGGTATCAATTATGGAGACAATTATCTTGCCTCTACAGTTGTAAGAGCTGAAGGAGAATGGCTCGTTTTTACAAACATTATGGAGGAATATTTCATAACTATGTCAAGCGCATAGCCTGATAAACTGCTTTATAGAGGCAAACAGCAAGTTTCCTGATGTACTCATTTACAAAATGTTTGTAAAGGGATCCTATGCTATACAGATTTTTCTTTTGTCATTGAGTGAAATGAACTGTTTTGTCATGTCTAACATAGCATTGCTGTCAATTTTATCAAAATGCCCAGAAATTACTACAGTGTTTGCCAATCTTAAAATACTTTGAGACTTAAAGGAACAACAAGAAGAAAAGATTTTTAGGAAGCATGACATGAAACAGCCAGGAAATTGCAATATTAAAGAGTACAACCTCACCTTTGTACAAGAGCATGTGAATTCAGTAAATGTGTAACAGACATTCCCCTATTCTTTGTATATCTTTCTTTCAATATATAGGAGAAATAACCCAACAGTTTGCACGTAAAACTAGTTGAAGGGGTAGATGGATTGTCAACCATCAATCTCTGTTAGACCCTTACAAAGTATTGGAATACTGGACAGCTACAGAAAGTATAATGAAATGAAAAAAACATATATCTCAATATTCTCCAAGAACTGAGTATGATTGAAAAGGATTCTCTGTTGAATCTGTTGGTATGATATTCACAAATTTGGGTTCACACAATAGAGTAAGTACCCCCTTTCTTCACCATTTCTGTATGTGGTTCAACTTATCCAACAAAAATATAGAACAAATACTTTAAAAATGTAAATTTGAAGGGATACAAATATACTTGCCTATACAGTACTCAATGCAGTCTGGCTCCATGATAAATTCTTATGAGCAAATAATAATCTTTCTCTAAAATATCTTAGACTTTTTTTTTTATTAAAGAAAAAGTCCCTATTATAGAAACTCATCTTTTAATATTGTCCAAGCCACAGATATAGGTGTCAAAAACTCTATTGGTTCATTATTAGGAATAATTTCATAAATTATAAAAAGAATTGCTATTGTAATAATTAAAATAAAATAAATAGATAATTTGCTTCCTAATTTTTATAACTGACTTAGAAGTAATAACATAATGGTACCAATCTCATTATTTTTAATAATTTGTACAACGAATATGTAAACTGTGCTTTGCAAGATACATGACATCAGACTTGAAAGTATTCATACTACAATAAGTTATCATTCTAGGAGTCTTGTATTTCTGGAAAAATTATGGCCAACAAGGTGGAAAAATCTCTTCCAAGAGCTAACACCTGAAAAGGTATTTTGCATCCCACCAGCAATAGATGAGAATTCTATTTCTTCCATAGTTGAGTCCACACTAACGACTCCCTTTATGTTTTTCTTTCAGCCATTCCAGCGGGTGTGTACTAGTGGTACTGGTTTCAGCTTTAATTTGCATTCCCATAATGACTAATGATATTGAGCATCTTGTCATGTGCATATTTATCATTCAAATATATTCTTTAGCTAAATGTTCAAATTTTTGCCTGTTTTTATTCGATTGCCTTATTTGTGAAACTGAGTTTTGCATATAGCTTGGATTCAAGTCCTATATGCGTATACAAATATTTTCTCAAGGTATTGGCTTGGTTTTTATTTTGGTATAGTAATTTTCAAAAAGCAAAAATCTTTTAATTCTAAGGAAGCTTAATTTGTAGTTGTTCATCATTCATGATTTTGATTTCCTAAGATATTTTTGTCCATTCCAAGGTCACGAATTTTTTTTCTATTATTTCTAATGTAAGTTTTCTCTTTTGCATTTAGGTCTCTGACCAGATTTAATCTGATTTTTGCATATGGCTGTAGGAAGGGCCAAAGTTTATTTGTTTTCATTGTTTTTGAAGTGTTCCAGCATTATTTGTTGAAATTACTATTTTTACTATATTACTTTGGCACCGTGTATATGAGGATCTATTTCTGGACCCTCGATTTGTTCCAACGATCCGTACATTTATCCTCATTCCAATAGTATGCCATCCTGATCCCCTTAGTTTTGGTGTAAGTCTTGGAATCAGACAGTGGGGTCCCACAACTTAAACCTTTCAAAATTATTTTGGCTTTCTTTGTTTCCTCATAAATTTTCAAGTCAGATTGTCAATTTCTACAAAAAAAAATCTTTCTAAGATTTCGCCTCAGAGTCCCTGAAATATAGATTTGGGGAGAACTGACATTTAATAATACTGAGTATGTCTATCTATGAACAGTGTATTTCTTCATATGTTGAGGTCTTCGTTAGTTCCTTTCACCAGTGTTTTCTGTATTTGAGCATACAAATCTTGTATATATTTTGTTTTATTAATCCCTAAGTATTTCATACTTTCACATTGCTAAAATGTATATCATTATTATAATCTCAATTTACAACCCTTCATTGTCATTGTAGAGAAGTATAATTTATTTCTGTATTTTGCCCTTGTATATTCTAATAGTACTCAACTCATTTATTTGTTGTAATAACTTTATTATAGGTTCTTTGGGATTTTCTACATAGAAGAATAAGTCCTATATGAATAAAGACCATTTCTTTCTTTACAATCTCTATGTTTTTTATATCTTTTTATTTTCTTGTCCTGATTATGTCTGCCAATCAAATGTTGAAAAAAATCTAGTAAGAGTAGATGTCCTTGCTTTGTTTATTGTCTTCATGGGAAAGACAGTGCTGGGAAAGCACTCAGTATTTCAGCATTAGTTTCCTAGTAGATGTTCTGTTAGATGGAGAAGCATACACTCCTTCTATCTATTCTAAGTGAAAATTTCTTTTAAATCATGAATGTTAAATTTTGACTAATACTCTTTCTACATGTATTGAGATATTCATTTTACTTCTCCTTTATACCATTTTGTTATGGTACAATATATTGATTGATTTTTAAATGCTGAATCAAACTTTTATATTTCTGAAAAATTTGGTCATGATATATTATCATTTCTATATATTGCTGGATTCCATTTGATATAATTTTGTAAAAGATTGCTTGTGTCTTTATTCATGAGGGATAATGGTCTATAGTTACATTTTTTTGTAATGCCTTTGTCTGGTTTTGTATCGGGGTAACACTTCTTATAAAATGAATTCAGAAGTGTTCCCTCTTCTTTCATTTATAGGAAAAGCTTGTATATAAATCGTGTACTGTTTTTCCTAAGTGTTTGGTAGAATTTAGTAACAAATTTATTTGGATCTGAAGTTTTCTTTGTAGGATGGTATATAACAGTGAACTCAATTTATATAATAGCTAGGATCATACAGAGTATCTCCTTCCTCTTGAATAAGTTTGTTACTTTTAGCCTAAAGGAATTTTCCTATGTTATTTGTGTATTCAAAATTTTGGCATAAAGTTGTCCAAACTATTTACTTATTATCATTTTATTGTCTGTAAGATGTATGCTTCCCCTTTCATCAATGACAATGTTTTTTAAAAATTTATTTTCTCTATTAATCTTGCTAGAGTTTTATCACTTTTATCATTTTTTTTGAAAGCATCAGCTTTTGGCTTTCTTGATTTTCTGTGTATGTGTGTCTTTATGTGTGTGTGAGTAGATAAATCTTTGTATGTGCGTGAATGTTTGTATGTCAGTGTTTTCTGCTCTTATCTTCATCATTACCTGCCTTCTTCCTTTACGTCATCTGCTTTTTCCTTCTAGGTAAGGTAGACATCGAGAATATCTCTAATTTTCAAATACAAGAATTTAATGCTATACACTTCTCTCTAAGCATTGCTTTTGCTGCGTCCTGCAAGTTTTTTTGCATTTACCTTTTTATTCAATATAAATATTTGCTACTATTGCTTACAAATTTTTTTGGATCCACGTGCTGTCCATATCTGTCTTTAGTTGATTTCTAGTTTAATTGTACTGTAGTCAGAAAATATATACTGTATACTTCAATTACTTTCAATTTAAATAAGATAATCTTAGCATCCAGATTCACCTGAAAAAATAGTGGGGATCCTATTGCTGGGGAGTCTTCTAAAAGAAGGTTAAGTTGTTTGATTTTGGGGGCGCCTGGGTGGCACAGCAGTTAAGCATCTGCCTTCGGCTCAGGGCATAATCCCGGTGTTATGGGATCGAGCCCCACATCAGGCTCTTCTGCTATGAGCCTGCTTCTTCCTCTCCCACTCCCCCTGCTTGTGTTCCCTCTCTCGCTGGCTGTCTCTATCTCTGTCAAATAAATAAAATCTTAAAAAAAAGAAAAAAGTTGTCTGATTTTGTTGTTCATGTTATATACCTGATTCGTTTTTTGTCTATGTGCTCAGTCAATTACAGAGAGAGAGATATTGGAGTCTTCATTTTAATTGTGGGTCTACTTCTCTTTCCAGTTCAGTCACTGCTTTATATAATTTGATATCACTTGCTGGGCTTATAGATGTTGAGAAGGATAGCCATCTTAACAACACTGACCTTTCTAATCTATCCACAGGATTTATCTTTCTGTTTACTTACGTTTACTTTAATTTTTCAGCACTATTTTGCATGCTTGCCTACATCACAGAGAACTCCTGCCTTCACACTGTTGCCCATCCCCCAGCAGCAGACTACAGTGGCACAGTACTCCGTTAACTTTGAGGGTAAAGAGGCTAGTCTGTTCCCTTGTCAAACCACAGTCTTAGGCAAGTTCTATGCAGTTGGAAATGGTGGGGGGGGGGGGATGTCTCGTCATTACTGACCCTCAGTACATGATGACCATTGTCTGTTTTTCCTGTGTAGTGGATTTGGCAGAAATAAGTTTCCTTTCTCTGCTCACATCTGTAATATATCTCTTCTTTATATTGGTACAAGATCCCAGAAGCAAAAGATTTTCTTCCTCCTCCCCCAACAGACAGAAGACCTCTGAGACATTGAGGTCCACCTCAATTGCCACCATTCCACCAGAAGCATTCAAGTTTTGCCTGGATTCTGGTAACTGGAAGGAAGATTTCCTAGCTTCTCCCTGGGTTGGGTTGCCCAGGAGCTGAGAGGTTTGTTCTCCTCTGCCAGTGATTAAAGGCTTTTGCTTCATGTAGGTAAAAAAAGTCAGAGATATGTGCAATGTTTTATACCCTTCCAGCCAAGAGCACAAATTACCTCATCTTTCTTCAACCACAGAAATGGCCTGTCTTTGGCCTCCTGCCTTGAGTCAATCCTTCTTGCGAACAATCACTAGAGGTCTTTGCAGAAAAGCATGTGTGTCTAAAAACTATCCTTGTGTCTAGAATTCCCAATTGTTCCGAACTGATGCAGTAGCCCAAACCCAATTTTAGAAATTTATTAAAATTTGAGCTAATTTATTCTTTTTAAAAAATTCTTTATTATGTTATGTTAGTCACCATACAGTACATCCTTAGTTTTTGATGTAGTGTTCCACGATTCATTGTTTGAGTATAACAACCAGTTCTCCATGCAATACGTGCCCTCCCTAATACCCAGCACCGGCCTATCCCAATCCCCCACCCCCTTCCCCTCTGAAACCCTCAGTTTGTTTCCCAACCACGAGAGACCATGGACTCTGAGCTAATTTATTCTTACCTGTTACAATGGCAGCCAATTCTTCCTTCCATGAGTTGTCAAAGGTGAAATGGTGTCTTTTCTCTCTTCACAGGAGTATGTCATTTTTTGGAATTCATTTCCCTTGATTGCCTTCAACTTTTGATGGATTCAATAAAAGTTATGGTTTTGTAGACTATCCAACTTTTACTCATTTGTTAAAAGAGTAGTAAGCTTCTTTTCCAATGTTCTACTCCCCAAGCAGAGGAGAAGCTCTGTAAAGGCAATTTGGAAGAAAAACAACATAATTGGAGGACATGATGGCTGCCAGATATAGACTTACCAATATAAGAGTGACAGCTTGGCACAAGGAGAGGCAAATAGAACAATAGGACAGAATGTGGAGTTAAGAAATGAATGCACAAGTTAACGTCAATGATTCATAATGAAAAGGTCAAAGAGAAATATGTGAGTGCCTGGTTGGGTCAGTCATAGAACATGCGACCCTTGCTCTCTGGGGGCATGAATTCAAGCCCCACGCTGGCCATAGAGCTTACTTAAAACAAACAAACAACTAAAGAAAAATAATATACAAATATAAAAAGTGAAAGGATAGTAACGATATGATATGCAAACTAAAAAGAACAGCTGTAGTTATATCACTAGATACAATGGGTTGTAGGTAAAAGCTTATTTGAGATACAGATGAGTGTCTCATAAATAGAAGTTCAATTCACTAAAAATAAAAAAAATACTATATATCACAGAAAGAAAAGACAAAAGAAAATAAATTACATAAATATATGAGAAACAGACACATCAATAACTAGAATTACTTAGTAACTTAAAAAATAAAAAGACAAAAGGCACAAAGTACATGAAAGTACTGAAGGACTATACTTAACAAACATCCTAATAGACATGTATAAAACACTATACCCTACGATTGTGGCACGCACACCTTTTTTAAAGTCTTCATGAAACATTTATAAATACTGGCCATAAAATGACTCATACCAGTAAGCCTCAACAAATTTCAAACACTGAAGTTACAGAAAATTTTCTCTACCTATATGGCAACTAACTTAAAAAATTAACAACTAAGAGATAACTACAATGTTCCTGTGTCTCTGTAAATTAAGAAGTCCATTTATAAACACCATAGGATCAAAAGAAAATTACTAACATATTAAGAAAATATCTGGCACTTAATTATAACAATATGACACAATAAAAGTTGTGAAGTACCACTAAAATAGTGTTTCGAGGGCAAAATCAAAGATTTAAATGCTGCTATTGGAATGACAGGAGACAAAATGAATGAGCTAAAATAAAAAGTAAAAAGGGAACACAAAATAAACACAGATAGATAAGAAGAAAATCAAGTAAGAGAGGAATTAATGCAACATATAAACAGAGTATTAACAAAGCTTAAATTGTTTCGAGAAAAATGATTATTTTTTTAAAACCTTGCCTTATAATTGATCATGCAAAGGGGAAAGAAGGTAACAGTCAATTTCAAAAGTGTTGCAGGCAATGAAATGATAATGAATATTATGGAAATTTTTATGCCAATAAACTTGTAATCTACATAAATGGAGAAATACCTTGAAAAATCATCATTACTAACTGAAGAATATGTATTTTTTTCTTGTTACCAACTTCTCTAGTTCTTCTACCTCCTGGCAAACTATTTCTTTATTTCTCTGCTCTCTATTTATGAGTTTGACTTATTTTTTTTAATGTTTTTATTTTTTTTAAGATTCCACATATAAATCATACCGTGCAGTATTTGTCTTTCTCTGTCTGGTTTATTTCACTCAGCATAATGCCTTCTAAGTTCCTCCATGTAGTTGTGGCAAATGATAGGATTTCCTTCTTTTTTAAGAATGAATAATAGTCCATTGAATATACATTTTAAATATATAAATACAAATACATATACTACATTTTCTTTATCCATTCATCTGTCAATTGACACACATTTAATCTGTTTCTCTACTTTGGCTATTGTGAATAAAGCTGTAATAAACATGGAATACAGATATCTCTTCAAGATAATTTTGTTTCCTTTGGATATATACCAGGAAGTAGGATTTCTGGATCATATGATAGTTCTATTTTTAATTTCTTTTTTTTTAAGATTTTATTTATTTATTTGAGAGAGAGAGAGGGAGAGATAGCAAGAGAGAGCATGAGCAGGGGGGAGGGGCAGAGGAAGAAGCAGACTCCCTGTTGAGCAGGGCTTCCCAATGCAGGACTTGATCCCAAGACCTTGAGATCATGGCCGGAGCCAAAGGCAGACGCTTAACCCACTGAGCCACCCAGGTGCCCTTCTATTTTTAACTTATTTAGGAACCTTCATACTGTTTCCCATAGAGGCTGCACCAATTTACATTCCTATCGATAGTACACATCTTCGTCAACATTTGTTATCTCCTATCTTTTTGGTAATAGACATGCTAATAGGTATGAGGCAATATTTCATAGTGATTTTGATTTGTATTTTCCTAATGATGAGTGATCTTGGGCACCTTCTCATATTTACGCTGACCAACTGTATGCCTTTGGAAAAATGGCTTTTCATGTCCTTGGTCCATTTTTAATTGGACTATTTGATTTTTTACAATTGAGTGGTATGAGTTCCTTATATATTTTGGATATTAACCCCTTCTCAAATGCATGGTTTGCAAATATCTCTTCCCATCCCATAGGTTACTTTCTCATTTTTTAAAATTGTATTTTTTTTCCTGTGCAAAAGTTTAATACACTCCCAGTTTATTTTTGCTTTTGTTACCTTTTCTTTTGGTATCAAATCCAAAGAAGTCATTGCCAAGGCCTATGTCAAAGTGCTTACTGCCTAAATTTTCTCCTAATAGCTTTACAGTTTTTTCAAAGTCATTTTGAGGTTATTTTTTTTTAAAGATTTTATTTATTTATTTGACAGAGATAGAGATAGCCAGCGAGAGAGGGAACACAAGCAGGGGGAGTGGGAGAGGAAGAAGCAGGCTCATAGCGGAGAAGCCTGATGAGGGGCTCGATCCCACAACGCCGGGATCACGCCCTGAGCCGAAGGCAGACGCTTAACCGCTGTGCCTCCCAGGCGCCCCGAGGTTATTTTGTGTATGGTGTAAGTAGTGATCCAGTTTCATTTTTTGCATCTGGCTATCCAATTTTCTTAACACATTTATTGAACAGACTCTCCTTTTCCCACTGTGTATTCTTGGCTTCTCTGTCATAAATTAATTGACCATATATGTTTGGGTTTATTTCTGGGCTCCCTATTCTGTTCCACTTGATCCATGTGCCTGTTTTTATGCCAAGAATAAATGTTTTAAAAATGAATTTACCTATAACATTTTAAAGAATTTAATCAGTAGTTAAAATCTTTCAACAGTAAAAACAGGAGACAGTTTTAAGAAACGAGTGACGTGACAGGACTTACATCTAAATTATCACCCTGTCTGCTATGTTGAGAAGACACTGATATAAATGGGATGAGAAGCAGGAGAAAAGTTGAGAGGGTAGAGCATTAATCTGGGTGTGATATCAAGACCAAGGTTATGACAGCGGAGATAATAGCTGTCAGACTGTGGAAATGTTTTGAAGATAAGGTTGACTGGATTTCCTGATAGACTGAGTGTGAACTGTGAGAGGAAGAGAGTTGCCAAGGATAAATCCATGATTTGGGGGTTGACCAACTAAAAGGATAACATTCCTGTCATTTGAGATGGAGAATCCTATCAGGAGGTTTAGGACTAATATCAGAAATACTTTGGGTTTGAAATGTCTACTAAACTTCGGGATAAAGGAAATGGTTTAATCAAGACACAAAGTCACAGCTCATAAGTGAGAGGACTGAGAAAGATAACTATATTAAAAATAAAAATAATACAGAGTGAAAATATAAGCCCTGAATGGAACGTTATTTGCAAGCATGCAAAGCATTAGTATTTATAATAAGGATATGCTATGGATTCTATTCAAAATATTTGCTAATGTCTCTTGTGGTTTACTTATGGACCCATGTGCGTGAGTATACCATTTAATTTTAAATTTGGAAGAATTTCCCAGATATCTTTATTTTGTATATTTCCAGTTTAATTTCATTGTAGTCAGACACAAAATAGGAATTTAGGAAATTAAATTTTACTGACTTTATTTTTAGTCAGGCACTGTCTCTGTAAAGGGAGTCCAACTTTCTTATATCTATTGTTTTCACTCTTATTTCGTCTTTAATTATTTTCCAATGAGTAACTGATTAATTCTTACATTGCTAAAGTTAATAAGTACTAGGTGCCAAACTAGTAGGCCTATTTAATTTGTAAGTCTCCTAATTTTTCCTGTTACCAAATTCTTTAAAATGTGTATATTAAAATATAACACATAAGATAATATATATACAACAAATTTAAATTTAAAGAATTTAAAGAGGAAGAGTGAACACACAAATACCTACCAAATTTTAAGAAACAGAATATTATCTGTTCCTCTGAGCAGCCCAATATGCCTCTCCTGAGCTTCGTGATGTGAAAAGAAGCATGAGAGACTGAAGGAGAATCTTCCCAAAGAAGCGTTTGTCTGGACAAGTTCTTGTATGTTGGGACTTGCTGTCTCTTACAACACTTGAAAAATTTAGATGACCATGTGAACAGGCCTGACCTGATTTTCTGGAAAATGAAAACAAAACAAAACAAAACAAAATAAACAAACAGAAAACCCGGCATGGATATGATCTCTAGTTCTTCACTAATCAACCATAAACTCATAAGCGATGTTGCCCCTAGGTTATCCAACTGGCCAGGTGACTACAGATGCAAGAGCTAGCCAAGCAGAGATAGGATAAATTGGTCCATAAGAGAAGAACCACATAGCAATGACTGTAAACAACAAAAACAATAAGGTCGCTAAGTTTTAGAGAGGTTTGTTATAAAGCCAAAGTCAGTTCACACAAAGGATCACAAGAGCAAAGGACAGAAGACAGTAAGGTGATTGGAAGAGCTTTAAAGAAAAGTTAGCCAGATCTCTAGCAGCAAGGAAGGTTCCAGAACAATCTCAAGAGAACAAACACTTCAACGACTGCTACAACAAGAAGCCAACTCCAGTTAATATGAAAGAGAAGAAGTGACAACAAACTGACAGTGCTCAGCAAACTTGGTACAGTCAGTCAAGTAAGAGGAGAGCATACCTGCTCCTTATTTGTACAATCTCCATTCCATCACCAAGGGATGGATGCAAAAAGAAAGACCGTAATACCCATCACCCCTGCAACACCACAGCTCCATCTCTAGATTGGCGCTTGGGTTAGAGAAAAGAAGGACAGTATTTTGAATCAACAGTAAGATCCAACAGTTTGCAATGTTACCCCTCTCAGTAGAATTTGCATTTAATCGGGGGGAAATAGGTATTCACCAGGTGGGGTCCTCTCCAGGCTTTTGAATATGAAGGCATGTGTATTGTTTGACTGTGAAAATATCCTGGAATTTGTCTCTTTTCATGGTCGTGAAAATAAGTTCATCAAAACCAACAGATTAAATGCAATCGGAACCTTGATATTTTTTCTGTAAATGAGATGGTAATCTTGGTCAATATTGGCTGACAGAACAGATTGTGTATAGAAAAGTTTTAAACTAAATACAATTTGCTTATAACCCTTGAGTTAATTAGTAACATATATCCTTAGATGGATAGAAAATCCAGTGTTATGGAAACTAGATGTATCTGCATAAATAGATTACATAGTGCCATCTCTCTGTTCTTTCTTTCTCTCATCTACCTCGTGCCTCCTAAAAGATTTCCAAAAAGTAACAGGAAGAGGAAAATCCCTCCAGGTAGACATATACTCATACAAAATAAAACTATTCCTGATACATCATAGGGACTGTTCCATTTTCCCCATTTTTCATGTTTTTCTCAATCATTGAGTTAGAAGAGCTAGAAGTATCTAAAATATTTTTTATGAATCCTAAAGTTGAAGGACCTTGACGACTCCATTTCTCTGCCTCAATTAACATCCCAGGTAAATGATACGATTCTATTGTGACAAGAGCAAGGACAACTGCATTTCACAAGTGTCTTATTTGATACTTTGGACATTTAATAAACGGATCAATAGTCTGAACATCTTACACACGAGTGTATATTTTCTATGAGGATACAGACCACTACTGTATTCATTCACTCATACAACAAACAAATACTTCGTTGACTACCTGCCAAGTTATGTCCTGAGAATAAAAAGATGATTATGACACTGGAACTCAAAATCTGGTGGATGACACAAACATAGAAACATATTATAAAATCTAAGACTGTCATAACAGACATGGATTTGCGAAGTAAAGGGGTGGAGGATGATAGGTAAGATAGTACAGCGTTGGTAGGAGCAAGGCCACACTCAGGAGAGGTGTGGAAACCTTTGGAATAGTAAAATACGCTCAGGGTGTGGAAATTTGTTTGATGGCTACAGTACTCCGACTAGTAAGGGAAGAACGGACATTTAGGGCATGTTATGGGGTTGCTGTAAACAAATCCATCACCCTTCTGTGTTTTAAATATGTTAAGCATTTGTTACAGGATTTTATTTTTTTTAATGATTTTTTATTATATTATGTTAGTCACCATACAGTACATCCCTGGTTTCTGATGTAAAGTTCGATGATTCATTACTTGCGTATAACACCCAGTGCACCATGCAATACGTGCCCTCCTTACTACCTATCACCGGTCTATCCCATTCCCCCACCCCCCTCCCCTCTGAGGCCCTCAGTTTGTTTCTCAGAGTCCATAGTCTCTCATGCTTTTAAAATGTGGACAGTTTGAATGCTAGAATAATGACAGGATTGCCACTTACTTTGTAGAGATGAACATTTGATTTGATTTAATGAATCAGCTAGAGGGGCACCTGCGTGGCTCAGTCGGTTAAGCGCCCACCTTCAGCTTCAGTCATGATCCCAGGGTCCTAAGATCAAGCCCCGCATCGGGCTCCCTGCTCAGCGAGGAGCCTGCTTCTCCCTTTCCCGCTCCTGCTCCCCCTGCTTGTGCTGTCTCGTTCTCTGTCAAATAAATAAATAAAATCTTTAGAAAAAGTAAAAATAAAAATAAATCAACTAGAATTTTTGGATTACGTGTAGTCTCCCATGTCTCATCCAGAATTTGACACTATTAAGACACTATTAAGTATCGCGATATAGTCGCTTGCAACTGATATCCAATATTACAGCATAAGAAAATGATAGAGCAACACTGGCATTATTTTATAACTGTCACTTGCTTAATTCTATTTACAAAAAGAATATTTTAGACCAAGTTATGAGTTTCCTTTCATCTATTTTAGCATTAGGTAAATATCAGGGTTGTTTAGTCTAACCGGGAGACTGAAATGATGGGATATGATGGCTAAGATGGAGAAATGATTACATAACATTGGCTGAAATATATGCAGGGCCTGCTCTGTCTTCTGGCAGAAGGTTCTTCTCTAAGTGCACACAGATTGTAGACAGGCTACAACCAGCCTCTTCCTTGTCTAAGTTACGAAGGCCCCCCTTTCTTGGCTTGACTGCGCTTGCCAGAAGGCATACGAAGTCCTGGCAGTGTTTGTGAGAAAATACCTCAGTGGAATTCAGATGAGATGACATAACCCTCCCGGAGTTCCATTCCATTACCAAGCAAAGTATTATGCTTTCAAAGAAGCGTATTATGATAGATCCTCGTTGGAGACTGTACATTGGGCTAACGGGTTCATTTAGATTGGCACAGGGACACGGCAGGACACGTTTCGGAGGCTAATGACACGAACCCAAAAGCCCAACTGCTTACATCTGAATCCTACCTGTCTACTTATTTGCACAGTGAAACTGGACAAGTTGGTTAAGGACTGCGTGCTCCATTTTCTTATTTATAAAATGAGGTTAATTAAGGCTGTCATGGACATTAAATGAGCCAACATTTCTTAGGACTCTTGGAATAGTGCCTGGCACACAGTAAGCGCCATGTAAGCTGTATTAGTTATTTTTGTTTAATGTTATTACTACATAGTGGATTAAAATTGAAATAATAAAAATATACATTTATTATCTTATAGTTTTTATGGATCAGGATTCAAGGCACAGCTCAGTTAGGTTCTCAGCAAGGCAACAATCAAGGTGTCCTTTTGGTTTGCATTCTCCCGTCAAGGTTTGACTGGGGAAGAAGCTGCTTGAAATCTCACATGGTACTTGGCAGAATCCAGTTCTCTGTGGCCCCTGGGGCTAAGGACTGAGCTTTGTCTCAGTTCTCTGCCTGGTGGACTTCTTAACATGGCTGTTGGCTTTACTTAATCCAGTAAGGGAGAAATCTGTAAAATGGACATCATAATCTTACATAACACAATCATGGAAGTGGCATCTGATCTCTTTTGGAATATCCTATGGTTAAAAGCAAATTACAGGTTTTAGGCCACACTCAGTGGGGAGAGGATTAGACAAGGGTGTAAACACCAGGAGGCTAGGATAACTGAGGACCATTTTTGAGTCTGCTGTTTACACATTTGTTAAACAAAACAAAACAAAAACTGTTCCCTAGAGGATGATGTATATAAAAGAATTACTTTCTATTGTATCTAGGCAGCTTACATGACACGATGTACAGAAAGCCAGCTCACACCTGCTGGAGAGCCAATCCGGTATCTCTTTCTAACTTCACGTTCAGCAGCATAACACTGGTATATTAACATCAGCCACTGCTGGTGTATTTAGACCACTCAAACTGGCAAACACTACAAAGCAGAGCTGTTTTTCCATTTAAACATTTACCATTACAAACATTTTACATATTGTAGATCTTCCGTGGATCCTTTCAGTATACCTACTGAGATAGTTACTGGGATTCTTTAGCTCTATCTACTTGGAAAAATCTTAATAAAGATCTCAAACAGTAATCCAGAAAAAAAACTAGGTAATATCCTGGCCTCAAATTTGCCAATTCTTTCACCTTGATTAACATCTAATATGAAACAAGATGACCTCAAAGTGTGGTCAGTTCTTATTAAAAAAATATGTGTACTGATGATTTCTATATTACAGATCTCTGAATTTGCTAGATACCTTAAAACTTTAGGACAACGTTGCCTGCAACAACTGTCGGAATATATTACTCTAAAATGTTCCTCAGAAAGAATATTTCTCCAAATATCTTACAGAAGAAGCAAGCATGTGTTGGGTCCAGTGATTCTATTTCTGATGGATATATATTCTATCACTGAGAAAACAGCATGTAATAAACATTTTACAGCAGTCCATCCACTTCTCATGTTTAAATATCATAAACCAGTATGTAATCAACAAAATATCTCTTTCTTGTTCATGCTGTCAATTCTCAGGGCAACTTAGTGTCAACTGTAGAATAGTAATAACTATTATTATTAGTTAATATCATTAATATTATTATTATATAATTGTTTGATTTCAGTTATTTTCTATTCTCTTATACTCTGTATTATTACTAAATTAGACAAATCTCTCTGATACCAGGGGTGGGGTGGGAGCTGGAAGGTAATCATCCTCTAATACCCATTTTCTATAATGGGTGTATTGAGATTCATTTATAACTCAGGCAACAGACTGCCGCTACCAACTTTTACAACTTTGCTGATCAACGGAAGATTGTCCATCTTTTTACTGCTTTACTCTGAAGTTTCAATAAATACATGTCCAAAAACCATGAGTATATAAACACTTTCTCTGAAGGAAAAAAAAAATGACGGATTTCATCAGAAATAGCCACTCCTGTGTTCTGCCTCCATATGGACGTTCAATGATCCCGTATGGGCATGAATCCAAGTTCCCAAAGGTCATAACAAATTGAAAAGTTTCCCTCTGTTACATCTGGCATAAGGATCTATCTTAAATAAACAATACACAATACTGTCACAGACAGCAGCTATGAAATAATCGGACCACAAACTGACTGTAACCTGACACCTTCTGAAAGCTCACTTGAAACATTTGTATTACAGAGAGATAAAGAGGGAATCTAAAGGAGGGTTTCCACATGTGACTGTGAATCAGAAATAATGAAAGTTTATTAAAAATATGAACTCCTCTATCCCACACCAGACATATAAAATCAAAATCTTCAGGAGAAGGACAAAAATCTATATATCTGAAGCCCCAGAGAGACTTAGAAGAGGTTACCAGTTCGGAGACAACTTGTTTATGGAGGCACGACTTTAAACTCTAAAACTCTGCATTTAAGTACAAAGAAAATAAAACACCTCAATAATTTTTTCTTTGATCCCCGTGAAAAAAAAATTCCCCAAAGCATGATTTATACTCATGCCCTTGGCATTTTAGGAAATGTCTATTTGAAGAATGGTTTTGCATATTTTTGTAAATCCATAGTCCCATGTATTATTATAGTTGACCTTTGAACAACATGAGTTTGACATGAGTGGGTCCAATTACACATGGATTATTTTCTAATAAATATAGTAGAGTACTCTAAATATATTTTCTCTTCCTTATGATCTCTTAATAACATTTTTCTCTAGCTTACTCTCTTAGAAGACTACAGTATATGATACACGAAATATGTATTAATTGACTGTTCATGTTATTGGTAAGATTTTTGGTCAATATTAGGCTATTAGTAAATTTTGGGGGAGTCGAAAGTTATACACAGATTTTTCAACTACGCAGGGAATTGGTGTATCAACCTTTGCGCGGTTCGAAGGTCAAGTGTAATTATGCTTTCCAATGTCTCTTCACAGATTATATAATTTAATAGCCAATACTGGTGTTTCACTATGTGGCAAATATATGTAGCAAATATAGGCAATATATAAACACATTCTACTTAAACAAGAAAAATCTTGGGATGCCTGGGTGGCTCAGTTGGTTAAGCGTCTGCCTTAGGCTCAGGTCATGATCTCAGGGTCCTGGGATCGAGTCCCACATTGGGCTCCTTGCTCGTCCTCTGCCCCTCCCCCTGCTTGTGTTCTCTCTCTCTCTATGACAAATAAATAAAATCTTTAAAAAAAAAAAAAAAAAAAACAAGGACAATCTCTGTCCAATAGTGGATTTAGAGGCCAGAGTTCTATAACCGTGAGTGAGAAGCAAACAGACAAAATATTCAGAGATTAGCTATTTTGCATGAATCGTGTTTATGTGCACCTGCTATTGCAGTTATCTGATCGTAAATATCTAGCACTGAGTTGTGGTCTCACCTTAAAAGTATGGGAAAAGCACAACAACAGTGACTTTCAATGAGTATAGAAGATTATAGCCAGCAAAATGAGATGCCTGTAGAGAAATGAGCTATCTGAAATCACATTCTACTTTATACTGGTATTTTATTTCCGGCCTAAAGTAGGAATTTTAAAATTCAGGTTAATCACTTTTGACATGAAGTTGTATTTATGCACAGCATGGCACGTAACATTTAGAAAATAGGCCATTAATGTGGTTCGGATTTAGGTAAGAGTATTTGATCTTTTAAAAGGACAACACACCAGACTCTTCAAGTAATCCAAGCAATGAAATAAACCAGTAATCATCATTGGGATTAACTCTCTCTGCCCTATAAAAAGCTGTAAGTTGGACACATGCTGAAACCCATTCCATAGCGACTTACACTTCAACCCCAGAACAAGACAGATGATAAATGAACCCTGTGTGAGCAAGAGCCATTGGCAATGTCGAAGTCTCAAAGAAAAATATCATGTGTCCAAGTTTCTAAAGAACGTCTCATATATAACCAATTGACCTGTTTGTTAATATTTGATGAGAAAAAATAAGAACATTATTTTCCAAGTAAACCAATCAAGTAGTAGTAGTCAGCTTCTCCTTCTTAAAAACTTTCTACTCCCATTATTCCTTCAGTTTACTTTCAACAATGATATGGATTTAAGTATTTCAGTCTATGATATAGGATCTAATTCTTCTCCCATGTGGGATCGATTCAATCTGCCATGTTGGTGCTTGCGACCATAATCATCAAAGTATTCATTATATCTCTGCAATGTGGCATTTAGTTGTATAAAATAAGTTCCACGTGAAGGAAAGAGGATACAATAGAGACAATATAATCTTCATTTCGCTTTTTCCAGCTTTGTTGAGACATAACTGACCTACAACACTGTGTAATTTTAGGGTATACAACATGATGATTTGATGTACACACTGTGAAATGATTATCTTGAAAATTTAGTTACTACATCCATCACCTCCCATGAAGAACATATTTCGGTGGGGTGAGAACATTCAAGATCTACTCTCTTGTCTACTTTCAAGTATAAAATCAAGTATTGTTAACTAGAGTCATCATGGTGAATATCGGACCCTCAGGACTTCCTCATTTTATGCCTGGAAGTTTATACTTTTAATGAACATTTTCCCATTCTCCCCCCCAACCCAACCTCTGGAAACCACTATTCCACTCTCTGTCTCTATGAGTTTGGCTTTTTCTTTTCTTTTTTTTTTTTTTAGATACTACATATAAGTAAGATCACACAGTATTTGTCTTTCTTGTCTGACTTATTTCACTTAGCACAATGCCCTCAAGGTCCATCCAGAGTGGCCTGAATGGGAGGATTTCATCTTTTTATAGCTGCATAATTTCTAGTGTACATATTTACCACATTTTTTTGCCCATTAACTTATCAACAGACAGTTGGGTTGTTTCCATGTCTTAGCTATGTGAATAATAATGCAATGAAGATGGCAGTGCAGATGTTTCTTTCTAAATAGTGATTTCATTTTCTTCGGATATACAGGAAGAAGTGGAATTGCTATATGATATGGAGGATATGGTAGCCTTATTTTAATTTTTTTGAGGAACTTCCATATGGTTTTCCATAGCGGCTGCTGCAATTTACATTCTCACAAACAGTGCACGAGGGTTCCCTTTTCTGCACATTCTCACCAACGCTGAACTATCTGGCCCTTTTGATAAAAGCCATCTGACAGGTGTGAAGTGATACCTCATTGTGGTTTCTATGTGAATTTGCCGTGATTAGAAATGAGCACCTTTTCAAGTATGTTTTGGCTATTTGCATGTTTCCTTTGGGAAAAAATATCTATTCAGGTCTTTCACCCATTTTCAAAATAAGATTATTTGAGTTATATTACTATCAAGTTGTATGAACTCCTTCTATATTTTGGATATTACCCCCTTATCTGATGTACAGTTAGCAAATTTTTCCTTCCCTTCTGTAGGCTGCCTCTTCATTCTGTTGCTGTTTTTTAGTTTTCAGATTGATGTGGGCCTACTTATTTATTTTCGCCCTTGCTGTTCGCATTTTTGATGTCATAGCCAAACAGTGATTGATTGCCAAGGTCAATATCAGGATCATTTTCTCTGTTTTCTTTTAGGTATTTACAGTTTTAGGTCTTACATTTAAATCTTTAATCCATTTCCAGTTATTTTTTATGAGTAGTGTAAATAAGAGTCTAATTTTATCCTTTTGCATGTGACTATCCCGTGTTCCCAGCCAGCACCGTTTATTGAAAGGGCTATTGTACTTCATTTCAAAGTGGTCACAGTTAGCCATTATGATGTAGACAGAAGAGCCCCAGAGATAAGCAGAAAATTGTAAGTAAAAATCATTCTGCCTTCTATTCCTCTCACGACTGAATTCTAACCTTCCGCTTGGAAGCTTAGAAGCAAGCCCTCCTGCCGTATACAGTTCACTTGAAGATTTAGTATTTCCACTTACTTTAGCATAAAGTTGTGCCTCCATATCATTATTAGGATCTCTTATATGAAATTCAGGAGAGTTAGGCTTAGCTATGGAGAAAGAAACTAATAGTCTGTGGAACACACCTTAACAAATTAAAGTGGAATTAATTACCTATGAAAATAAAACTAACTATAATGAATTTCTATTATATTTATATATTAACCTATAACAAAATATTAATAACATATTAATGTACATAATTAACATATACTATAAAATATACTATTCATAATGTTATTGACATATTAATATGTGATTATATATTATATTACATATTAATATAACAGTAATATATTGGTCATATAGAATAATAAAATATTATTGATAATATACAATTTATATAAAGTAGGAGTTTATGTATAATGAATACCCTGATGACAGTGAGGAAATAAACCTTTTGAAATTATTTCCCTGATTGTTGATTCATTTTTGCCAAAGCCATATATTTTCGTCTTTCTTGTCCTTGACTTGCACGCCAAGGAAGATAGCTAATATTAGTATCCATAGAGAGCTCATTGGCTCCCATGTTTTAGCTAAGTACTACATTTCCCTGAAGGCAGTAGCAATCTCATCTTTTAAAGAATGTGGGAATTCTGGGTAAGTAAAGTAGATAAAGTACCTTTTGCTAAGATAACCCAATCATAAGATTTGGGTTATAAACTTCTAGATAATAAAATCTTACTGGTTATGAGGTCTTATTTATACAGTTCACTTGATAAGAAGAATGACAGAGTGCAATATACCTGCGACTTTATAAAGTATGGCCACGTGGAGAAGAGCTGCACTGTTCATGATAAAGATGTCTGACTGTCCTACAGAAAAATTCATATTTGCCCCAGGGTTTTATTTCCCAGACCGAGCTTCTTGAAACCTCATCACTGTCCAAATTTGCAGCCTCACAGTCTTATAGGAAACATTTCCCTCAACCGAACTACACATTTTGCACAAGCTGCCTGTGCTGTGATTTCACTCCAGTCTCCTTAAGGCTATCCTCTGTCCAAGACTTCAACAAGGGCAGATCCAATTGGACGCCTGGGGACTGTCACTGTGAAAATCAAAGGCAAAGTTAATGGTCATCTCAGTTGCAAACGGGATGGTGTGGTAGCCAGAATAATTGCTCCTCTGTACCGAGGATCTCCATGCTCAATTCCCCCAGATTTGTGAGTATGTTACTTTACATTGCAAAAGGGACTTTGCAAATGCTATTAAGAGGAGATTATCCTAGATTATCTAGGTGGATTATCTACATTTTCTAATGTGATGATAAGGGTCTTTATAAGACAGAGAGGGGTAAGACTGTCAGAGAGAGAGGTTTAAGATGCAATGATGCTAGTTTGAAGATGAAGAAGCCTCAAACTAAGGAATGCAGGAAACTCCAAGAAGACAGAAAAGGCAAGAAAAAGGCATGTCCTTATCCAGAAACTGGCCAGAATCAAAATCTGTTCCAAATAATATATTTAACATTGGCATTTTCATGGTATTTTCATTAAAGTCAAGAATAAGAAAAAGATATTTTCCAGTTCTAGTTATCTATAGTTACATAACAAACCATTCTCAATAATTAATGATATAAACTATTTTATTATGTACACGATCTGTGACTTAGAAATCTGGACTGGACATAAGAGGCATGATATTCTCTGCGTTACTATGTGTGGATCTCCTTAAGAAAACTCGAATTTCTGGGAGCTAGAATCTAGTGGCTCCTTGTTACATTAACAGATGAGGGAAACTAGTCTTCCAATGAACAAGGCAGATGCTGACGGTCTTCTAGGGTGTAGCCTAGGAAACCGCACAGTATCATTTCTGCTATACACTACAGCTAAAAAAAAAAAAAAAAAAAAAAAAATAAGAAAGACAGAAACTGAGAAACAAACTGAGGGCCTCAGAGGAGCGGGGGATGGGGGAATGGGATAGGCTGGTGATGGGTAGTAAGGAGGGCACGTATTGCATGGTACACTGGGTGTTATACACAACTAATGAATCATGGAACTTTACATCAAACACCAGGGATGTACTGTATGGTGACTAACATAATAAAAAATATTATTATGAAAAAAATGAAAAAAAAAAGACAAGTGGGGAACGGAAAGAGGAACAGAGTAAGGGAGTCAGAGTGGCAGGAAGAAGGCTCAAGAGGTAACAATTACTATGAAAACTTCATGTTTTGTGGGACCCTGAGTATATATGATAGAAGCTATTAACAAAACATCATAAAAGATGCTTTACAAAATTTAAGTGAACTGAAAGGAATTAGCAAATACGTTGTAGACTGGATACCACCACAATTCTGATCTGAAAAATCGCCAGGAATGAACTCGACTGTATACTTTTTGATCGAGGACATAATTCAGAATGGCAAAGGGAATCAAACTACTTATTTTTAACACTACACGTCAAGTGAGACTTTAAACAGAACTTAAAGTGTGTATGTTTGTACACGTGTATCTCTATTTGCCTGTGGAGATACATTTATCAATAGATAGATAAAGAGATATACATTGATATGATACCACTGGCTAAATTTATAAGGAACCAATTATATCTCTGTTTATCTGATGTTTCAAAATGATTGTAATGGTCATCAGCTTAAAAATACAGATGGCCACATATATTTGTAGATTATTTCCTGAGAAAATGAGTCAGATATACCAGATAATGTGTGTATTATCCTGTCAAATCCTGTTTATGATTTGACATCGTGTCATAAAATAATATTTGCAAAATTAGCTTAAATTAGTGTAGAGAAGAACAATTATAAAGACTGACAAAAGGCCCAAAATTTATAAAGAGAGGGTAACGACACCTGTCATTGAAAAGGATATGGTAAGTGTCAAGGAGAAAGTTTGGAAGGGCTGGTATAAGTTGCAATCTTCTTAAGTATTAAATTAATGACGTAGAAAGGGAAGCAAACTGCACATTAGTGGGATGTATGAATGATAATGAATTGGTAGGTGTACAAAAGAGGAGAATAAACAGAGAAATAAATCGACCCATGCAGACTATGCACATAGTAATAAACATAAAAAATGAAATTCAGCTTGGAAATATGCAATTATGTCAGACAAATAATCACCTCCAGTAGCAATACTTACAGAACCTTTTTAAAAGAGTCTAAGTTAAAATCCAACACCTTTAAAGGAAGACTAAAAACAGAGAAAGGAATTGTGTATTTGTGTGTTTAGATTTCATGTTACCTAAGAATATCCAATCCAGCTCCATGAGCTTCTGTTCTAGAGCACTCTAGAGCCACAACAAATTCAGTGCCTCGTGGCAAATATATTAACAAGAATTAGAAGTTTAGTGCTTAGAGTCTATGACAGAGTGAGGACAGATACAGCGAGAGGTAGACACGCTAATTTTACTACTTAATAACCATGTTTTTAATCTATTTTTCCCCTGGAGAGAGTTACATCCCCACAACTTTTATTTTTTTTTAATATTTTATTTATTTATTTTGGGGGGGTGCATAGGAGCAGTGGTGGGGCAGAGGGAAAGAGGGAGAGAAAATCTCAAGCAGACTCTGTGTTGAGAGCGTTGCCCAATGGGGGGACTCAATCTCAGGACCCTGAGATCATGACCTGAGCCAAAACCAGGAGTTGGACACTCCACCAATGAGCCACCCGGGCACCCCCTACACCTTTTAGTGTTCAAATGTAACAAAATACAGTAAGCATACAAATTTACTCAGGATTGAAATCGCTAGTTTGAATGAAAGCACTTTTAGGTTTTTTACACATTTCTTATCCTTTTTCTCAGAACTCTTTCCCCCACCCATCCTCATATCCTGCATTTTATAATTTCCCACCTAACTGGAAAATAGATATAAAGGGAAGAACTAAAATCCACAGAATATTCCCAAATGATGTTTTAAACAGTAATAAATCTCCCTCCCAACTGTTATATGTGATTAATGCTAGTAGTTAAATTGAGTGATTTAATTATAAACTCTCTCTTTTCAAAAGGTGGGTCATGATATAATGAAGTGATCCTTCCCTCATAAAATTTGATCAACTTTAATTACTCTTGTCTGCATCTCAGAGCTTTTCCAGAACTCTGGGGTTGAAGGTCTCAAGGATTTCACAGAGATTTATACACACAGCCTTCAGGACTCACTAATTCAGAATTTCTCCAAGTGTTTCATGAACTACCAAATTTATATACATTTATATACACATGTATTTTTCAAACAGTCCTGTGAGCCAAATATTTACAGAAATTGTGTGTTTATAACACTGGAGAAGAGAATTAAACCAGCTTATTTACTATACAATTTATCAGAGCATTTTTTACTGTGATGGATGTATTTATGGCATTGATTGTGGTGATAGTTTCATGGGTGTTTATCTCCAAACTCAGCAAGTTGCATACATTAAATATGTACAGCTTTCTGCATATCAACCATAGCGCAATCAAGTGGTTTAAGAAAGATTTCATGGTCGATCTCACTTTTTCCCAAACATATTAGGCCCAAACTTTATTAGTATACTTTTTTTTAATTAAAAATATATGAACAGAAGAATGCACAAATCACAAGTATATGCTTTAATGCATTTGCACAAAATGAAAACGCTTATAAACAGAATCGGATCAAGAAACAGAACACTATAAATAATTTAGAAACTCTGCTTATGATCGTTTTCATTCGTGACCCTCCCCACCACCTTGACACGTAACGCCATACATTGTTTTTGCCAATCTGAATTTATAAAAAAAAAAAGAAGCCACACAGAATGCAGACTTCTGTGGCTGCTTTATTTTTAAACTTAAAAAAAAATTTAACTATTTTGCAATAGTCGTGAATGCACATGCAGTTTTAAGAAACAGTATACACAGATGACATGAACCCTCACCCAATATTCCCCAATGGCAAAATTGTGCATAACTGCAGTACCACATCACAACTGGGAAAGTGACATTAATACAAGCCACCAAACTTACTCAGATCTCACATTTTTACACGCACTTGTATGCACACGTATTTAGTTGTATGCAATTTTGTCAAGTGTCAATATTCATGTAACCGTAACTATAGCCAAGAGGCAGCTCCACGAACAGTTCTAACATCACAAGGGTCCCTTAAATGCTTTGCTAGCTCTTGGAAAGCCACACCAACTTCCTGTTGCATTCTCTCCCACCGTCCCTCTCTTCCTTCCACCCTTACCCCTCACCCCTGAGAACCTGGAACTCCTTTTCTATCTTCATCATTTTGTCTCTTCCAGAGTTTAATACAGATGTAATTGCATGGTATGTCACTTTTACAATTCACTTATTTCACTTAGCATAATTCCATTAAGATCCATCCAAGTTATTGCACAGTTCAGGAGTTTGTTCCTTTTCATGACTAAGTAGTATTTCATGGTATGGATGCATCAACCCATAATATTATACCACTAAAATAACACCAAAAGACAACAGGAAGATAAATAGTAAATATCAAGTGCTCGGGAAGATGGGAAAATGTGGAACTCTTATAGTAAAGAAGAAAACACAGTCTAAAGAAAAATAAATTACTTACGTTAAAAACTTAACATGTACAGTATCTATATGACAATTACAGAATGCTAGTGAAATAAATTTTTGAAAAGAACTAAGTGGAGACACATACCATCCACATAGATTGAAAAATAAATCAAGATAGTGAAGATGTTAATTCTCTTCTAACTGATCTGTAGGTTTCATGCAATTCCAATTAAGATATTAAAATACTAACAGGTTGGTTTTGTTTCGTATTGTTTTGATTTGGGGTTTTTTTGTAGACAAGATGTAGGGCTGGCCAAAAAGTTCTTAGAGTTGACACCAAAATCATGAACCATAAATGCAAAAATGAATAAGGTGAACCTCATTAAAATAATAAAATATAAAATAAATAAAATAAAATAAAATAAAATAAAATAAGGAACTTTTGGAACGCCTGGGTGGCTCAGTCGGTTAAGTGTCTACCTTCAGCTCAGGTCATGATCCCGGGGCCTTGGGATCGAGTCCAGTGTAAGGCTCCGCACTCAGTGGGGAGTCTGCTTCTCTCTCTCCCTCTGCCCCTCCACCCTACTCATGCTCTCTTTCTCTCTCTCTCAAATAAATAAAATCTTTTAAAAAACAAACAAGAAACATTTTCCCACATAGCACAGATAGAGAAATGTCACTTTAAATTTCAGAGTTAAGTTTCAGAGTTCTTTCCATGGAAGATATATTCATCATAGCTAGACTGACCCTTCCTAACAGACAACATTTATTGGTTTCCCTTTTCTTTCCATCAGTACTGTTTCAGATGACTATACTCTTCCAACATTTCTCTTAGTGGTGAGACCATAACTACAGAGTGAGTAATCTAGAAGCTTCAGGGAACAGTATCAACTTAATATCTTAATTATATCAGAATTCTGATTTAGTCTAGACTTCATTCCAGACTCTTTATAGTAATAAGAAAAAAACCTGGTGATTGTCCTTTCTGTCATTTTGGCCTCAGTTTAGACCACACTATCATGAATGAAGGTGGCTACGGAAATACATATTGTGCTCAAAGCTGTGAGACAGTTTGGCATCTTCCTCAGATGCTCCTGTACCAGCCTCCAGCTGCCCGGGGGTCTCCACAATGAAACCAAAACCAATTATCATAATATAGCACAATGCCTGTTAGTATACTCTTTCTTAGAAATGAAACTAATTTAGAGAGGTATATGGGAAATAGAAGACCTTATTGGTTTTTAAAAAAGCATATATTTGTGATTAAGAGTCATAAACACAAAGTGCTTGAATTTTATATATTAAGTGTATATATTATTTGTTAATAATTTGGGGTTATGCATGTTAAACATCTGATCTTAAAACACTTATTACTTCAGAGTGTCTTATTTTTTTTAAAGAGTTTATTTATTTATTTATTTATTTATTTGACAGGGGTGGGGGGAGAGAGAGTGAATGTGCAGCAGAGGGAGAGGGAGAAGCTGACTCCCCGCTGAGCAGGGAGCCCAACGTGGGGCTCAATCCCAGGACCCTGGGATCATGACCTGAGCCAAAGACAACCGCTTAACCAACTGAGTCACCCAGGCGTCCCTACAGTATCTTATTAAAGGCATTTTTTTATTTCACAAACGTCATTTTGGCAAGATTTGAGGGTGAACCAATTTTTAGAATACTTTTAATAATATACTTTTCACACCTGCATTCTATAAAAGTAATAAAACGTGAGCTTAAAGCATTAGAAAGAAATTTTAGTTAATAATACAACTTAATTTAGTACTTATAACACATGCAAAATCAATAAGACAAAACACATTATAATTACTTTGATATACAACTTAATATGTTTGAAATAAATGCTAATTACAGTATCAGCCAATATTGGACCCTTAATCACAGATAATTAGTCTTGTGATGAATAGTAACAATATTTAGAAGCTACTGAGTGGTGCATATTTGCTATATGTGTCTACTGTTTCTTGACGTTACCAGACTCATTTTGACCAGTTACACATTAATGGGATCTCTTCCTGCGTTTTTATAAGATTATTTTTATCTTTGAAAATAAAATTGTGCAATATTATATCATTCAACTGAAAGGAAACAACTAATATCCTCTTGTTCTTCATTATGGCAAATGGTTTTCATTGAGACCTCCATCCTTACCCGAACAACATTCTCCCACTCAGATTATGGGGACCTGCCTCTATGCTAGGAATGGCAACGATGACGTTTTCTAAGACAGAAGGAACTGTTATTTTCAAACACAACTGCTTTCCCACATTATTGTTACAGGTAAAGATTTGATAATATTTCGTTTTACTTAAAATGAGTTCACGTCACGCATAGGACATATCCTATATGGCTCTTTGGGCTGGATATAGCCAAGAGAAGAGTTAGACTAAAAGCTTAAAATACTTGGTACACAGTTTAGGACATTAAACTACCACATTAAAGGATAAGGAAAGCAAAGTAAAGTTGCTTGACGCAGGGCATTATTTTAACTCCAGGCCCGTCAGTACACGCTTATGCAAAAGACTCAGCCTTCCCATGCCCACCACGCCATCACCAAGGCTGGTGTTCACATGCATCTTTAAAAGGCACTAGAGGAGAACGTTGCTTTAAACTTTTCAGTTACCTACACATAACGCAAAGGAACAATCCTAAATACACCCTTTCACTGAACTCCGCAGCCATTAAAAGAGATGGTAAGGCTTAAACCTACTGTAGCAGAAAATGCTTTCCAGAAAAATTGGACTTTAGGGTGCCTGGGTGGTTCAGTGGGTTAAGCTACAGACTCATGGTTTCAACTCACGTCATCATCTCAGGGTCATGAGGTTGAGCCCTGGGTTGGGCTCTGAGCTGGGCATAGAGCCTGCTTGAGATTCTCTTTCCCTCTCCCTTGCATTGAGCCCCTACCTCTCTAAAAAAAAATTAAAATTAAAATTAAAAAATAATAAAAATAAATTTTGAAAATGGAGCTTATGATGAACTAATTATCTAGAAAATCACTGTAAAAATTGCATAAGCCATCTATATGCAGCACTTTCACAGAAAGCTTCTGGGACAAGGAGCATTTCCTATCATTTATTCCACTTATCAAAATATTTGACACCTTTATTTTTTTCTCCCCCTGTCCATTCTCTAAACACATTCACCAATATTTCTTTAAAAGTATATTCCAAATTACTAAGAATCTTAACTCACTAACCTAGCCCTATCAGAATTATTTCATAAGGGCAAAGACTGCATTCGGGAATGTACAGTCATTTTTTTTTTTTTTAATATACCAGTGGAGGACAAATAAACTTTGGGAAACAATAACACTAGAAAAGTCTGATATTGGATTTATCTTCTGCTTGTTCCAAAGCCATATTTTAGTGATCACTTTAAAAACGAAGGCTGCATTTGCTTGAGCAGACTTTCATTATTTATGCCCTTGGACTGCAGTTTAATTTTTACTTCAGACAGATGATGCTTCCACTATATTTTATTAATTTAGGGAAAAAAACTAATTTTTACTGTTTTTGAAAGCTAAAAAGTTATGTCAACTGGCATATTATTTACACAGATGGTTTAAGAAGTATTTCAATTTGCTTTCTGAGAAACTGTTTACTAGCTTTTTTGAATTGTTGAGAAAAGTTTCAATTATTCAATTTTATCGCTCCCTGCCAAATCTCTGATTATTTCAGTTCTATGGCATAAATAAAATGGTCATGTACTCATTTAACGTTAGCTACCAGACATTCTCCAGGCACTCAATAAATGCTGAATGATTTTATAAAGTAAGTATAAGCGACTTAATCGAGTACAATTACAAAACTCTTTTCTGTAGAATTTATGGTTTGTATTAGGAGAAAGACACACATAATAAAACAAATGGAAATTAACTTAGATACATGAGTTTTGAGTTGAAACCTAATACGTACAGAAATATATTTGGGAAAATTGAATAGGAAGGAGCTCCTTGAGAAACTGTGATCTGACCAGGCTTTGAAAATCATATAGAGAGGAGCTTCAAAGACAGGTCACACTTCCGTTGTGTCCTAGCAACACAAAAGCAAAATTACCATAACCACTGCTCTGTGCCTCACAGGGGCTTTTGTCATTCCATCCCCAACAAAACTCCACTCCAGGGTGTCCTGACATCCACGGTGGGAACACAGACTACACCCCAGGGCCTTATAAAACTGACACATCTCACTATTGGATGGATCACATCCTGTGTGCCCAGCACTGAGCCAAGCGCTCTATATTGATCGGCTATTTACTTAAATGTCTTAACAACTCTGCAAGTTAAATACAAGGCAATAAAACTGAGATTTAAACTTTGGTCTACTTTTACAATTTAAACTATGATTCCCAGTTCCTAGATTCAGAAACTTTTTTTTTAAGATTTTATTTATATTGGAGAGAGAGAGAGAGAGAGAGAGTGAGTACGCGCTAGAGCACTACAAGTGGGGGGAGGGGCAGAGGGAGAGGAAGAAGCAGGCTCCCGCTGATCAGGGAGGCAGGGGTAGCTTGATCCCAGGACTCCTGGGATCATGACCCGAACTGAAGGCAGTGAACCCGTGAACCCACTGAGCCACCCAGGCGTGCCGCCCACGTAAGTTCTTGATGTGATTCTCCAACAGCCCTTGCGATTGCTGTTCTTCCCTGTCTCCCAGAGCCTTCCCCTCGGTGCCTCCTGGGTAAAACCACCACGTGGCTTACCAAAACCCAGCTTGATAAGTTTGAATTGATCAATACAGCCTTAGCCTAGGAGCCCCAAAGAATTCTACAGGTGGACTCTATTTTTTTATTTTATTTTTTTTTTAAGATTTTATTTATTTATTCGACAGAGATAGAGACAGCCAGCAGGAGAGGGAACACAAGCAGGGGGAGTGGGAGAGGAAGAAGCAGGCTCCCAGCGGAGGAGCCTGATGTGGGGCGCGATCCCATAACGCCAGGATCACGCCCCAAGCTGAAGGCAGACGCTTAACCGCTGTGCCACCCAGGCGCCCCTACAGGTGGACTTTAATAAAAGTATGTGCCCCCGGGGTTCTGCCCTGCTGTCAGCACCGTGTCTCGACATCCCTCTGTGGCCTCTCAAAGTGTCCCAGGTTTTTCTCCCAGGACCGATGAATAATGAACTTGATTCCAATTCCTCTTGTGGTCTCTTGTTGAACCAAGAGTCTCACCATCCGGCCCGTCCTGTGCTTCACCTCGTAAGTGTTCATTTGACAAATTCATAACACAGATAAAAACCCCTCAGTTTAGAGAACACTATTCACTCACTGTGCAACTTGTCAGATTACTGAAAATTTAAATAAGAGGAAACAGATAGAAAATGAGCAAACACCAGGAATCAAAGTCTAAAGGACGTAATAAAGAAAAACTGCAGAAGAGCTACAGTCAGATCTTTAATTTTCTGCCTCTTCTACAGTTACCTGCTATAGCGAAACAGACAAAACCCCGCACTAAGGGGTCCACCGTCTGATTCCCCCGCTCAGTTACTAGCTGGCTTTGGCAGGCTACCTAGCCTCTGTTACCCTCCTTTTCACGTCTGTTTGCTTAGCTTCCTAACAACTGCCCTAATTCTTGCGGACTGGCCACACTCTAACTCCAGGGATTAGCACAGAGTAGCTACCCCATAAAGAACAGGAAATAGGATTCTTAAAATCTCTCCCCATCGTCAAGAAAAATGAAGCAGAATACTTCTCTCCAAGAGTTACGTGGATGAAAACAAAGGCACGTTTTTTCAAACAATATTTTTGTTGATATTGGGGACAAACTGGAATACAACATGAAGAGTAGGAAACATTTACATATAAATCAAAATAAAAAAGGTTAAATGGGAAAATAGTATTTTAATTTTTAAATAAGAACCAGGATTGGAGTCCGAGAATGTTCAAAGGAGTAACTTAGAATGTAAAGGGGACTAGATTAAAGCATAAAGTTGCTCGCAATGTAAACAAAGAAAATGAACTTGAGACAGCAATATCTGAAAATTAGTAAGTCAGAATTTAGAGATGCAATGCAGAAAAGAAAATTACAGGGAAATACGCCAGCATTACGTAAAAATGGAAAGCATGGCTTCTCTTAAGGAGAAAAATAAAGAGAAAAGCTTACCCAAAGCAACCCGAATGTTTACCTTTCTTACTTGGCAAAAGTTACCATATTACTATATTAAAGGGAAAGAAAAATAAAAGGCTGACTTTCATTTCTTATGAATAAAAGAAAATATGTGCGTTCCTGACTCCCAAACTTCCTGACCCCAAAAAGGCATTTAGCTTCCTTCTTTGAATTTCATATCTTTATGATTTTAACCTGGTCCAAGATAAATATTATTATAGCTTTAAAATGTCGAAGCCCTTTGAAAGCACTAACCAGTTTCTTACCAACTCAACTCCACTGGCCACCTCTATAAAATATGGTTCTATTTCTTGCTTTGATCTAAAATTAAATTCCCTGTTAATAAAATTGAAAGCCCGTGCTCTATTTTCCCACCGATGCTTTTAAAAGTTGTACTTTGTTTATTTTAACTATGTCCATCGTGTTTTTACTTCTTTAGCCCAGACCCATTGAATTCCTCTTTCCACGTAGTTTCATCTCATAATGGAGATTATGGGTTCCTGTTCTCTCAGCTTGATGTTGGCTCACAGTCATGATTTTTCCATCATTGATTGGTCAAATTTACTTCTAAAACATTAGTGTATTTACACAGGCCGACTGTAGTTAGTAGTGAGAATATAGGAATAGAATTCACAATCTAAAAATCCGTTTTAGGGCTCATAGAGATTTCACTTAAAGTAATAGATCCTTTGGGCAATGAACTATTTTTCTCATAATAATTGAGGGATAAACAAAGCATTTAACCACCTCATGACTTCAGTTACTCAGTATGGTAAGGGATTTAAATTTACCCAGTACTACTGTTCCTTGTTTTCACTTCAAGATGAAAAATGAAAAGTTCGGCTGTCTCAAACTGTTTTGTATCAGTCTAAGTCGTTGTTATGTCTATATTTTCCTTTACAAAACATTTCTGATAAAATACTCTTCCATAATCTTCATAACTACTATATGAGGCAAATAGTCATTTTCTGTTTTAAAGCGATAAACTGAAGTACTGAAATTTTAATTGGCTTGGTAACATTCATGCAGCTAGAATCAGATATTGAGAATCAAACCAAATATACATATAAGTATAGATATATTTAGATATGTATAAATATGCCCCTAAGTACTGTTTTAGTTGATTCTCCCAAGTTGATACGTACCATGGTTTCACTACTATTCAGTTTAAACCCTCTTCTAGTCTCTATTGTGATATCATTAAAAATCCACAGGCTATTGAACAGTATATTTGCTAACACTGGGGCATTTTTAAATTGTCATTTTTCATTCTGATTTTTCAGCCATTTCCACTAAGGCCAAAGAAAATGCTCTCTATGATGATTGCTTGAAATGTGTTCTGACTTTCTGTACTTTCCAGTCTGTGGGCAGGTTTTGTAATTATCATTTGTCCTTTCATGAAAACAGTGGTAATATGCAGTCATCGAGGGCAAAAGCCTATACATGCTCATTGTGTAAGGTTGGTTAAGATGTTTAAATCTTTTGTTTATCAAGAGATATCATGAAGAGAGTGAGGAGGAAAGCCACTCAGTGAGAAAATGTACACTAAATATTATATCAAACGGAGAAATCTTCCCTTAAAGACTGAGCTCAAGACATTACTATATAAAATAGTATTTAGTCACTGCTGTTAGACGTAAGGCACCATTAAAATAAAAGTAAGAAATAAGAAGTGTCCGTTTGGAATGGAGTGGTACTGCCATAATTCTACATGACTACCATCTGCATAGGAAAAGCAGGAAAACAATGGCTACATCGGTGTGGAAGAAGTGAGAACTCCATAAATAGCTTTGTGAAAATGGATTAGATATTTGGGGAAAAATAAATTTAGATTTGTATCTCACATCTTAGAATGCAGATGGAAATTTAAAAGTAAATAAGGCTAGTGAGAGAAAGATAAAAAAAACATAAAAATAGTAGAAGGAAAAAATATAAAGTTGCAGTAGTTGTGGTTTAAATCTAGGAGTGGGCATGACTTTTTTTAAGTATGACCCCCAAAAGTGGAACTCATCAAAAAAAAGGTGGTATAGGGATACATGGGTGGCTCAGTCAGTGGAGTGTCTGGGTCTTGATTTCAGCTCGGGTCATGGTCTCAGGGTCGTGGAATCGAGCCCTATGTAGGGCTCTGTGCTCAGCGCAGAGTCTGTTGGTCCCTCTCCCTCAGCCCCTCCCCCCACTCTCTCTCTTTCTCTAAAATACATAAAGAATCTTAAAAAAAAAAGAGATGATATATCTAACAATTAAAAAATAATGAAGTCCCTAAGTACCAAAATTATGATGTATTTCATTTTTTTTTTAAAGATTTTATTTATTTATTCGACAGAGATAGAGACAGCCAGCGAGAGAGGGAACACAAGCAGGGGGAGTGGGAGAGGAAGAAGCAGGCTCATAGCGGAGGAGCCTGATGTGGGGCTCGATCCCATAACGCCGGGATCACGCCCTGAGCCGAAGGCAGATGCTTAACCGCTGTGCCACCCAGGCGCCCCAAAAATTATGATGTATTTCAAATGCCTGTTTTCCCCAACAGACTTCTTACTTCTATGCAGCTACAAAACAAACTCCAGGTATATTGTTATAGGATATTAACCAGATTAATCTTATTTTTATTGAAACAAAGATTTAAAAAAAAGCTGAAAATGTAACGCAAGATAGTTATTCACTAAAAATGAAAAACAAGGAAGTGGTAATTGTGCTGCAATTTATTAATATGTATTATAAAATTTCAGGAATGAAAAATATGCTAACACTTCTAGAAGAGACAAAAGACAGATGGGAGAGAGAGTATAGCTATATTCATACTGTAACACAATTTTATATTATCAAAGGGGATTGTATAAACTATATAGAAGACGGTGTTTAGAAAACTGGCTTTCTATACAGAGAGAAAGAAATTTTATATTATTTGTATATTCAATCTACAAGGATTTACTGACTACTTTATAAATGCCAAGCTTGACCACCTCTTCCGGGGACTGAAGATATATCCATGAACCAAAGTCTCAACCTTTATAGAACTAAATATATGATGTGTTAGATGGTGGCATTCACCCTGAGAAATAGAGTCAGTCAAGAGGCTAGGCAGTTGTGATGATGAGAACAGTGACACTGAGGTGGGGGTGGGGCTGGAGTTGGGATGGTGGTGATGGTAGAGTAGGTAGCGGTACATAGGTGCTTGCAGTCATGGTGGTCATGGTGGTCTTGGTGCTCTCGAGGGTGGTGGTGTAGGTGTTCTTTAGATTGGGATGTGTGGTTTACTTTATTAGTTGTTTGAGAAGACCTCATGTCAGGTGTTCTTTGGGCAGAGAAATGAAAGAAATAAGGAAGTACGCAAAGCAGACAGTAAAGTGTAAAAGCCACATATGTGAGTTGGGTTCAGCACGCATTAGGAACAGGAAGGAGGCTTGCGTGCCTGGAGTGATGGACACAGGATGTGAAGGTATATTGAACAACTGTGCAAACTCATGGTTATCAGAGACATGCAATGAGTTAGCATGCAGAAAGCAAACACACACGCACGCGCGTGCATAAATTTCGTCTTCTAATGAGTCTTTTTCTTTCATTCAACATTTAATGATATTCCCATGCATTTTTCCTGTGGTCTAAATTGCTCATGTTTATTGCTATTCCAGCTTATATCAAATCCTTGGAATACTGTGAATGTTTAACCTCTTCATCTTCTCTCATATTTTTTCTGTATCAAGAAGAAAATTCGAGAATAGGCACTAATGCAAATGTGGGGATATTTTTATGCTTAACCCCTCAATTTTAACAACTTAGCCAATTTCAAAGTCTTTAATTTATGCCAATTCTTACTAATCCTTTAAGTAAAATGATACATTTCCTGGTACTTTCACTCAATATTCATTTCATTTTAAATAAATCCAGAAAAAGCCAACAAAAGTTCACAGGTCAATAACTGGCTTAAGCCACTATCTTACTTCTGTGGAGTAAGTCAGATTTACATAAATAAGTCCAAATTTCTGGCTTAGTATTGTATTCTATTAAACGGAACACTGCATGTTGAAATGAGCGATTTCTAAATAGGATTTCTGGTGAATCTACTAAGACTGTCTCTAATGTATCAGTCCCTTTGGTAGCTGAGATGAGTTGGTTTTACCTTGACTTGTTTTAACATGATCTTCAATTTAGTCCCATTGAAGACCATGAAAAGAGACAAGAATCTTAATGTGCTTAGGTTAAAAACCACCTTGGTGAGAATTCTAGAAGGCAAATGTTATTCCTCATCCCTTTGCCTGATGTTAGGCCATCATGAAATAAGGTGTATGATCATGAAGCCACATTCTAGGCAGACAAACCCTAGTTAACCTTTTGCCACCTGGCAAGTGGCATGAGGCAGGTCCTTAAAAGCAATAATAACAAAGGATCTTCGAAATATATAGGTAATAGATTAACGCATTCTCACTGGAGAACTTTTTAAAATGGAAATAATACTGAATGATTTCTTAAGCTCTATAAATCCTTCAAGTCCCTATCAAGGCTAACATATCTGATTGGGTTTTTATACTTTCAGACCTTATTCTATGTATTTACAGAAAATATACACATCTGTCAGATATATTATCAAGTACATATCTAGTTGATGTGTCAAGTGTATCTAGTATACGTCAGTCTGCTGTAATTTTTTCTTCTATTTTTTCAGGTTAAATGAAATGTGTATGTGTGTGTATGTGCGTGCATGATATTTTTAGAGGGGGGAGGGGCAGAAGGAGAGGGAAAGAATCTCAAGTAGTCTCCACGCCCAGCACAGAGCCCAACCCGATGCTCAATCTCATGACCCTGATATCATGACCTGAGCTGAAATCAAGAGTTGCACACTTAAAAAACTGAGCCACCCAGGTGCCCATAAGACATAATTTTTTTTTGCTTTTTACATGTATATAGGCAATCTAAAATAGGAAGTACAAAGAAGAAGCAAAGTCTACTATTTTTATGACTCTAAAATTAAGTTTATTGAGTTATACTAATTTTAGAAAGCAGTGCCAGTGTCAACATTGACTATCATGATCCTTAATGAAGGCTTGTGCACAAGCATCCTTTGTGTTCAGCAATGCGAATACAGCACCTAGACATTAACTGTCAATGCTATGTACTCAAAAAGCGATGCATGCTCCAATGAATGAATGCAATGAGGGAAAAATTACTATATATTATATATATAGTATATATACATATTATATACATATTATACATATATACATATTATACATATATACATATTATATACATATATACATTATATATAATATATATTAATATATCATAATATATTTTTATGTTATATATATTATATAATTATAATATGTTATATATAATATTATATAATTATAATATATATATATAATATATATAATATTACATAAAGCATCTTAAAACTCAAACTTGTTTTGGTGAATTAAATCCAAGACTATATCCACAGGGAAACATCTAGTGAACCCATCATTCGAAACAGATTGATAAGCATGCAGCATTGTAATGAAGTATAATTTCCTCTCCCTAGGACAGAGTTGGCCAGTGTGCCGGAATCATCACTGGCATGTTAGATATTCTATTTACATCATTATCACCATCATTATTATTACTGCTACTTTTATTCCTACCTGCTCTTCTATTACCTTCGTTCAGTTTGCTACCCAAGTAAGTCATACTTACTTTAGGAGCTTTGTTTCTTGTCCCACATACAATTCCCCCTCAATTATCTGAAGAGTCCCATTGAAGATCATGAAAAGAGACGAACTTAAGAATGATTAACAATCAGGACGCCTGAGTGGCTCAGTCAGTTAAGTGTCTGCCTTTGGCTCAGGTCATGATCGTAGGACTCCTGGGATCAAGCCCCACATCGGGCTCCCTGCTCAGCGGGGAATCAGATTCTCCTCTCCCTCTCCCCAATGTTCGTGCTTTCTCTCTCTCTCTCTCAATAAATAAATAAATAAATAAATAAATAAATAAATAATATTTTAAAAAGAATAATTAATGAGTGTTATTCTTTCACAAATAAGAGAATACTGATTTGGCCAACTTATACGTAGAAAGAGATGAGTACACTATTCAACATATTAATGTACTTCTCCTTCTTGTATTTTGGTATGTATATTTTTCCCCATACTTAAAATCTGTGGCACCCCAAAAAGAAACTTCATCTAGAAATTTAATCACAATACATTCAGTAATGAAAATGCAGCTTCTTCATTTTTCTGGTCTGATTTGTTTCTCCTTACAAGCCATGATCCCATAATTGACTTTTCTTATTTGTGAAGCTCAATTCCTATTGACAGCTAACATCCCCAAGTCCTTGGCCAAGATAGGATGCTTTGCACCCAAATTCCAAAATACTCCAGTGCAGTTCAGGCAGGGCTCCTGAAGGACGAGACAGAGCATTCGATGTGCCATCAACACGTTCAAGTTGAATATGTAGTTTGGCTGGGTCACAGGGGCCAAGCGTGAGAATTCCTTGCACTGCAGCCTGCACCAACCACAGAGACTCTGCTGCTCTTCATTTATTCCAGAGCTGGCAGCCTTTCAGTTACCCAAAGAGTTGCATCAGACCACCCAGACATGTGGTTGATATTTCCTACAAAGTCCTCAAGCCAAATAAGTGTGTGCTATTTCTGTCATCAACTTATCCGAAATGGTTCGATCTCAAAATAAATAGAAATTTTAAAATGACTTCTATTTGCTCATTAGGTGAGCATATATTTCATCTAATTATGCCTAGCTGCTCTGCAATTTTTAATCACTATTTTAGATTGTGAACTAAAAGGAGGCAGGTTTTAGTCATTCTTAATTATCACACCCCCACAACGTCTTCAGAATAGTTCTTGACGCATTAATAAAAGTCAATTATCTACAGTATGTTTTCTACACTGTTCCAGGCGAGGCAATTTTTTTCTTAATTTTAGAAACCATGGTCTTTCTTTCCAGAACTAGGAAAATACCAGCTCTAAAAAACTTTCAACTCCTCTTCCATTCCAAGTCTATTAAGAATTACAATGTCAGTGATTGAACTGTACACTCCATCCCTATAAAATGTCAGGTTGCTACAGTTATACTAGTAATTATTATTATTCTTGATGCCCTGGTGATCCCCTTGAGAAATATACATTTAGAGAATTCAATACATTTAGCTTTCTGATGGAAACATTTGGACTAGTGGAAATAGCAAATCACTAAATCATTAAAGCTGTTAATTCTTATTTTGTGTAAAAGCAATCCACTATTAGAAAGTAGTTTATCATGGCCAGAGTCATTCCCACGAATTGCTCTTTCAAATGGTTTTTCAACTGTGTAAAGACACTGTATTCCAGAAGAAGTATGAATAGAAGCTATAGTTGGATGTAATGTAAAAGCTTGAAATATACACTTAGTCATTGTAAAGAGAAGTTCAAGGTGAAGTAGAGTGGAGACATTGTCAGCGATGGTAACACTCACAGAGGTGTTGATAATTTTGTCACTACAATGAGAAATGTATCATGGAAAATATTATTACTAGGAAAATTAGAAGTGAAGACAATAAAATCAGATATTGAAGACTTGGCTTGTCATTTTCTTATCAACCTGAGCTTATTACGTCTTCCCCCAAAATTAATTAAATAAAACTCAAAATGATTTTTGTTCCTGTTCAGAGATTGGAAGTCTCGCTGTTGTTAAGATGTCACTTTTTCCCAAACTGATCTATAGAATCAATGCAGTATTAATAAAATCCCGGCATGTTATTTGTAGATATCAATAAGCTAATTCTAAAGCTCATATGGAGACGAAAAAGACCCAGAAGAGCCCACACAAAAAGGAAGGAAAAGAATAAAGCTGGAGGACTGACGTTACCAGACTTCAGGACTTACTATAAAGCTACAATTGTCAAACAGTGTGATATTGGCAGAAGAATAGAAAAAAGAGATCGATGGAACAGAACAGAGAGCCCAGAAATAGGCCCCCATAAATACAGTCAACAGATCTTTGACAAAGGAGCAAAGGCAACAAAATGGAGTAATGGTAGTCTTTGCAACAAACAGTGCTGGAAGAATTAGACATTCACATGCAGAAAATGAATCCAGATACAAGCCCTACACCCTTCACAAAGATTAACTCAAAATGGACCACAGAATTAAATGTAAAGTGCAAAACTACATAAAACTCCTAGAAGATAACATAGGAGAAAATCTGGATGATCTTGGGTTTGGCAATGACTTTTTATCTTAGATACAATACCAAAGCCACAACCCATGAAAGAAAGAATGGATAAGCTGGACTTTGATAAAATTAAAAATTTCTGCTCTATGAAAGACACCGTCAGGAGAATGAAAAGCAAACCAAACTGGGAGGAAACATTTGGAAAACACACATCTGAAAAAGGGCTGTTGTCCAAAATAGAGAAAGCACTCTTAGAACAATAAGAAAACAAAAAAAATCCAATTTAAAAAAAATGCACCAAATTTCTTAATAGACACCTCACTAGAAAAGACACAAAGAGGGCAAAAAGTAAATATATGAAAAGCCACTCCACATCCTATGTCATCAGGGAAATGCAAATTAAAACAACAATGAGATACTACTATGTACCTATTAGAATGGCTAAAATCAGGAAGGCTGACAACACAAAACTGGCGAGGATATAGAGCAAGGGAACCCCTGTCTTACAAATTTGTCCAAATGCACAGAACGTGAAACCCCAACAGTGACCCATAATGTAAACTACACACTCAGTGTAATAACGATGTGTCATTGCAGGCCCATCAATTACAACAAATACACCACTCAGGTGGGGATATTCATAATGTAAGAAGCTCTGCAGGAGTGGGAACAAGGGATAAGTAAGAAATCACTGTACTTACCCCTCAATTTTGCTGTGAACCTAAAACTAAAATATAAATGCTAATAAAAAAATTCCTGCAGTGATATAAATATAAAGGCAATATGACGCTTACTTTGAAAACATTTTTACATGTTGATTTATGCCTGCAATTTAAAACTGGGCTATGATATTCAGCAAACTGGAATAAGAGTGGAATCAAGATAGTAAGATGGTTTCCTATACCTATAAGCCCCCGCAGCTACAAAAACAGAGCTAACGTGGCTATAAAATGAAAAAAAAAATAAAGTTATTAATGGGATTATGGATGAAATAAATATATCTGTGATTAGGACATGAGATGACATAAAACCTGGGTTGGAGTGGTGAGCCCTGGGTCTGCATACAGTCACTAGTTGCTCCTCTGGGGATGGAACTGGCAAGAAAGTTGCACGATGGACCAGGCCTCCAAGTTTGAAGCCAATGCCAGGAGGAGGATTAGTCTTGCTTAAGAAAGAGGCTAAAAAGATAAGTACAAATGCAGAAAAATGTTAATATCAAATCGTTCTGGATACACTGCAAGATATGGAGGAGAAGAGCCTGGAATTGTTTGAGAATCAAGATCAAAGCTGAAATGCCTCCCTTGACTGTATCTGTGAAAGCCCTCAGCAATTGCCGTTGACAAAGAGCGAGAGGTTAGGAAGGTGGGTGAAATACTCCATGTTAATACGGGAGGGAAATCAAGTCATTTTAAAAGGCGTGACTGTGCTGGAAAGGAAGTCCCATTGAAGGAAGACAGTTTTTTACCAGGTCCTCAGGATACGAAGTTCATTTGGTTAAGTTCATCAATGGATTACTATGGTCTACAGAAGACTGAAGAGTTTATTCCATATGCTATCAGGCAAGGGGTGAATACGAGATTTAGATTTTCTTCTGGAAGTACTGGAGAAATTGCACAAGGTCAGTATGACCCAAAATGAAGGTTCACGACCTCTGGGTATTTGAAGCTTCTGGTGATCACGCAATACCACAAGCTATTCTAGGCTCTTTCATGCTAATTTTCTTTTTTGTACATTTTCGCTTTCTCAAGATATTTTCTCCTTTTCTTCTCTTACATAAACAGTACGGAAGCAGTCCATAAATAACTATTTATGTATAAATAAATGCATGGCTCTTCCTTCCTGCTACCTAAAAGATCTACCTCTCATCTACTTTCTACCTCTATTGTCAATAGGCAAAGATCTTTACCTTCTTAAAACAGTGAATGAAACGAAAACTTAACTTCCATTGTCTTCAGGTGCTCTGTTTTTCTCAGTTCCTTCAAAATGTCTGAAAATAATAATCTAAATACATCATCTCCAAATCTTCACCGCAGACTCTCGACCTGGTCATAGTTTGCAGATCTGAGAATGCTTGTATTTCTATAATTTTGGCCAGATGCTGGAGACATGAGGTTGCATGTTTTATAGGTGTTCAAGTTTCTTTTTTTTTTTTTTTTTAAGATTTTATTTATTCATTTGTCAGAGAGAGAGAGAAAGAGTGAGAGAGCATAAGCACAGGAATTGGCACAGGGAGAGGAAGAAGCAGGCTTCCCCCTGAGCAGGGAGCCCGATGCAGGACTAGATCTCAGGATCCAGGGATCATGACCTGAGCCAAAGGCAGACCCTTAGCAGACTGAGCCACGCAGGTGCCCCTATAGGTGTGAAAGTTTCACACTGAGTCATATCAACATACTTCTGTGCCACTGTGGTCGACACACCCACATCATCTTTTCATATTATAATAGAACTCATGTCATGACATCTATGTACTGTCATATTTCCACTAAGGACGTTTTAAGATTATTTTGGGACACTATGTCACATAAACAACATTATTTATTTGAGGGGCACACTAGAATAAAAAAAAAATCTTGGCTATCCAATGGTCTGCATTTTTTAAATGATATGAGGTTTTGAAATGCAATTCAAATTCGAGAATCATCTGATTAAAAAGACTATTCAGCTAAAGCTATTAAAAATGTGAGAAACGTAGTATTTCCTTAGTGTAATCCACCAAAGCTCATTTCACACATTTTTTCCTCTTTACATTTCCCTTCTGCTCCTTGTGTTCATACTATGTCAATATCGCTTAGTATTGTAATCTTCTAATAAAAGGGACTCAAATGTTTCCTAATATAAAATCTTTAAACCCTGATTGTGTTCAATTCTCTATATCCTGATTAAGGACTTACTAAGTCCTAGCCTGGGAAGGAAAAATTCGTCGTAGAATTCAGTCTTGTCCTGGGCAGATACATTCTAGGCCTTCCTCAGCTCTCCTAATTGGTCATTCATTCATTTACCCATTCATTCATTCATTTATTGGTATAGTCAGAAAATGAAAAACTGTCAGCATCATACATAAAAAGGTCACTGGATATATCATTGTTCCATTCTATCCAAAAAGACAAAAGGAGCCAGAAGCCTCCGACAGACTATGAAAAAGTTTCAAGGGGGATTGTGACACCCAATTTCCAATGATATAAGTAAAGGTGCAAGAAGTGACAAGAACTATCTTTAATAATAGAATCTCAGAAACAATCTTTTAATAGAACAGACTCGATTTGTCCCATGTAATTCCTTCCACTGCCTCTTTACTTCTCCCTAGAATTACAGCTCACGTCTCTCAGACCTTCCCCTTCTGACTAAACCCCTAATGGAAACCTTCTTCATTTCTCGCCACAGGCAGATCTCATTCACAGTCATTTCTGCCCCCTTTCCTTTCTATTTCTCTCTCACACAGAAAACTTGGGGCATTAAATCCCACAAGCTTTTTTTCTCATGTGGGTACTCAAAAGTATATCATATCCAGATAAACAGATCTAACACCACATAAAATTTGACAGAAAGAGCAAAAATTAAACTTCAATGATTAATATATGTTGGCATCTTATTTCATTGGGCTAAAAGCTGCAGTGTAAAAAAAAATATTCACTTTGAGTTTCATAATGGCTTAATAATGAGTTTATTAATGGCTTTTATTTATTTTTTTTTTTAAAGATTATTTATTTATTTATTTGACAGAGATAGAGACAGCCAGTGAGAGAGGGAACACAAGCAGGGGGAGTGGGAGAGGAAGAAGCAGGCTCATAGAGGAGGAGCCTGACGTGGGGCTCGAACCCGGAATGCCGGGATCACGCCCTGAGCCGAAGGCAGACGCTTTAACCGCTGTGCCACCCAGGCGCCCCTATTAATGGCTTTTAAAATAAGAAATAAGAAATGTTGAGTTCTCAAAGCTAAATTTTAGTTTACTAATATAGAGATTTATAAACTGTATTAGAAAAGAAGCCCAATATTCCCGATAAACAGATGGCTTCTCAGACAAGTTAGAATTAATCCATCACTTTGTAAAACCACGCGTATAATGAAGTAAGTTTCTATTACAGCAACTCTCTCACAGGAGATAGCTTCAAGTTCCAGAAAGACTAAAGAATGTACCTTCTAAAAGTACTAAAGAGAGACCAGAGGTAGGTGATTCTGGAAGGGGGCTTATGTTTGGAAGAAGAGAGTGGCATTAGGTGATTTTCACATTTTTGTGCCTTTCGGACTAAACCCAGACACTGGTTGAACCATGGGAGAACTCTATGTGGTTTGAAGAACCAGAGAGAATATGAGACAACCAAACCTGTAGACATAGGGAGAATCACAGAAAGAACAGAACTAGGGAGGGGGTGTTCAAATTCTATACATCAACTCTCCCATAATCTCCAAGCAACCCAGACTCCTGTATTAGTTGGTGATATTCCAAGCAGCCCAGCCAGGGATAGAAGAACATATTATAGATTTTTGACCTGACACCAAAATGTGAGAGTTTCCAGTATGAGTCTAACTCATTTAAGGCCTACTAGCTGAAATACAGAAGTCAATACTCTTCCAAGGAACACAGCAGAATCCAGAGTATTCACAGTATGACACTTACATTGTATCTCTGTGTAATTCAAACTATCTTCTTACTCCATTACCCTGATTTGGGATCACTACAGACTTGGGATCACTACTTGACTAATCACTACACAATCCATGTTGATTTACTCCCATGTATCATTGAGATATGCTCACAAAGCATTGGCTCAGAGGGAGATTTTCTTATTTAAGCAGTGGAAATTTCAGAGACATTATTTTAGGGGCGGGCAGAAGCTTTTGTCTTTAAAAAAAAAAAATCCTTTCAAAAACAACAGAGTTAGCTTTTGCCCATGCATAGATTTGGCATTTCCTATAAAATGTGCATGATGCTGTTCTCCATGAATATGTATATCTTTTAACTTAACGTACGGGAACACTGAAGGATTTTAACATTATTTTCCTCAACTTGAACTCTCATAAAGCACTGTAGGTTGTCTTCCCCTTGATACCAGTCTACAACCTTCAAAAAATTCAATAGGAAAAACTGCCAACAAGTGAGAACTTTTGTAAAACTATGAGAGATCAAGTTCTCTTATTTCTGCCCGACAAAAGCAATTAGTCAGTCTTATTAGCTAAAACTGATTCGAAGCAATAATGCACTGAAAATGACAACTTCATTGTGGAAAAAAAACAATATATTCAATTAGAGTCATTCTCTTTGGAAAGTGCATTCCAGAGGTGAAACATTTTTTTTCTTCCTGATAGTAGAATTTCAACACATTGGATAATGATGAAAAACTAAACATCATTTTTAAATACAAAGAGAGCCATATATTATCATTACTGTCAATTTCGCAAATAGAATTTAGAAGAAATGATTAGTGGTAGGTCCAATGTGATATGTGTGGGGGAGGGAAGAAGCTAAGGTTAAAAACGTGGTCAAGAAAAAAATCCAGAATATTATACTTCTGATGGAAATATGAAGAAGCTGAAATGGAAAAGACTTAAATTATGAAGAGACTTTAAAGGACAACACAAGCAGAAATGTGTGAATTACTAAGACAGTGTATAAACTCACTAGAGAGCCAAATGAATAAATGCATCTGTTAAGTACCATACCTAACTGTCCAGAGATGCCAATTATCATTCAAACTGAATAAAGTCAGTACAAAGAAATGAGAAAATATCACTTACTTATTTAAAGATCTAAGAAGAATACACACTTAGTTTTGGTAAGGCACCCAAAAGTTAAACTTTTTTTAATGTCTTACTTCTTCATCCAATAAGTAATTAATGAGCTCCTCCTACTGGTCAGACCACACACTCTGTTAGGGGTCGGGATACCAAGGTGAACAAACGGACACGTTCCATGCATTCGTTCATGGGCCTTTTGATAGGGAAGAGAGTTCAGAGAAAGGACAGGCACACAATTTTAGTAGCGAATGTATTGTTATAAATTAAGGAAAGGAACACCATCGGTAGAAGTGAACATATAAGGGCAGACGGACCATGATGAACCAGAGGAGTAGGGAAGACATCTCTAAGACATGACAGGAGCTGATGAGAAGCAGTTAAGTAAGAAAAAAAGGATGTAATGGCAGAAATTTCTGAACATCCTTCCAGAAATACAGCAGCTGCTGCTACCATATGGAAACCCTCCCTGTTACACCTGATAAAGTTCATCAGTCCCTCTAGCTGTTCATTTTCTACTGCCTCACTTTTCACACTATATCATAATGTTTGGCATGTTTTTACTTCACTGAGCTCCTTAAAGGAAGAGTTCATATGAGAGAACTTTATTTGCAAATTTACAGAGATGGATCACCGCAATTTTTAAATCTTGCAAGAGGTAAATGAGCAATTTGGGACTCAGCGTGATGCCTTTTGTGATATAACTGTTACCTTCTTTGATGCTTGACTTATCACAGATGATCAATATATACTAATTATGCATTATTTATAAGGATTAATGTCTATTTTATGAAGATTAATATAAAAAACAATAAACACTAAAACTGTGCTCCTGGACAAATATACACCACACACAGAGACACACAGAGACATACATGTGTCCCCACACAGAAGCACATGCAGAGAAATACAGACCTGGGCACCCTAATTCCCTCCATAATTCTTGACTAAGAGCAAACTTCAATTTGCAAAAGCATACTTGTATTAAGTTTGAGTAAATGCTAAAATAGGGTCCAAGTCAATCACATCGAAACATATTATCTCATGACATAACATTTTCCTAACAGAATAGAGTTATAGAAGATAAGAAATCTTAGAGTGTATGTCCTATAATAAAGCCTGTGTTGTTTTTCTATAACTTTAATTAAATAATTGAAGGAAACGCTTGCTCAAAGTCTTTGTAAAAATAATGGAATAATTATACAACACCTGAAAAGAACTGATAATAGCATAATAAAAACTGCAAAACAGATTTCCAATTTTTGATAGCATTTAAATGGGAATTTTAGAAATTAAATAACTGTCCTATCTCCAGATATCCTCTTGAGAATACAAAAATTATTTCCTAAAAGTAGAAAGTTCTCATTACTATAAATTAAAGTTGATAAAATACTTTGAAAACATTATAAAGCATTAAAATAATTTCAGAAGAGCATAGCTCTTGCTTTCTAGAAATTCATCTTAAACCTAATTACAGAATGTTAATGTAAAAAAAAAAAAAAAGCATGCATCCATTCATAGTCCCATTGTGTAGGCACTGAAAATCTTGTCTCTACCTTGACTCATTTTGGAGTAAATGATGAACGCAGAGTTACCTAGTTCAAATGTATCATATTTCGAATCTAATGGACCTCTTACCATTGGAGTGCCCCAAAGCTCACTTCTTGGTACTCCATTTAAGCTTATACCCTTAATTTTCACATTCAGTCTTTAAATAAAATCTATATAATGACTATTAAAAAATGTCTAACTCTAGCACAGATCTTTCTGATGAGCTCTGAATTCATATACACAACGGCCACTCAACATCTCCACTGAACTTGACGACACCTCTAGCTTCACCTGTCCTAAACCTCTCCACCCAATTGATGGTGACTCCATTCTTCCTTTGCCAAACAACAAAACCATGGATGGATATTTCACCTTTTTCTTTCTCTTACGTCATTTTTATTAAAGAAACAAATCCTATGGCCAAACTTTTATATAAAATATATCCAGAATCTGACCATCTCTTGGACCACATTCACTGTCACCACCTGGGTGTGAGAGGCTTTCATTAGCCTTATGGCAATCACCTCCTTATTATTCCTTCTTTTTTCCATGCATGTCCCTCCTACAGCCTATTCTCAAGATCAAATACATAGACATTGATACTTTGGAACAGTATTTCTTTTTTTTTTTTTTAAAGATTTTATTTTTATTTATTCGACAGAGATAGAGACAGCCAGCGAGAGAGGGAACACAAGCAGGGGGAGTGGAAGAGGAAGAAGCAGGCTCATAGCAGAGGAGCCTGATGTGGGGCTCGATCCCATAACGCCGGGATCACGCCCTGAACCGAAGGCAGACGCTTAACCGCTGTGCCACCCAGGCGCCCCTCGAACAGTATTTCTATCCTCTTTGTCCAAACTAAGATGTCCACTCATGACACCCTAGTAGATGTTAAGAATTACACGGAATGAAAAGAAGCTTATGAAGAATGCCTAGGATGTTTTGAAAAAGCACTGCATTTCTACATTCATGTTAAAATTATAAAAGTAACAAGAATTCTGACTTAGTTGGCCTCAATGGTTCTATTTACACTTGTTGAGTTCATTAAGAAATTAAGGTGCAGTCTAGATCAAGAGATAGTCGACGCACTAGTGAGGGGTGCAGGGATGTCTAGAGAAAGTACTTACTGCTCAGGTTATAGATGTAAACGTGAGTTTACAGAGTCCAGCGACAGAGTCCAGATCTATGTGTGTTCTAACACGGGAAAAACTATGATGGCAGATTTGAAAAATACTGAGTGATTCCAAATGTCTGATGTCACGTGATACAAAGTTCATTCCCACATTTTCAGCCCCTAAAATAAGGCCCTGTGTTTTAGCATCTTAAAACATGTGACTCCCCATAATCCCTTCAGGAACAACGTCATTTCATTCCAGTTATAAAACAAACCACCCAAGGATATGTTGTAATAGAGAGCGGGGTACGTTATCTCACTCAACTGCACACCCAGTGAATTCTGAGAAAGTACCCGTCAGGAAAACAGAGATGATGTACCCAAGTCCGACTAAGACGAGGCGGCTATCAATAAAGCAAATACGACAGAAATACTAGACTCCAAAAAAGATGTGTTTACTTTATATAGCATACGATGTTTAACAAAGGACTAAAAATAGAATAGCTTCTTATGAGGTGGGTCCACGGAAGAGCACGGTCACCTGAGCCCTAGGTGTCTCTGTGTACCCTCACCTAGCCCAAGAGGGATCCTGTCCATTACAGAGAGGAAGAGATACTTCTGGCTCTCTGTCCTCTGTCATCATGGGTATTTGTCTCAAATGCTCAGGGAGCTTTAAAACCCAGCACTCAGAACGATTTTCTCCCTCTCCTTTTAAGCAAAGAAAATTCAGCATCTCAATTAAGCTATTCTCTAAATCCAGAGAGACATTAATAAAGCAATTGATATCTGAACGAAATGGGAACTGTCCTAGTTAGCTTCTTGCAACCAGTAGATTATTCAGTCTGCCGGATAACGTGTATGAGCCAACCGTGAGCAATGAGCAGCGTCCAGCCGGCCGGCAGCCATGTGACTCTCCCTCTGCCTATGCTGCACTTGGGAAGAAGTGAAGACAGCCCAAAGCGAACAGCGAGCAAAAGAGAAAAGAAGCCTCAAAACCAGTCATTTGTCATTCCCCTGCTTGAAACTATCCATTGGCTTCCAATGCCATTTATTTCTAAGTTAGAAAGCCTTACACGGTTACCTGCTCTAGCCACACCTGCCTTCTTGGATTTCTTCAGAGAGGAAATGTCCAAACTCAGGCCCTCCACAGGACTTCGCTCTGACTCTTCCCTCTGCCTGAAGGAAGGCTATTCCTTCTAATTCTTGTATGCTTCTCCCTGATTTCAGTCAGGCATAAACATAAGCACTGCATTCTCAGAGAAGCCTCCCCTACCCTGCTTCTCTAAAGTAACCTCTCACTCATCACTGCTGTCCCTACCACTTTCTACTGCCAATTGCTGGACCTACCTTGAACTTAAGTCACGGTGATTATCAGTTCTTAATAGTATATACAGGGGCACCTCAGTGGCTCAGTCGGTTAAGTTCTGACTCTTGATTTCGACTGAAGTCATGATTTCAGGGTCGTGAGATCAAATCCCATGGTGGGCTCTGTGCTGGGCATGGAGCTTGGTTGAGATTCTCTCTCTCCCTCTCCCTCTGTACCTCCCCCCAGCATGCTCTCTCTCTCTGTCTCTCTTAAAAAAAAAAAAAAAAAAAAAAAAAAAGTAGTATATCCAAACCACAGTTGTCTGCTGCCTGTCCTCGACCCAGAGTATAAATCTGAAGCAAGGGTTCCTGTTGATGCTTTATCCCAGGCACTAAGAACAATGTCGGGCACATAGTATATACTTAATAATATTTTTGAATTAACTAACAGTTTAAGGATAGGTTTAAAAAGTAGGAGAGGGCATTTGTTCCTCCATTTCCCTTATTCCCTACTTATATTTAGACCAACTTATTTGAAATTTTATAATCTGTAAGATGTGGCTCCTTTCTGAAATCTCCATTTGTTTACAGAATATTAATTCTGGAAAATAGGCAAATCTCTTCATTATTAGCCCAGGGCCACCTTGCTCTGGATATGATTTCCTATTGCAAAATCAGTTCCAATGAAAGATACTATGACTTTTCGAATTATTTTTGGATAGTTTTGCAAAATGGAGATGTTACGATGATGGAAAGGAAGGCAAATTAAAAAAAAAAAACTACAAATCATCTTTGATAAAAATAGAGCATCTATAGACAATAATGTGATATACAAATTACTGGCATAGGAAGTCTTTAAATCATTCTTTTTATAGAAATACCTTGTTATTATAATCAACAAAGAATTACCTCTGGAGTATTTTTCGGCTTAAGACACAGTGTTGGGCACAGTGTGAATAACAACAGAGCTAGGGAATTCCAGTTAAATCGTGAATATAAGACAGATATTAAAACACTGAAAACAAAAATTTCAGAAAAGACATGATAATTGAAAAACCATGTGCCACACTGGGTCGAAAGACAGAAAATCACTATGGGCTGAGACAGCTAACCGAAAGTGGAATAAGAAGTAGAATTGAAGACTATCTGTGATTCACAAAACAGATAAAAGAAGAGTAATTCAACAGGGATAAAAAGGTAGGGAAGACTGAGCACAGCATCGGTATCAGCAAGTATCCAGCAAGTATCCAGACATCAGCGAGTATCCAGAGCCTTGTGACAAAAGGCTCTGTGGCATAAAAGGAAGAGACCCATCTTCTAAACAAAAGTTTTGGCCACATTGTGGAAGTGGCCAGTAAACATCAGAAAACGTTCTTCTAAAATATCCTAAAAGTGAAAATATAAGTTATATTTAACCTTGCACAGTAAGAAACAAATTCCTTTATAGATTTTCTCATAAAATGATGCTTATTTGGAGAGTTTCCTTGGCATTTGAATATATATATATTTCATCTCCGAAAGAATCCTTCCTAATTAATAGTAATACTTAACCATATTTAAAGAAAATATTTGTGCTTTCCTCATCATGAATTTTATTGTTTTCAGGCAAAATTAGCTTCATAAAACATCCGGAAAAGCTTTATGAATTACTTTACCTTAATCATCAAGTTAGAAAAAATTTTTGAAATTTTAATATGAATATAAACATATTTTCAAGATGATTTCCTAAAGCAAGGAGAAGAAAAGTATTCCTTGAAGTGTAAAATATATTTGATGTAATATGTTATTTGCAGATTTGAGACCTTCTAGGACTCTCTGATATCAAACACAACAGCATTCGTGGGGGAGAGCTGTTACCCTTTCTTCAGCATCAGACAAGTTAAAATTTCACCCCACGACTGAACACAGGGCTAGGACTTGGCTATCATTTCTAAAGCCTAGCAGTTTAGACTCACATTGGCTGGATTGAGGCATAACTCTAAAATATGTGATGCAAACCCACTAACTTCATTACACTGAATCTTATGAAGAGCCTATTTTGAAACTCATAATGCAAGGAAACATTCAACTATTGCCCTACACACACACACACACAAAAAAAAAAAAAAAAACCCCGATATTCAGAATATTAATTAGCAGGGTTGAGCCTGAAGCTCCTGATTACAACTAACACCTGACCTCTGCTGGAATGTGTGCTCTTAATGAGAACGCTTGCCGTACCTGAAATATAGTTTAAACTGCAAAACACGCACCATCTATCAGTTTGCTGACATATTTTCCAGTAAATTATAGATGTCAGTATAAAAAATTATATATATTTTCTAAAGTATACACTTTAGTCTGTACTCACAATTGCATATGAAATGGTGATAATTATTCTAGTAGAAATAGTTGTCCAATTCTAGATGTAAACAGTAAAGCAGAGAGGAGAGTCCAATACTCCTTGTAAAGTGTATAAAGCTTAAGATAAATACTAAGCAATATCACAACTGGGTATATTACAAAATTATTTGGGAACAGGGATTTGGGAATTTAGAAGTTGCTATGACTTTTACTTGGAGTTACTGGAGAGACAGCTTCACGGAACAGTGGAGCTTGGAAAGAAGAACAGGGAGAGGTATAGGGTAAAAGGGTTTTTCTGTTTTCTTAGTTTGTTTTTGCTTTTCCACAGAGAGAATAACTTTGTCAAAGACATAAAGTGAGAAGACATAGTTTGTCAGAGCATAAAGTAGAAATAAACTGGTAAATCTATGACTTATTTTAGAAGCCTTAGATGTATTTTTTTAAACCATTCTAAATTTAGTAAGAAATTAGAGAACTTTGGTACTTTGGTACTAGTTTTATGCTAAGCAAAATAAGTCAGTCAGAGAACGTGAAATATGTATGATTTCACTCATACGTGGAATGTAAGAAACAAAACAGACGAACATAGGGGAAGGGAAGGAAAAATAAAATAATGAAAACAGAGAGGGAGTCAAACTATAAGAGACTCTTAACTGTAGGAAACAAACTGAGTGTTGCCGGGTGGGGGGGATGGGGTCACTGGGGGATGGGCACTAAGGAGGGCACTTGAAGTAATGAGCACTGGGTGTTACGTGCACCTGATGAAGCACTAAATTCCACCTCTGAAACGATAGCACAGTATATGTTAATTAAATTGAATTTAACTACAGTTTTTTAAAAAAGAGAAGTTTGATATTATTTAGACAAAAAAGTAACCTGTAGTTCGTTTTGGAAAATTAATCTGAAAGCAAAGAGGAGGTCGGAATGGAAGCAAACAATAGAGTCACGGAGAACAGCTCATTCATTCACTTGCTCATGCAACTATTCCTGGGTGTTCACGTGCTGTGTGGGGTTCACAATAATGGGAAGAGACAAATATTTATGCTATGTAGTTTACGGTAGAGAAAAAACAGTTAAAAGACAGTCACAAATATAAATTCAAATCTCTTTTAATAGATTTAATAGTTATAGTTATCGCTAGACCCAAAGAGACTAAGAGGGAGAATACTCTAGAAGAGAAGCTTGTTTGGAGTTGGGTGGCCACTTAAGGTCTCTTTCAGAAAATAGCATACCAACTTTGTCCTGAAGGAAACAAAAGAGCTAACCTTGCAGAGAGGTAGGAGAAAAGCTCTTCAAGCAGAGGGGACAGCATATGTATGAGCTCTGACACGGGAAAAGCCTTCAAGTAGCTGAAAAAAGGAAAACATGACAAGCAATTTGTAGACAGAACAGCATGAGAAAAATCTGCAGCAGTAGGAAGGGACTAGATATTAAGGACTTTAAAGCTCATTTGAAGTTTTTATATTTTATCTTACATGCATTGAAAGCTATACAAGACTGTTAGGTCTGAAAGTCTGTTGATCCATTTTATATTAAAAGATAACATAATGCCTAGGTAAAACATAAAGAAAACGGAATATGGGTGAGGACATACAAATGAAAATAAGATGACCCAAGTGCTTATAAAAATTTAAGTTTATCAGAACAGGGCAACTACTGGGCTGGTATTGGAAGTTGATAGAAACAAAGAAACCGAGGCTATAGGTTGAATGATAGGGCCATAAACAAAAATAAGAAAAATGAGGAGAAGCTGGTGGTTGGAAACAATAAGTTTTTAGCAGACACTGTCATATTTCTATTATAACATGTAGATACTTACCAGCTCCTTTAAAACAGGGGCACAGGGGCGCCTGGGTGGCACAGCGGTTAAGCGTCTGCCTTTGGCTCAGGGCGTGATCCCGGCGTTATGGGATCGAGCCCCACATCGGGCTCCTCCGCTATGAGCCTGCTTCTTCCTCTCCCACTCCCCCTGCTTGTGTTCCCTCTCTCGCTGGCTGTCTCTATCTCTGTCGAATAAATAAATAAAATCTTAAAAAAAAAAAAAAAAAAAAAAAAAAACAGGGGCACAGAACTTCTACTGGCCAAGATGGGTAAGGGACCACATTTACCCTCTTGCCAGAAACACTGAAAAATATAGACAAAATGGATGAAACAATGGTCTTCAACACATTGGAAAGGAGGTAATTAAAGATAATGATCTCTGAGACGGAGAAATATAGGTGGGATGGAAGAATAGGGTAAACCTTAAAATTGCCCTAGCTCTCTGTCTGAAGTAAGTTTAGATAGATCCTCATTCAGAGAGTTGAAATCTATCCAGAGCCCTCTGACTTGAGGAGATAGAGACCAGAACAACCAAGGCAACTGAAGTTTGCAAAGTGGAATAGAAGAAGCATGTGTTCGGCTGGGTACTAAGCGGTACATATATATGAGTCAGCTACTCAGAGAGGGGGAAGAGAACTACCCTAAAGATTTAACAGCAAGAGTGCATGTAGCTCAGACAGTGTATATAGCCCAGTGCATATAGCTCCTATCAGCTACATTGAAAATCTTCACAATTCGTAGGACTTTCTAGAACTTAAAAGGATTCTTAGAAGTAGAGAGAGAAAAAAAAAATAGTCCTAGACATAACACTGCTCTGGGCTCACACAACAGAGCTTAAATATAAGACCCCAAAATATCAAACTGTTTCCAAGTCACTTGACCACATGCCAGAATAAAGCTCAAAAATATTTTTAAAGCTACAAAAATATCCAGCACCCAGCAGCGTAGAATTCACAATGCCTGGCATCCAATCAAAACTCGTAATGAAAAGAAAAAACAATTGATCAAACTGAACCAAAAATGACATGGACAACATTAGAAGTTATTAAACTGTATCTCAGGAGACTAGAGAAAAGATTTAATATGTTAACTAGGTACAGAAAACACGTTAAAAAGGGGCAATTCAAACTTATGGATATAAAATAAGAATATCTCAAATAGCAAATAGATTAGGTAAAATTAAGTGGCAGATAAGATACTGGAGAAAAAAACAGATGAATAAACTTGAAAATAAAACCACAGAAATGATCCAAAATAAAACAATGAGAGAAAAAGTAAATAAAAAGTGAACAGAATATTAATAGTCGACCAACTTCAAGCAGCAAAATATATTAATGTGTATATACAAATACATGTATGTTTTTATAAATATATCTTTATATGTATATATCAAACACCTAAGCTATTATAAACAATTCGATAATGATGTGATCTAAGATTTTTTCAAGTTTTTTTTTCCTGCTCTTAGGATTTCTTCAGCTTTCCTGAATCTATTTATAATTTTCATCAAATTTGGTATGTTTTTGTGCATCAGTTCTTTAAATATGGTTCTGTCCCCTTTCTGCTCTTCAGTCCCTTCTGTGAGGAAAAGCGATGACATGCCATAAGGCAGCCTAATGGGGAGGTTCACATGAGTGACTGCAGAAGGAGATATTCTGAGGTCTACCAATAAGCATGTGAGCAAACTTGGAAAAAGATTCTCCTCCAGTCCAATCTTCGGGGGAAACCCAATTACAGCTGAGAGCTTGACTACAATCTCATGAAAGACTTGAACCACATTCACCACCTAAGCTATGACCGAATTGCTGACCCATATAAACTATAAGGTAATAGGCGTTTACTGTCTTAAGCCAGTAGATTTTGGGGTACTTTGTTATTAAACAATAGATAAAATAATACAGAGTAACAAATATAAAAATCTTAAGAGAAGCTAGAGGAAAAAAAAAAAGATAACAGATTCCTTATCAGAAAATATGCAAGATAACAGCCTAAGGAATTCAGACAATGATATTGTAGTGGTGATGTAATGGGGCAGATGGTTGCTATACTTGTGGTGAACATAGCATAATGTATCAACTTGCCAAACCACTATGCTGTATCCCTGAAGCTAATGTAATATTGTGTGTCAACTCTACTCGAAGAAGAAGAAGAAGAAGAAGAAGAAGAAGAAGAAGAAGAAGAAGAAGAAGAAAAATACACACACACACACACACACACACACACACACAAGAAAATACAGAAACATTTTTACAGTACAGAAAGGAAAAAAGATCTGTTAACTGCAATTATATGCTCAGTGGAAATACCTTTCAAAAGTGAAAACAAAATAAATTTTTTCAGACATAAAGAGATGAAAGAATTCATAAATAGCACCCAGCATTAGAAGAAATTTTAAAAGTACCCCTTCAAAAAAAAAGGGGGGGGGATGATGCCAGATAAATACCTGGATCTACACGAATGAATAAGGACCAGCAGAAACAGTAACTACACGGGGAAATATAAGACAATTTTCTAACTTTTTTAAAAAGATTTTATTTATTTATTTGAGAGAGAGCACGAGCAAGAGCAGGGCAGAGGGAGGGAGACAAGCAGACTCTCTGCTGAGCAGGAAACCCAAAGCCAAAGCAGGTCTGGATCCCAGGATGCCAGGATCATGACCTAAGCTGAAGGCAGATGCTTAACTGAGCCACCCACGCACCTGAATTTTCTAACTTTTTACATCTCTTAAAAAATAAACTACTTGAAGCAAAAATAGTAACAGTGTGTTGTGGGATTCATAAGACAAATAGATACAAATTCTGTGACAACAAGAGCACCAAGGCAGGATAAGAAGAAATGGAAGTTTATTGTACCAAGTTTCTTATAATACAACTTGAACATTGATTGTGATTAGTTAATACTTTATAACGTAAATCTTAAAGCAACCAATATAACAGAGATATCTACATACGCTCACACATACACGTAACACAGTTATAGCTAGTAAGCCAAAAATGAAGATAAAATTGAATTTTAAAATACTAATGAAGTGAGACACAAAACTGAACAAAGAAGAAATACAACAAATAAAAAACAAGTATCAAGATGGGAGAATTAAACCTAAAAGAAAGATAATCACATTAAATGTAAACAGTTTAAATACCTCAATAAAAATTAAGAGATTGTCAGGTCATACAAATAGCAAGACTTTTAGCTACATGCTCTGTATAGAAAAAGAATGCTAGCATTACTCAAACTTGGAATAACTATATTAATATCAGACAAGATATAGTTCAGATTAAAGAATACTACAGAAGGGAAAAAAAGTGATAATTTCATAAAGGGGACAATTCCTGAAGAGGATGTAAGAATTATGAACGTTAATGCTCTAATAAAAGATCTTCAAGATACCTGATACATTCCAGATGATAAACTGATAGAACTGCAAGGAAATTTTTAAAAATTCATGATTATATTAGCAGACTTCAATACTCCTCTCTAAATAATTGCTAAAGAAGGGCCCCTGGCTGGCTCAGTCAGTGGAGCAGATATCTGACTCTTGATGTCGGGCTTGTCAGCTAGAGATTACATTAATAAATAAGTAAATATATAAAAACAAATAAATGCTAGAGTAAAAAAATGCTACAAACGAAAATCTGAGCAACATTATCAAACAACTTTGTTTAACTGATGATTATGAAACGCTCCACTCAACAACCATAGTATGTGTTCTTTTTATGTGGATGTAGACCATTTACCAGGACTGACCATATTCCAGTACACAAAAAAAGTCTCAATAAATATAAAAAGATCCAAGTATACATACACTGCACACAATGTATACATTGTACACAATGTAATTAAATAAGAATAATAGGACAATAAACTAACATTTTTCAAATATTTGAAATGTCAATACACTTCTAAATAACTGGTGCATCAAAGAAAAATATAAAAATTAGAAATATTTGAAACTGAATTAAAAAAAAAGACATTATAAAATTTGTGGAATGCAACTGAAGCAGGAAATTGATAGCATTATATTGTAAAAGATTAAAATCAATGATCGCAGATTCTTCCTTTGAAAAACTGAAGACAGGGGCGCCCGGGTGGCTCAGTCAGTCAAGCATCTGCCTTCAGCTCAGGTCATGATCCCAGGTTCCTGGGATTGAGCCCAACATAGGGCTATCTGCTCATAAGGGAGCCTGCATCTCCCTCTACCTCTGCCTGCTGCTCCCCCTGATTGTGTGCTCTCACTCTCTCTCTGTCAAAATATACATAAAATGTTTAAAAAATTAAAAACTAAATAAAAAATAAAAAACTAAAAACAAATGAATGCAAAGAAAGCTACTGAAATGAAATAATAATTACCTGAGTGGAAACTAATGAGATAGAAAAAAGAAAATTAACAGAGAAATACCAATGACACCAAAGGATGGCTCTTAGTTCAACAAATTGAAGAACCTCTATCCAGACTGATTGGAAATAAAAACAGATAAAACAAGTTAACATTAACAGGAATGAGGGAGGAGACATCAATACAGACTCTACAGACATTAAAAAAATAACAAAGATATTGCTGACAATTTTAAGCAATAAATTTATAACTTAGTTACCCAAATAACTAGATAGAAAAAAGAAAGAGGTATTCCATGAAAGTCTCAAACTACCAAAACTCCCTCAAGAAGTAATCTGAACAGCCTTGTATCTATTAAAGAGATTGAATTTACAGCTAAAAATCTTCCCTAAAAGAAAACACCAGAAAAATAATGACTTCATTAGTTAATTCTTTGAAACATTGAAGCAGGATGTAATTCTACCTAAACTCTTACAGAATATTAAGAGAACACTTTCCAATTAATTCTACGAGACCAGCTTTAGCCTAGTACCATAACTTAATGAAAGTATTAAAAGAAAGGAAAACTATAGATTGTTATCCCTCAAAATAGGGATGTAAAAATTCTTAACTGGAAGTAAGTATGCTCTAACATTTGAAAACCAATCAGTGTTGTTCATCCCAAACTGAAAAGGAAAAAGCATATGATCACATCAACAGATGCAAAAATAACATTAGATAAAATCTGACGTTCATTCCTGATAAAAACTGTCAGTAAACTGCAGAAGAAGATTTATTTAACTTGAAACATGGCATCTATAACAAACCTACAGTTAATGGTAAAAGCCTTTTTTTCCCCCACATAAAATTGGAAGAAACAAGGATGTTCGCTCTCAACTATTCTATGCAACATCACTGTGGAAGTTCTATACAGCATAATAGATACGAAAAGGAAATAAAAATGTCCATAGTGGGGAAAGTAGGAAGCAAAGCTCTATTTACTTACAGACGACCTGACTGTTTTACGAATAAAACTCTACCTACAAAAAGCAACTATAACTAGTAAGTTTAGCAAGTTTGCAGAATAAAAGGGCAATATACAAGAATAAATTGTATTTCTATATGCTACAAAGGAAAAGTGAGAAACTGAAATAATAACTATTTAGAAAAGTATCAAAATGTGAAATAAATACCAATATTTTAAACACAACTTGGGGCTCCTGGGTGGCTCGGTCAGTTAAGCGACTGCCTTAGGCTCAGGCCATGATCCTGGAGTCCCAGGATGGAGTCCTGCATTGGGCTCCCTGCTCAGCAGGGAGTCTGCTTCTCCTTCTGACATTCCCCCATCTCATGCTCTCTCTCTCAAATAAATAAATAAAATCTTAAAAAAAAAAAAAAAAAACCTCAAATTCTGTACCTGAAAAATATAAGTGTAACGAAGCAGGAAAGAGGAGGTAATAAAGTAGCTTGAATGTTTCCAGAATTTCCATGTAGAATCTCTTCCCAGTTGATTTAAGTGGTTACTGTCTTTTATCAACCACGGAGATCTTTTCCTTTTTATTTCTATTTCTAAAATTTGAGCTGCATTTCTTTCATCTACATTCCTACAGCTCTATTTCTAAGCACACTCTGCTACTTATCAGTTACAATCAGGACTTAAATTTGATTTTGAAATGAGTGAAAATAGGGAGAGGATGAATGTCCTGTTTACACCTGTAACAGCTGCACCTGTGTAAGTTAACCTAAAATATCCATTATTTTAAGAATACAGTGTGGCAACATTTTTATAAAATTAGTTTAAAATAAAATTCTGTGTTTTCTAAATCCACACAAATAAGATGTGATCATTGGGACCAAAAAAGAGAAAGATGCAAACTCAGTAATATTTATCAGTTGATTTAATGAGTGATATTTTGATGTTTAAAATTAAGTAATTTAATATATAAATCAGGGCTAAAATTTAGTTATAAATAATTACCTATCAACGCCATCATGCTTAAAGCTTCAATTAATTTGAAAGAACATAATTGCTTTAATTTGGATTACAAGAACATATTGCGAATTCAATTTTATTTCAGCTATACAAATAAGGCCTATTTATACTTTCCTAGTTCATAAGGCTTCAAGTGTTTATGCTATTTCTAAATGTACTTAATGTTCCTTTTCTGAGCTACACTGATTAAACTGTAGAGATAAGAAGAGTTATCTCTGAAATGCAGAAGATTCTCTGCTTCTCTTAGGGGGTATGGAAGAAGGAGGCAGCTATACTTCACTGTCATGCCTACGTTGGCAGGAAACTATCTTTTATGTGAGTATGATAAAATGGAGGCTTTCTGGACTCAGCCCAGCANGAATTATGTTATTTGTTCTTACAAAGATACTAGTCTCCATTCCAAAAGACAATAATTTCTTGCTTCAGCTGTTTTTAGCAATTTAAACTTGACATCTTTCTTTTCGGTCATTTAAATTCTGCCCTATGTGTATTTTTTTAAAGGGTAAATATTATTTTGTACTTATTTCCACCGTAGTAAATATATTTGGTCCTAGATGAGCGAAGCGGAGTTTACAGCTCATCTTCAGAATGGAGCAGGTCATTTCCCTCTGCCCCTATTCCAAGAGAAAATGACACTGTTCTGATGACAGTTGCTCACCAGAACTCCGCCATTTATTTAGTAAATAACTTGCCCACTCCCAAATCCATGCCTTTTCCTTCCCTGGATACCACCTATTCCCTATCCTGCCAAAAATGCATGTTATAAACACAGAAAGAAGAACACAATGAACTGTCATAGAAATTCATCCATAGTTTCATTATCAAATATTACGTTTAACCTGTGTTGAATATGGCTGTTGCCTTAGGGATAGTAAGAACTCAGATGAAAAGATGAAAAGAATATGACTGAGGAGACACACTGTTTCAATTCACATGAGAAGAGTTATGACACACACCTTTCTACAATAATAAGATGCACCTAACTTCTAAAACAAGAAATAATGCCTGAATTCAGGATTTATCAATACCAAAATAGTTCCATTTTTTACAATCACCACGCTACCTAGTTCTTCTTTGTACATTTTTCCTCTTTTGGGGATGGGTTTTCTTCTATGTTCTCATGGTAAATTCCTACGGTTTGAGACACGGGTTAAATCTGGTTTTACCCTGGGAAGCAACCCTTGCCTCATTCTTCCTGAAACAAAGTTGATCCAATTTTCTGTTACACCGCCACCATGGTTCCATTTCAACATTTGCCAAACTCTGTTTCATTTGACAGCCCAAGTATCTGTCCCACATTGTAGCCCACAAGCAACTTACTGGATAGGGAATGTTTGTAATTAATCTTTGCTTCACTAGCACTCAATAAAAGCCCAGCACACGGTGGATACTCTATATTATGACTGAATAGATGAATGAATGAATGAATGAATGAATGAATATCTTATGAATGAATAGATAAATTAATGAATGAAAGAACAAATGAATGAATTTAGCATCACCCTGAGATAAAAAAGAATAGATATTAAGTCAGAATTCCATGAACACCACAAATGCTCATTTAATCATGCATTATAAGCTGAAGAAATCTTTACTGTGACGAGTGCATTATATCACTTCATTATCAAAGCTCTATAAAGTATTCATTTTATTTCCATTTTAGAAATGAAAATATTGAGACTGAGAAGTTAAATAACTTACGTTAAGGTATTTATGCAACAGCAACGGAAGCAAAAATAAACGGAGACAAAATCAGACTAAAAAGCTTCTGCCCAGCAAAGGAAATCATCGACAAAATGAAAAGGCAACCTACCAAACACAAGAAACTTGTTTACATATCTTATACTTCAGAAAGGGTTAATAGCCAAAATATATAAAGAACTCATACAACTCAATATCCAAAAACAAACAAACCGATTTAAAATGGGCAAAGGATCTGAATAGACACACACATGGCCAACAGTTACATGAAAAGATGCTCACCATCCCGAATCATCAGAGAAATGCAAATCAAAACCACAATGAGATTTCACTTTACACCCATTAAAATGGCTATTACTAAAAAGACAATAAATGTTGGCGAGGAAGTGAAGAAAAAGAAACCCTCCTGCACTGTTGCTAGAAAAAAATTCATTGAGCCACTGTGGAAAACAGTGGGGGGGGGGGTCCTCAAAGCATTAAAAATAGAACTACCTTATGATCCATTAATTCTGCTTCTTTTTAGAAAGAAATCTTTTTTTTTTAAGTTGTATTTATTTTTTATTTTTATTTTTTTTTAAAGATTTTATTTATTTATTTGACAGAAAGAGAGACAGCCAGCGAGAGAGGGAATACAGGCAGGGGGAGTGGGAGAGGAAGAAGCAGGCTCATAGCGGAGGAGCCTGATGTGGGGCTCGATCCCAGAACGCCGGGATCATGCCCTGAGCCAAAGGCAGACGCTTAACCGCTGTGCCACCCAGGCGCCCCATTAATTCTGCTTCTAAGTATTTATCCAAAGCAAATGAAAATGCTAGCTCACAAAGAATAGTGCACCCCATGTTCAATGCAGCATTGTCTCCAATAGCCAACGTACGTAATCAACGTAAGTGGCCACCAACAGATGAGTGAATAAATTGTGACATACACAGGTACACACACGCACCCAATGGAATATTATTCAGCTATTAAAAAATAATGAAATCTTGCCATTAGTGACAACGTGGTTGGAACTTGAGGGCGTTATGCTAAATGGAGTAAGTCAGACAAAGACAGATATCGTATCATCTCACTCGTACATGGAGTCTAAAAACAAAAACGAACAAACAAACAAAAACAAATACGACAACCACAACAACAAAAACCCAAAAACAAAAATCCTAGTTTACAGGTACAGACAATAGGCTGGTGGCTGTCAGAGGGGATTAGGTGGAGCGTGCGAAATGGCTGCAGAGGTTCAAAGGCTACAAACTTCTGGTAATAAAATAAACAAGTCATGGGAATATAAAGTACAGTACGCTGACTACAGTTAATAATACCGTGCTGCATACTGGGAAGTTGCGAAGGGAGGAGATCTTAAAAGTTCTTGTCACGAGAAAAAAACATTGTAACTACGTGTGTGGTGATGGGTATTAAGCAGACGTACCGGGATGATCCTTTCACAACATATACAATTACCAAAACATTAGCTTGTATACCTAATACTAACAAAATGCTACATGTTAGTTATACATCAATATAAAGGATATTTATCTCTCTACCTCTAAATCAAACCCAGAGAGTCTGACTTCAGAGCCATTACATAAAAATGGCAAGCCAGAGTAAATGGAAAATGCACGTTGCTGCCTCTTGGAAATTGTTTTAAACTTGCGAAATAGGGGCGCCTGGGTGGCACAGCGGTTCAGCGTCTGCCTTCGGCTCAGGGCGTGATCCCGGCGTTATGGGATCGAGCCCCACGTCAGGCTCCTCCGCTAGGAGCCTGCTTCTTCCTCTCCCACTCCCCCTGCTTGTGTTCCCTCTCTCGCTGGCTGTCTCTATCTCTGTCAAATAAATAAATAAAACCTTCAAACTTGCGAAATAGCTTGCAGAGCACAACAGTCTAAAATTAATGACTACTGGAAGTTACAATATTTTTTTAAATTATTATAGATATATACACTATCATAGATACAAACACAAAATAATTAGAGCTAGTGAAAGAGTGTGTTGATATTAATAAATGTTTTAATCGTTCATAAAAACCATCAGGTAATATGGAATATGAGCACAAGTTGAAGGAGAACCTCTTATTAGTACTAATCAACTGAGTATTTTATTAAGCTCTTATTATGCATCCTTATTGCACCTGAGTCTAGATACGGAGGGGAATTAGGAAGCGTATTGCAACTTTACATGTTAGTTATAATCCCAATGGTTAATTGTGACCTATCCAAATGAAATAATTAGTAGATAGCTTTGTATTTTCATGTGCTCTCAACCTGCTTTTCAATCACTTCTCCCAACCCATTAATTCTTATACCTTTTTGTCTGGTTATCTTCTCTTTTCCTTCAGAAGATCTAATATCTAATGTAATGTCTCTCGGGATGTATTCTTTAACCTTTAATCGGGTTACGATATATTAACATGGATTTTTCATTGCAACAATATCCATTACCTACTGGAAAAATGTATCCCACTGCATTGTAATCTTCCTTATTCTGTTGCTTTTCCACAAAATCAGAAGTTCCCTAAGGACAAGCATTACCTTGTTCAACATTGCCTTCACAGTGCTGAAAAAGCAGTATGTCAGGGAGACTTGCATTACAGATTTCATGGAGAAAATGAAAACTCTGGGAAAAGGAAAGCAGAATATGATTCAAGGAAAATCAGGATCCTTGTCCAATGAACACCAAGTCTCTCTGCGTGTCTGAGAAATACATGCCCAGATTATTAATAGCAATGAAAGACAGGGTATAAACTTAGACTCTATTTTGAGTGTAAAGGATGCCAGTGAACAATAAATGCTGTATTTAAATAAAAATAATCTGGTAGCCTAAAAGAAGAATTGATGCAAGCAGAGAAAGCCTGAAGCTAGACAGAGAAATGAGGACTAAAGACAGGAGAGACTCAGGCAAGAGATGTCATTGTCATGATCATGGCTGACACTTACTGAGAGCTTACTAGGTGCTGTATGTTTTACAATGATCAATTCATTCACTGTGAGACCAGCATTATGAGTCCTATTGGGTAAGCAAAGAAATAGGACATGTGCTAAGCGTGGTAGGGATCCCCTAAAATAACCTTCAGTGATCCCTCTTAATGTTCACACCCTTGTGTCCTTGCACCCCGTGAGTGTGGGTTGAATTTACTGACTTTCTTCTAATAACAACAACAATGAAAACATGGCAGAAGTGATCAAAAATCACTCTTGAGATCAGACTGTAAAAGACTGTTGTTTCTGTCTGAGGAGCCTCTGACTCTCCTTGAATCATTTGCTCTTGGGGAAGTCAGCTGCCATGGGTCTCAGCAGCCCTGTGGAAAGGACGCCATGAGTTGGCTTGGAGGCAGACACTCCCCAACCCCGACAAGCCTCAGAGTGACTGCGGCGTCAGTCAATACGTTGACGGCACACTTGTGAGATCCCCTGATCCTGAACCACCTAGCTATGCTGTTCCCACGTTCCTCATCCACTAAAAAGAAACTGTGAGATGATAAGTGCTTTTTTTCTGTTCTAAACTCTTAAGTACTGGTGGGAATTGTTGCACAATAATTGATAACTGATACAGACAGTGATTAAGGATTAAAACCCCAGCTCCTGCCTTTACACTCCCTACTGTTTACCAAGCTGACATTGAAAGAGAGTGGCTCCGCAGAATAGTACATTTTTTTTTTAAGATTTTATTTATTTATTTGACAGAGAGAGAGAGCCAGCGAGAGACGGAGCACAAGCAGGGGGAGTGGGAGAGGAAGAGGAAGAAGCAGGCCTCCAGCGGAGGAGCCCGATGTGGGGCTCGATCCCAGGACCCTGGGATCACGCCCTGAGCCAAAGGCAGACGCTTAACGACTGAGCCACCCAGGTGCCTCAGAATAGTACATTTTTTATTTCAAAAGTGGAAAAGTGAAAGAATATACACGATGATAAAACAAGTGTGACCACTGCACAAATATAATAAATAATTTTTTATCTTGTTTAGATGATTTTTTAAAGAAGAAAAATGTAGTATTACCAATAAGGTTGAAATTGACTACATATGCCTTTATAGTTTTTCCCAACATAGCAGAATTACAACTTGAGTATTCTCAGACCCCAGGGGCATAGGAAGAAGAGAGAGAATGTTGACACTTTCAGGGTCATAAGAGTGATATGGGAATTGAATGGGCAATGAAGATGTTGGTCTTTGAAATGAATGATGAATGAAGATTCCTGTAGCAAATGCTACAGTGTGACTATTCAAACTCTTTTAAGAAAGGATTTTTTTCCCATTGTGCAAGACCGGATGATCTGATCAAATACTACTCTTATTTGTTAACCTTTGGCTCAAGCCACACTTACTGACTTGACTTCAAGTGAATTGTACAGGTGATGGCTATAATGGGCGTGAGAGGGGTCCATGTACTGACTGTGCAGGATTGCGGTCATCTGGAAAATATATGTAGATACCGCTCACATTTCAAGTTCTGCCAGTCTGATCTGCTATGGCGGTTTCCCTATAACCTCATTTTCCTGGTGCACCTGGGTGGATCAGTTGGTTGAGCTCCCGACTCTTGATTTCCGCTGAAGTCATGATCTTGGGGTCGTGAGGTCAAGCCCCGCATTGGGCCCTGGACTCCCCACTTGGCAGGGAGTCTGCTTGTCCCTCCTCTCCCCCTCTGCTTCTCCTCTCCCTCAAACCCCGTTCACTCATGCTCAAGCTTTCTCTCTCTCAAATAAATAAAATCTTTAAACAAAACAAAACACAACCTCATTTTCCTGACACTGACAATTCCTTTTATAAAAAGCAAAGGATTTGGATCTCACGTAGGCATATGTATCTTTATTTGTTATACTTGGGTTCCTCTTATTTAAATGTCTTCTTTAAATGTCACTGTTTATAAATTAAAGTGATTTATTATATATGATTATCATTAAGATCATCAAATTATTTTCATGTGCATAAACATATTTATCTTCATGATTAAATGTTAGTTGTCAAATGGGGGTTTAGAAGCTGGATGGCTACTGCAATTTGCAAACGGGTTACATTCTGACAATAACATATATGCCTTGAATTTCCTTGGTGGGTAGCACTGTCTACTCTGGCAGCAGGACTGTTTTTTTTTGTTGTTTTGGTTTTTGTTTTTTTAAGATTTTATTCATTTATTGGAGAGAGAGCACAAGCAGGGAGAGGGGCAGAGGGAGAAGGAGAAGCAGACTCCCCACTGAGCAGAGAGCCCTACTTGGGGCTCTATCCCAGGTCCCTGAGATCATGACCTGAGCCAAAGTCAGATGTTTAACCAACTGTGCCACCCAGGTGCCCATGTTTTTATTTTTTAATTGTCATAAAAAACACACAATCCACGAGATTTACCCTCTTAACAAATTTTTAAGTGGCCAGTAGAGTCGGTGACTGTGTATGGTAGAGTACCGTCAACTATAAGCCTAACATTGCATAGATCTCCAGAATTCTCATTTTGCTTGACTGAAACTCTGAACACATTGAACAGCCCGCCCTCAGTTTCTTCTCCTCCCATCCCCTGGAAACCAGCATCCTTTCCACTTCTATGAGTATGACTACCAGAGGTTCTTCATGTAAGTAGATAAATCTTGAGGCCATTATGCTACATGAAATGAGCCAGGAACAGAAGTGCAAATACTTCAAGATTATCATAATCTTTGAATCAACGAATTGCTTCTGAAATTTTTACTATCAACGGAGAGAGGCACACACACTCCCGAATACACACGCACAACAGGGACAACACAGGTAACCCTTGCGGACTCTGCTTATTATCCTGTACCAGCGCCGTGAACGATCGGGCGAGAGTCAGCATCAAGCCTTTCCATGAGACAGCTGTGCACCTACTCTCTGAATCCATCGGTTTAGATCGTGGGTCACTATACACATTGGAAGATCTGATTCAGACCATTTCATGGTTCGTCACTCTGCCTCTCTTTGATTAACCGAACACCGAAGCCCTCCCTTTTCCATACTATCTTGCGACTACATGGAATGGAAGGCCTGGCTTGGCATCCAACGGGCAGGGACTCGAAGGCACGTCAATAAATAATAATAAATAAAATAATAAATAAAATAAAATAATAATAAAACTAAAGGGTATCAACAGAACTTCAGAAATATGTATTTGAAAATAATATTCACCCTGGAACAGAGATCTAGAACTTAATCATATGCAACTTAAGATGGTAAAATACTACACCACAAAGAACAGGACCTGGAGAGGAAATACGAACGTTACTGTATGTGTGAAAATCCTGCAGGTAGACTCTCCCCTCCGCTCCCCTGCAGCACTGCATGCAGTTAATAAAAAAAATGAATTCAACGTAGCAAAAAAAGCAACACAGCATGCACCACTGTCTGCTCTTTCTACACCTGTCTACTGTGCACTATTACTCCTAGTGGCATAACGACATACCGAAAACTAATTTTAAAACATGCATGGTTAAGAAAAACATAACTGCGTCTGCTGGCTCTTCTAGTGGATACGTTCTTGTCTCCAAATCCTATCATCACTTGGACATCTAGAAAAAAAGAAAAAGGAAGGAAGGAAGGAAGGAAGGAAGAAAGGAAGGAAGGAAGAGAGAGAGAGAGGGAAAGAAAGAAAGAAAGAAAGAAAGAAAGAAAGAAAGAAAGAAAGAAAGAAAGAAAGGAAGGAAGAGAGAGAGAGAAGTGGGCAAGCTTCAGCAGCTTCTTATCCTGTCTAAAGAAAGGATTATGGAAAAGTTCAAGTTTGCTCCCTTTTCCGTATTCAAGCATACAGGCACGAAATGAGTTACAGGGGACTGACGATTTGAAATCCAACTCCTAGTGCTCTATGTGTCCTTCCGAATGTATGTGTTCAAGTCTTAACCCTTGGTATGATCCTGTTTGGAGATGGAGCTTTGGGGGTTCGGTTTTGAGAAAAGTGGCTTCATGAGAGTGGGGCTTTCCCTGTGGGATCAGCGTCCTCCTAAGGAAAGAGTTTCCAGAGCTCTCTCTTTACTAGATGAAGACACAGTGAAAAAGTGGCCGACCACAGAAGAGAGCTCTCAGCAGAATCCAACTGGCTGGTACCTTGAACTTGGACTTCCACCTTGTGTCTTTGAGAAATCACTGCCTGTTGGCGGAACTACCCAGTCTGGAGTATTTTATTGTAACACCAGAGCCGACCAAAGAACTTCCATATATGTTAGCAAACAAAATGGACTAGAGCGTCACTTCAAAGCAACGCTTGTACTTTATCATCCCTCCATAAAGCTTAATTTTAGTGCATTTAGCAAGAGAAGAAAATGAAAGCACCAATGGCAATTGAGGGCATGTGTTCTAGACTCAACAGTTTTATTGTTAAAATGTCTTCCATATTAGCAAAAATAAAATAAACTCATTAAAACATAATCTTTATTTTTCTTATTCACTTCTATTTATTTACTTTCCCAGGTAAAAATAATCTAATCAGTTTAATAGCAGAAACAATTATTAAGAATATCTTCCCCATCTGCTTTATTCAAAATAATTTTGCTCGACCCTCTCTATCCCAAATAGAACAGTTTATCATTACTTTAAAATTGAACACTTACTACCATAACAAACACTATGATTTAACACATTTAACTGATACCTGGAAATAGAAATACTGCCAATTTACTATTTGTCTAGGAAATAAAGTATAATACCAGTTTTACTGTATTGTCTCAAAAGTTAACTATGTTTGGGGCGCCTGGGTGGCTCAGTTGGTTGAGTGTCTGCCTTCAGCTCAGGTCGTGATCCCAGGGTCCTGGGATCGAGCCCCACATCAGGCTCTCTGCTCAGTGGGGAGCCGGCTTCTCCCTCTGCCACTCCCCCCTGCTTGTGCTCTCTCTCACTCTCTGTCAAATAAATAAAAATTTTTTAAAAGCTACCTATATTTTATTATAATTGCAATTTGTGATTTCTCTTGAATCTAAACTTTTTTCTATTTGAATTCCTATCTCCTTAGTTTTTTTTCCACTTACAATAATGTTATTCTCATTCATACCTTTGGTACCATTAATTTAGGTGATATTTTATTCTTTTCTATCATTTCATATTTATTGTTTTTGCCAAGTGCAAAAATGGTCACTCCAGAAAAATGTAATTTCTTATGTACGTATTTTGGATAAATCAAATAAATTACTATACCACATGAAATAATAGATCAGTGAAATTTATCATGACATTTATAATATAAATGGTGAGTACGGGGATCAGTTCTAGTAAGAATAGCTGAAATTCCCATAATATAAATATTGATCATTATTTCCTCCAATCTTTCTGCTTTTCATTTCCTCTTTCTTTGTTCTTTAACTTGTCCAGGGAAGACAGATAACATTAATCCTCCCAGAAGGTCCTGACAAATCTATCCACCAAGTCATTAGCTGGAACTGCAACAAAGTCAGGGTAAATGATGGCTTCACAGAAGAATTTGTTACAAGTCCGTTAGCCACATTGATTAGCAAGGCTGGGCAGGGACATTCTCAGAAAATTCCACAGCAGAAAACAGAACCAAACGAGGATATGTGGCTTCATGTTTTTTTAAACTTGATTCTCTATTCGTGCAGGGATAGAACCTTAAAAATTCTTCCAGTAATTTGAGTCATTAATGCTAATCATGGTCCACAATGAATAATTTTGAGCAAACACACACTTACTCAATTGTGAACTTCTCTAATTATATATATATATATATATATATGTATCCCATGTAGGTCAAAAGATACATTCTTGCCTTAAATTATTCTCCACTGACCCGGACTACAAATGTGACCTATTAATATTACTTTAAAAATGTACAACCTGTATCATATTTGGAAGAAAGGTATATCCTTAAGAGAACCACCTTTTGTCTGTTTTAATTACCATAACTTTGATAACCTGAAATACGTGTTAATTTTCAACTATTTGACAATCTTGACCCATTCTACTTAAGCAGCAGTCAGTTAGTGCCTATATCCCTGATTCAGGCTTTGGCAGCAACATCAAACCCAGGAGGCAATCATTTTTGAAATGCAAACACTAGATAACATGCTGATGGTAGGTCTAAGACAGAATGCCACGTAGAAAGCAACAGAGGAACGGGTAGGGCGGAAATTGAACTGCTTTCCAATCTTCTTGAACAAAATGTTCACACTGTGGCTATTAGACTGGGTTTAAATTAATTTCAAAGAACCGAATGTCTATTCATAAATAAGCTTATAACCATGCACAAGGCACTTTCACATTGCTTAGAGACACTACTAGCTACAGTCTTAAAAATGAATGAACGCTGTTAGATATCTACTATACACAAGCCTGAGTTATTAAAAGTAGAGTCCAGGACTCTAATAAATGTACAAGAAAAACACGTTGCGGTAGGAACATTAGAGAACCGTCAAAGGATGATGCAGATCCAACACCTTCTAAAGAAAGAGAAGAAAGAGAATTGGGTAGGAACAGTTTCTGCCTGCAGGGACCACGTTTCAAGAAATGTGTGACTAGCGCGAGGAGTCTTCCTTCCAGACCTAGCCCCTGGAGGAGTCGCCATCTTGCCCTAATGGACCTCCCATGGCTGCCATGGCTGGGGGCTGCCTGTGCTGTAAGTGTCCACAGTGGAAAGGCAGTGATGGAGCTAGAATTGTGCAGCTAGGGTCAGTAAATTATGCTCCTCACATAGGATACTGAAGTAACACATTTCTATGGTCATCATGAAGTCCATATTACTATTCATTATCTACTGTTTCAAAAGATTATATATATTATTCTAGGCCTGTTGTAATATTTTGCTCTTTTGCTCATTCTAAGTGGGAAGGTATCCCAAACAAAGTGTGAGATGAATGAATCGACATTTCTCTTGAAATTATTCTGTAATATTGCTGCAACTGTAATCAAACATCTACCACTTTTATCTCCATGTTATCGATAACACCCAGATTATTCTAAAACTTCTTAGGAAAAAAAAGTGTGTGAAGGATTTAAGAATATGATGGGAAAATGGGTAAAACACAAAAAGTAAAGACAAATTTTACAGCATTACATAAAAACGTACAGCAAAAAGTTCAGTGACAAGTAGTGCAGTATTGCTAAGTACCAAATAAAAAAGCCAACATAAAATTTAAAAGTGAAAAATGTGTCCTTAGAGATTCCTATAAGAAGAGTTGGCATTTCAAATTTGTATGAAAAGAGTGTAGAAGAAGGAAGGGAAGAATGAAGCGGGGGTAAACAGAAGGGGGAATGAACCATGAGAGACTGTGGACTCTGGGAAACAAACAGGGCCTCAGAGGGGAGGGGGGTGGGGGAACGGGATAGACCGGTGATGGGTAGTAAGGAGGGCACGTATTGCATGGTGCACTGGGTGTTATACGCAAGTAATGAATCATGGAACATTGCATCAGAAACTAAGGATGTACTGTATGGTGACTAATATAACAAAATAAAAATTATTTTTTAAAAAAGAAAAGAATGTGTGAGATAACAAGTGTTATTGTAACACAATATTGTAACACAACCTACTTGGAATAAAATTGATAGACTGAAAGTAAACATTACCTCATAACTGAAACATTCAATATAATTAGAAATAGAGTAAAAAAAGATAATATATATGAATGAGTTGAGAAAGCTTTCTTGAACATGATAACAACAAACTCCATTCTTTCCTCCAAATACTACAACATCAAAATTAGTAACTTATTGTAAAACATGTGTGCCTTCTTATAAGAAGATTAAATACCGCTCCATTTTTCCCCATAGACATAATGCACTCTCTACGCATTGACAATGGGCTTAGCCACCGTGTTGGCTTTAGCCAGGGCATATGAGCCGTAGTAGTGACGTTTGGCACAAAGAAACAAGAGACACACGCAATAGACATAGGCTTTGTTTTCTGTCTGGATCCTGGAATAGGAAAGACACACAGAACAGAACAGCACAAGACTCAACCTATAGCAAACCAGCAATATGAGGAAGAAATAAATATTTTTGTAAGCTACCCATTTTGGGTTTCTTTAGAGTACAACATTACCTCCAGAGAATTCTGGAAATACAATATGATAGAAATAATCCTACGCTTACAGTTTCTTAAGACAAAATTATCCTTTCTACATCCTACATCTCAAGCTGGTTTTGGTCACAATAAGATGGTTAAAAAAATACCTGAGTATAAAGATCCAAAAAAAGAAAAAAATTAAAAAGCCCAATTGTTTGGTAATACTGTCTTCCTGCATCTCGAAATAAATTGGTGGGATTATAAAGCAAGCACTTTTTTTTTCTATTTTTTAAAAATTTTTTATTTTTATTTATTTATTTTGATGTAAAGTTCGATGATTCATTAGTTGCATATAACACCCAGTGCACTATGCAGTACGTGCCCTCCTTACTACCCATCACCGGTCTATCCCAATCCTCCACCCCCCTCCCCTCTGAAGCCCTCAGTTTGTTTCCCAGAGTCCATAGTCTCTCATGCTTCATTCCCCCTTCTGATTACCCCCCCTTCTTTATCCCTTTCTTCTCCTACCGATCTTCCTAGTTCTTATGTTCCATAGATGAGAGAAACCATATGATAATTGTCTGCTTGACTTATTTCACTTAGATATTTATCTGGTAACTAAGGGATCTGGAACACAACTTAGTGAACAACAAAGGGCACTGATAATGGGTCACAACTATGACTTTGCTGTAATTTAGCACTTAGGGAGAAATCATCAGGGATGTATTGCTAATGCTCTGCATTGCCTATGTTCCACCACAGTATTAAATCAGATCTTTACTTTCCGAAGTGGATTCCCGAAAGATACTCCATGATAAATGTAGGATGGCCAATGATCTTGGGAAATGCTGGACACCATAATTACCCCTGAAAACTTAAGTAACCACTATCATAACTAAAAATCTGATCACCATGAAGAAAATGAAACTACTTAATTTGACCCAGAATGTCCACGCTTCTTTAGCTTGGGGGACTTTTTAACCAGTAACCCCATTATCATCCTGCTAAACTAGTTTTCCTACCGCACAAGTTAGGAAATGTGGAACTAAATGATCTAAAGAAATAAAGTTGAGGTCATGTAAGTTTAACTTCCCAAGAACTGGCTTCCCTGACTTGGATCTTGGACTCTTTATTTTTCCATCTAGACAAAAAATTAACATTTATTTTAATGATATATCTTTTGGCAAAATGACAGTGGATACCGTTTTTTTTTTTTTCTTAGAGTCCAAATGCCCCTTTTAGAAAGAACAAAACAACAACAAAATACTCCTGCAATATAATATTAGAAAGAAATATTTCTCTATCCGTGAGTTTGCATATTTTCTTTTAACACAAATCAAGTGTTTCGTTTAGCATTTAGTAAACTAAGAACCCAATTCAGGGCACTAATTTCAATACTAAAATCAGGCATTCTTTGACAGACATTTCTCTACTTTTTCATCAGTTCATTTTTTAAAATATGGATCTTTGACATTATGCTTAATTTGGATAGACTGTCTCATATCCTTACACAAAAGCAGTACATTTAATATACACTATGATAGTCTCTATATAATAACGGCTCCCCTAGAATGGCATCTTCGTGTATACGCAATGAATTGACAAAACAATGCTATTATCTTAAGTTAAGAACTACCTGGACTGTGCTATCAAGAGAACCACGTTCTAGATATAGAAATAGTTGGTATGTAACTTAGAAAATTTCTTTTCACTTTTCTGAGTCTCCTATTCCTCATTTGCAAAACTGGATTAATAAGGAGACCCACCTCACAGGGGTGGGTTCAAGAACAGCAAGAGATCTTCTCAGAGCTGAAATCATAACCCGGGTACCCCAGGTCCAGTTTTCTAAACCAGATAATATACTCTTTCTTCTCTTTTACCCAGGTAAAATGTTCAATTGTGGTGCAATGTCATGATGAAACCAACAAATCTAATTAAAACAAAACACCTCAGTTCACTCCCCCTCCTTCTCTTCCTCCCCTTCTCCCTCTTCTATCTTATCTTCCACCACCTTTTTTGGCTCCTATGGCTGGAAGACCGGATGAGTACGGTCCATATATGAGAAGGAATGAAGAAAATCATGGAATCTTTCAGACAACAGTCACGCCAGTGTTAGCACTCACAGCTTTCCTACCATATTTTCAGACTCCCGTGTTCGAAGGACTATATCCCTCAGTCCTTCAGATGACAGCCCAATGGATGAAAATTTAAATACCATTCATGTTACTATCAGTCAGTGAATTTTTTTCTGGGGAAACTACAACTTCCTTCCTTTCACTGTTTTCCTGTCCACTTAGAAGAGACCCAATTCTCAATCTTGGCTTTCTGGGAGGCATAGAAAGCACACAGAATCACTAAAGAATGTGCTGAAACGACCTTCTAAGTAAGGAGTAGGATGGAGGATGGAATCCAAAACTCCCGATACCCATACTTCTCTAGATCCAACGGCGTTGTTTTTCAGAGAAAGTTTTCCAGTTTGGTTAAATTGAAGAAAAATGAGGCATAAAAGAGTCACTGCTTACGATTTTTCCTCACTGTTCTCATATGCATCTGGCACATTCAGAAACTTTTCAGAACTTCTTCTCTATGAGTTCTATTATTTACCGAAGTGGAAATCTTGCCTACTTGATCTCCTCGGTGGTTTATTTACTCCTGAGACACGTGGCCGATGAGGCTGCACATGGCAAAGCCTGTATTCCACTTACAAAAGGATAGAGGAAAAAAAAAAAAAAAAAGGATAGAGAATATATATGGTTGGGATAGGTAACTCTGTGTATGTAACCCCCCTGCTTCTTTGTATGGAAGCTCCTAACAGACTTGTAGAAATTGCCTGAATTGGGCCCAATGGTGCTTTGCTGTTCTGTCATGCATAATAATATGAAATAATTTATCTCAGTTGTCCCTTACAACAGAAGCAACATATTTAAGAGACACCTAGGGATACAGAAAGTAATGAGATTTATGTTTGCATGCATTTGGAAATGTTAACAATTAAAAACTAAATCGAGGGAAATAAAACTTGAGAAAATCTTTTATAGGTGAATATTATTGACTCTTCCTGATAAACTATTAAAATCAGGCATACTTTCATTGTTTTAAATATTTATATATATTTATTTAAATAAATGTATTTATTTTAAAAATTATTTATTTAAAAATATATTTAAATAAATAAATAAATACATAAATAAATAAATACATAAATAAATACATAAATAAATAAATAAATATATTGGGGGAAACTACGTGAACTTAGAGATACTTCCACAAATTAAAAACAAAAAAATTACAAATTAAGAATGGATTTTGAGCAAAACCCGTTTCAAGGGCACTCTAGAATACAGAGATGATGCTGGTATGTCTATGCCCATCAAGGATTTCCTACTATAGCGGGACATGTGAGATAAGAAAAACGTAACACAAGACAGAGTATGATTACATGTTTTATTTAAAATTTAAGTATGAGAGGAAATAAAGAAGAGAGGATTCAAATTTGCTAAGGCCATTTGTATTTAAGTCTTATCAGTTTAAGTTTATTTGACACGAGTCTGATTTGCAAGTAGCCAGTCTTAATTTCTGAGACAGGGAATATAATCAATGTGGCAAGTACCCACTGAGTCTCAGGCACAACATCAGCCCACAGTAATCATGCTCTTTGATTCCTGCAACAACCTTTTCAAGAAATTATTACTAGCTGCATGTTGTAGATAAGGAAAGAGATTCACAGTCATCAGGTAGTTAGTCCATGGTTACTGAGTCACCAAAAAAAAAAAAAAAAAAAAAAAAGGAAGGGAGGACTCTTAGATCTGAAATCTTTTTCATTGTCTTGCCTCTTTACCATGAGTTTTCATTGAGAAAAAACAGAACAATTTTATTTTTTTCCTCCAAAGATTAAGAGACAGTTGCTCTCAAGGGAGCCCACATAGACAGTGAAGGAGCTGTCACAGTTAATAAGCAAATGCAAATTTTATTGTATTCATAAGAACATTTATGAAAACAATAAGGCCTAAAAGAAGAAAGAGGAACTTGCACACATGTGGAAGACAAATTCTTAATATTTTCTTAATTTGTTATATGGAGAATATATATACATATATATATATATGTATAATAGATATATAATATATATGCACAATAAAATATATTATATACATATTACTTTTATATATTCTTCTTGGGGACAAGAATTTCAGTCTATTTTGTTCACCAGTGTAGCCGCATTCCTAGACTGATACAGGATAGGCACTTTGTTGAAAGAAATAGCATAGTTTGCAAATGCAGGTAAGTGGTACAAGGACCATGCCTTTCCTGCAAGTTGTACAGTGTATCAATGTTCTCATTATTTCTGAAAGTTGAGTGCAATATTTACATAAAGTAAAACTGAAACGTACATACCTATTTAAAATGGATACATTCTGGGGACCACAATTGATACACCTGAATTAATGGAACACAATACAGAAAGAAAAAGAATCAGCAAGTAATAGAATTTGTACCTCCAAAAAACAAGTATTAGAGATGCCAGCTTAAACCCAAACTGCAGATCCGACATGACTACGTAGGGTCGGGAAAATGTGTGGGGTTACTCAGTCAGAAATCAGTGTGTGTAAATATCTAATGAGAATCTTGGAAAGAACTAATCCCAAAGAAAACAGAGCCAGATGTGACAAGCATAACACACTCATAAAGCCTCAAGGACAGACAGAGGAGAAGAATGTGGAGAAGTACAGTCAATGTGGTATTTATTTCCTCATGGACTTTTCTAAGGGTCCTCATGAGAAGAACCCCTAATAAATATGGAAAAACTTAACTTAGAACTCTGTAACATGTAAGAGCACATGCAGTGAAATGTTCATGACCTTCTAAAAATAATTTCATGCAAAAAGAAGAAAGAAAATCACAAATCCCAATGTGCCAGAAACATCGCCGAGAGATCATTATGGCATTATTATCAAGAGACCCGGTTAAGACCACCATGCCTGGGTAAAACAGCAGTGGCACCCATCAGATCTTGAACAGCCCTGAGTGTGTAGTGAAATCCAGCCAAGGAGAAAGTCAAGCTCAAAGGGAGGAATTATATATTTAAAAAAAGTCACAAGATGGCTGACCAGACTGGTACATGAGCCCAAATGAGTTAACCCTGGGCATTCCAACAAAGTATTTAAGCTGGACAGCGGCCAAGAAAGGGGATGTAAAAAGCCAGGAAAAGGGGTCTCATTTGTAACTGCTGGCTAATTATGCATGTGAGAATTGGGAAACTAGAGTAAATCCTAAGAGAGAACAAAAACATTTCATATGCATTTTCTTTTTTTTTTTTAAAGATTTTATTTATTTATTCGACAGGATAGAGACAGCCAGCGAGAGAGGGAACACAAGCAGGGGGAGTGGGAACGGAAGAAGCAGGCTCATACCGGAGGAGCCTGATGTGGGGCTCGATCCCAGAACGCCGGGATCACGCCCTGAGCCGAAGGCAGACGCTTAACCGCTGTGCCACCCAGGCGCCCCTCATATGCATTTTCTAATGTGAACACATTATTACACAACAATATATAAAAGTGGTAAGGATTAGTGTGTCGCTACTTCTCACTGGCAGTGGGAATTTTAGGATTATAATTGTTCTTACATGTTTTAATTTTTTTCAGAGAGCAATTTCAAAGGAAAGGCATCAAGTATGTCCCTTCTTGTTCTGCTTTTCAGTCAACAGATTCTCTAGAAACAAAGAGACAGTAAAAATATTGGTTTAGCCCAGACTTTGAGAAGATACGTTCTCCTGTTGATCTGTGTATCTGGCAGTGCATACGTTCTAAGCTTACTACTGTGAGAATATCCAGAAAATGGCACGCCCTCCATCTCTGGTTATATTTTGTGTCCAAACAGCCTTAATCTTCTTCTGAGCTCGACTAAACGCCACATAGGCTTCTTCCTCACTACCCACTGGACTCCGTTTCCTTAGAACATTCACTTCAGAAAACAGTTCTTTGTAAATCCATTCACTGCCCTTTTAGATGCAAACTGTTTAAAAAGCTGCTTGCAAGTATTATGATCCAGGCAGTCCTTCTGAAGGACCTGGGAGCCCTTCCTTTGATGTGCAGTCATTTAAGGATGATAGATTGCCCATTTCCCAGTTTCTGTGGGAAGGTAGGAGCCCACCTTTTGGCAGAACGACTTGCTCCAAGTTCTAAAACTACCCCCTGTTATGAAAATAAGAGACAGTTTACTATGGCTCTGATGAAAGCAATTATTAAGAAGAGATGTCCTATGATCTCCCCAACTGAGCTTTTAGAAATTCTCGGCCCTATATTACTCCACCATCAAAAAGAATGAAATCTTGCCATTTGCAACGATGTGGATGGAGCTAGACTGTATCATACTAAGTGAAATAAGTCAGAGAAAGACAATTTAAGAAAGAGAATTTAAGAGACAAAGCAAAGGAGTGCCTGGGTGGCTCAGTGGGTTAAGCATCTGCCTTCAGCTCAGGTCATGATCCCAGGGTCCTGACATCAAGTTCCGCACTGGGCTCCCTGCTCATCCGCGAGTGTGCTTCTCCCTCTCCCCCTGCTCTTTCTCTCTCTCACTTGCTCACTCTCTCTCTCAAAGAAATGAATAAAAAAAAAAAAAAAAAAAAAAGGAATTCTCCAGGCCTGTGTTTCAAGTAACGTTGAGCTCACAGTGCGTTCTGGCCTCTCCACCCACCTGCAGTAACCTTGAGTAAGGTCTTCCCTACCTGTCCCACTTTGTCCAGTGTACCTTGAGCAGTTCTGTGTTGACATCTGCTATAATACCAATTCTACATCTTTTTCATATATTTAAATTAGTATTCTTAATTCGAAATAATGAGGATCAAATTCTGCCAATGGGTTTTCCAAACATTTATTTTACTTGTCCAATTTCCTGTCATCTGCTTAAGGCATATTTTTTTAATTCTAGTAGGTAAACATAAGAAAGGAGAGTAGATGCTGCAAATTTTACAAAATTGTTACCATTTCTTAGAAAAAATTGTTATGTGAAGAAAATGGATAAAGGATATTCTAAAAAAATAATCTATAAATTTAATTGTGCATGCTATCTTTCCCTTCCAGCTGCCAAGTTAAATTAAGAAGTGCCTAGTTTTGTAAATGCTCAAGGGAAACACATTAAAAATGAATACAAATATCCAAAGATAAACTAACTGATGACTTAACCCAAATTTTAAAAACATATTATTTCCCAAGGGGTCTGGAAATAATTAAGAAATCAGTGACTTTAAGTCCGTATATCCAAAATCTGTTCTGAGAAACACTAGTCCTCCAAAATGCTAAAGGAAAATATACTTCCCTTGTCAAATAATTGTGAAAAACGATGCATCATATATCATCAACATGAAGATTCAAACTGCACATTAGGTTTTAAAATCTAAGCATTTGGCAGTAAACCATGAGAATGTGTTTAACTCAATAGTTCCCAAATTTGCTTTGCTAAGGAATTTTTCTTGTTGGTTTATGATTCTCTTTCCTGAGCTCATTTAATACAGATATCATATATATCATATATATGTATATATATATATGATATATATATATATATATATATCATATATATATACACACATACACACACTTTCTTGGGGCGCCTGGGTGGCTCATCACTTAAACACCTGCCTTTGGCTTAGGTCATGATCCCAGGGTCCTGGGATAGAGACCCGCCTTGGGCTCCCTGCTCAACAGAGAGTCTGCTTCTCCCTCTCCCTCTGCCTGCTGCTCCCCCTGCTTGTGCACTCTCTCTCTTTCTGTCAAATAAATAAAATCTTTGGGAAAAAAATATATACATATATTTATATACTCTCTCTATAAAAATATATACCACATCAGGTAAGCCTACCTTCAGTTTATAGGCTTTCACTGTTATTTTTCTGTTTCAATTACTTCTCGGTTATTATGACATTCGGGCCAGTTACAAACATATGCTAAGCATTCTTTCTACACCAAAGCCCGGGTTTCATGCTGGGGAGCTAAAATGTACTTGAGTACGTCAAGATCCCTTTAGGAAGAACATTAAAAGAAACACTAAAATTTCTTGGATCGTTAATAGCATCCTGCGTTTTCTTAAAAGTAGGATTCAGCACTTTCTTAGCTTTAAAGACTTATCAGCTCCCCCATTTCTCCTAAAGCAAAATGTAATTCCTATAAAATGGTACTCAAAATCATTCCATTCCCTGTCCCCCCAGCCATCCACACAAACATTTTTCACTCACCTAATCTATTTGTGCTTCTCAAGAATAAACTCCAATCTGTTATCTGTTTTCTTTCTTTACAATTGCCAATATCTTCCTCTGCCTAAGAGCTCCTTCCAATCTCCCCTCTGGCACATTTCTATTTGTTCTTTAATGCCCAGGGCAAACACTGTATGATAGTGTCCAGGGTGAAATGACTCTCACCATCCATTCCATCTCAACCCCCTTCCAATGGTAAAACCTCCTCGACAGAGACAGAGAAGCTAAAAACTACATTCTCTAGACTCCTCTGCAGCCTGGATTGTGGCTAGAAGGGATCTGGGATCTACCAGTCAGATGTACTCCCAATGTTCAAGTCACAAGGGAAAGACAGATTTGAATTCTGCTGCTGTTTTTATTGACAAATAAAATCTGGGTGGAATGATGTTTCTCCTGGGGAAATACTAACTGTAGTTGTGGCAAGCGGTCATTATCTTTACGGCTGTCAGAGGTACGGGACGTGTGAGCTGCCAGCCAGGGTGATGGCAGGCACGCACGTCACTATTCTCGTGCTGGCTGTGATAAAAGTCCATTTCTGTGTGTTTCCCCACTGCACAGCTCCACCAGCTACTGCTGGAACTTTCCCGTTAGTCAGGCAGATTCCTGATCCTAGAAGATGAAGTTTCTCAGTGGCTCAGGTCTGAAGGGAGGCTTTGGGGGGGTCGTTCTTAAAAGCCCAAGATCTTGGTACTCAAATCATTTAGCACCTGACTTAAGTATACAGGAATCAAGGCCCTTCCTGCTTAAACCAGCCAGACTGTATTCTGTTCTCTGTAACTGAATCCTGACCTTTAAAAATATCATATCCTCTGTGAATTCTCATTTCCTAGGCATTTAGCTGTTTTCCTACCAAACCTGGTATCCATTAATAGCATTTATCAAATCCTATGTTTATGCCCTTTCCCTGCAGTGAAATCTTATTACCTTTTACGACTGCCACCTTTTCCTTCAGAGCTCACCAAAAGGCAAAATTTTTCCTGCATTCAGTCCGTTCTCCGACAGAGAGAGCTGTCATCTTTCTTAATTCCACTGGTTGTCTTGTGACTCAGTTCCTTTGTGGGCTTTATCCAATTATGCATTTAAAGTATGTCTTTTTCTCACTGTTAGGATGGGAGTGACCCTCTGATCAATTTCTACGTGCTGAGTGGGATCATATACTATTCTTGCTTTTATGATTAGAAAGCATTTTGTAACAATGATCAGATAAATATTTCCAACATGCAATGTAGAGCCATTTAAACATTTTTATAATCATATCTGTAATTAACCTGGAATCTAATGTATCATATGAGGAAAAACCAAATTGTTTTTAAATAAAGGGTCCTCACTGATTTGAGATGCCAATTTTATCATGTTCCACAAATGACCTCTACTCTGCACACCCTTTCCTGCTCTAGTGGGTATTCATACATCAGATATTACCATCTTGTCGCTCTTATTATAATTTGACAATATGTTTAGTACATGAGAGTACACGTTCTCCATCTTTTCTTTCAGAAAAATTCCACGCAACCTCATGTTTTGTTTCCTTTTTTCTGATGGAATTTTGGATTCATTTAGTGTTTAGCAGTAATCTCACTGAACTAATACAACTTTAGAGGTTAACTGGAGGACGTAGTCATTCCTTTGGAAATTAAGTCTTCCTAGACAGGAACAAGGGTTACTCTCAATTTATTCAGATTTTCCTTGGTTTTGAAATGAAAACCTATATTTTTCATTCATATACTTTTTGACCATTTCTTCTGATTTTCACTGCTGTGTAGGTGATACTTTGAAAAGAGATTTCAGAAAGCCTTCTTTTCTAATTAGCAAATATTTGTGATTTTTTTGTATGTTGATTTTTCAACTTTCATATTTTATAACTTATTTTATAATCAGAAATAGGTGAATTTTATTACGAGACTTCATAAAAGCTATTAGGATAATATCCCCTCTAACTCCTTATGTTAATCCCAAATATCATTTTCTCTTTTTATCAGCCAAGTTCTTGAGCATTTATCTGCTGTACGAACCTTTCTATAAAAAGCTTATGGATTTTTCAATTACTCTCCGTTTTCTAATAAATTCGTCCTTTGCTTTCATTTTTCCCTCTCTTTATGTTCTTTTGTTACTCTGTAATATCTTATTATGATGCTTTGATTGGCGTTTGCTGCATATTAGAAACATTTATAAGAAACAACAACAAAAACTACGGGTGCTAAGATCCACTGAGGAAGTTTCTAATTTAACCAGACTCAGGTGGGATTCTTCCTATGATACTACACTGCAGTCAATTTTGAGATAATTTGGCCTCAATATTTCATATTCGTACTCTAAATTCTTAAAGTTACCTTTTTATCAACTAATAATGTCATTCCATTAAGTATTGTTAGCTATTGTTACTCTATTATCAATTCACACATTCTATAATTTTAGTTTTTGCCTCTCATTTTCTTTAATTTGTGAGTTTTACTTTCCTTTGTAGTTGTATTCTTTTTGCTATTATTTAAAATTGAACTGGGGTGACTGGGTGGCTCATTAGGTTAAGGGTCTGACTCTTGATTTCAGCTCAGGTCATGATCTCAGGGTTGTGAGATCCTGGGCGTGGGATCTGTTTAAGATTCTTTTTCTCCCTCTCCCCTTGCCCCTCCCTGCCCCCTCTCCTCCACTCATACATGCAGCAGTCTCTCTCTAAAAACAAATAAGATTGAACTATAATGTTATAATGGTACGATAAAATACAGTTTATATTTTTTATTATTTATAGATAAAGGAGGTTATAACTGTTGAATATATTAGTTTTATAGGTAAATAGCTTGATTTTGCAAAGAAGATAAATTTTGTCCCTTTTGGTTATAAAATGTAATGTCTATTATTAACTCCCTGTCACAATAATTATGATAAAATATAAGCATATGTATTTTTACAAAAATTCAAACCTTTTGGCAAACATATTGAAGGCAAAGAAATGGTTAAAATTCCACAGCAAAACTATATTTTTAACAACTTTTTCAATTTGTAATTGTTTATCCTTATCTAGATTGTGTAATGCAGTATTTTGATACATAAATGCTATGTACTGAATTTTATATTATTCTCATTAATATACAATATCCTTTTCAGTTTCACATAATGATGTTTCATTAGCAAAGTTTCTACTGGAATTGTAACAGCCCTTACTTTTATATATGTATTTCATAGAGTCGACCCTTGAATAGCACGGGTTTAAATTGTGCTGGCCCTTATACCTTATATACAGCCTTTCTTCAGTAAGTACAGTTCAGGACTGTAAATATATTTTCTCCTTATGATTTTCTTAATAACATTTTCTTTTCTCTAGCTTTCTTTATTGTAAGAACACAGGATACAATACATACAACATACAAAATATGTGTTAATCAACTATTTATATTATTGGTAAGGCTTCCAGTGAGCAATAGGCTATTTAGTGAAATTTTGGGAAAGCCAAATTTATATGCAAATTTCACACTGCACAGGGGTCAGTGGCCCTAATCTCAATGTGCTGTTCAAGAGTCAATTCTATATCTCTTTTCATGTTTTTATTTTTTTTATTTTTAACCTGCACCATTTCATTTTTATATGTGTCTCATAAGCAATCAATTATTTAACTTTGTTTTTAAACATTTAGAGAGCTTTTTAACTTCAGTTTCTGATGCTAACCTGCAAGTACTGTAATATGCACTATTTTTTTTTATATCTTTTAGACTTGCTGGTTTTTAAAAATATTTTTCTTTGCTTTTTTTTTAAATGTCAAATGCATCTTTCTTGCTATCCACTTTAGAACATACCATTTGGAACATCTAAATGTTATTTATATCTCAATACTCGAACCTGTATTTCTCTAATCTGAATATGAAGGAAAAAATAAGCTACACTTGACCAGTATAACACAAGGAAATGAGAATGTTTTTACTATACTCTGAACCACTTCTACTTTCTAGTATCTGTTCATGAAACATAAGACTTTAAATTTAGATTTTTATCACCACTATTACTTTTACTAATAAATGTTTTCATTATTAAATATTTATGATATTTTATTCTGCTTAATAGCACCGTCTATAGTAATTCTCACGCAGAAAAATAAATACCATAAAGCCAAAACTCAGAATATCAGTATTAGTTTAAGGAAGTACTTGGACTGACCATCCTAACAAATGTAAGAATAAATCAAGCCTTCACACCACACAATGATTAATCCAGACATTATTATCTATCAAAATTGTGCCATCACCATATTCACAGTGCATTGTATTCGAAGTCCCAAAGCAATTTATATGCCTAATTTCATTAAATTTTCTGTAATTACCAGCACAAGGAATAACAACAACAAAATTCCTTTAAAATACATACTTGCACACAAGTCAAGTGGAAAAAAGGGCAACTAGTTCTGGTTCAATGGTTTCTTCATTTCCATAGCTCACAAAACAATAGCTGTTACTGTCCTTTCTTCAATATATTCATGTAGAAAAAAAAAAAAAAACTACTCTGGCATCTAGATTAGAGTAGTAGCACAGAACTGACTTCAGTAAATTATGTCAATCACCATGAAAAGGTTTATAAACTATTTTCCATAAGTCAAGAACCATTAACAATATTCTGAATTGGACAAACTACATTTTACTTTAAAGAGACAAAAATGCATTTTATGGTTAAAGATAGATAGATTTTTTTTTTAAGAGATAAATAGAGAGAATGCGTGAGCAGGGGTAGGCGCAGAGGGAGAGGACAGAGAGAATGTCAAGCAGCCTCCCCAGCCAAGCATAGAGCCGATGCAGGGCTCGATCCCAGAACCCCGAGATCATGACCTGAGCTGGTATCAAGAGCCAGCTGTCGAAATGACTGAGCCACCCAGGAGCCCTGCATTTCATATTTTTTAAGATGCGGTGCAGTTTTTTGCGATCAAACATGGCTTTTGCGATCAAACAGTAGCGGATTCGTGTTTTAACTCCCTGCTTTTTATCTAAAATATTCTATAAAATTTGCTTAACCTCTGGTGCTTCTGTTTTCCCTTTAAAGGGTTAAGTACAGTGGCTTATTCCTGCCGTAGCTGTGAAGATTTCAATCGTTAATGAACAAAAAGCAGTCCACACAGTATCTGTTGTGGACTTGAACTCGATAAATGCCAACTGGAAATGCAATGTCTATTCTGACTGAATCATATTTTTAAATAGTGAAAATGCTTCTATGGATCCACTCATTATGTATTATACGAAGAGCCGATATTCAAAACATACGCAGACCAGTACAGGATTTATAATATCTGTAGACATAAATCCAAGCCGCCACCTGACCAACCAGAACAGTCCATTATACCCTGCTGCTGGCACCCCAATGCCAAATACCAGTAATGAGATGTAAGATTTTTAAATTATACAGTAAGAGGAAGCTTCATGTATACATCGCGTTAAAACTGTTCTCATGTGTTCTTTTGTTTCCTATTTTTTCGAATTAAGAAGTTTTCTGAGAAAACAAAACACATGATCTGATTTTGAAGAAATCACCATATCAAATAGAACAAGGGAAATAAGCCGAGACAGGAGTAATCAGCTTGCTGTCATGAGCTACTTAATGTTATTTTTCAGATCATAGTAAAAACTACAGAAGAAGAAAAACATGATTTTTATTTATTTTTTAAAATTTTTTTTAAAGATTTTATTTATTTATTTGACAGAGACAGACAGCCAGCGAGAGAGGGAACACGCAGCAGGGGGAGTGGGAGAGGAAGAAGCAGGCTCCCAGGACTCCGGGATTATGCCCTGAGCCGAAGACAGACGCATAAGGACTGAACCACCCAGGCGCCCCAAAAACATGATTTTTAAATTAAGTTGAACTAAGGAACTAAGGAAAGTATAAATTACCTTGTGTAAGAAAGAGTTAATGTAACTTTATGTACTGACCGTATGCTCACCGTTATTTTAAACACATATCTGCATACAACTTAATACAGCTTAATACTTCCGATTGCCTTTTTAAATATCACAAGAGAAGAATTCCAGTATCTAATTTCTGCAGTATGCTCAAGGGGCTGCATGAGTGTTACAATAAAACGAACAGGTATAATTTACATGGGTATCATACTGATGAGGAAGCAAAAGGCAGGCTGAGGGCAAAGCACTAACTACAACCCGCCCACCCTCACCCCCTGCCCCTGCACCCCTGTACATATATGTGACATTCCTCAGGCACTCCTGGCCGCCCTAGAACAAAGGAAGGATAAAACAGGGGTTTAACTGATAGAGATCACATTCAGGTAGGACTTAAGTCGCCATCAGTTCAAGTGTCTTAATGACTTACAAGACAAAAGCAATCTCCAGAAGCCCTATAGACTCAATTTCCTGAGCCCTAACATCACCCTCCCCTCCAAAAGACAGAAAATCTTATAGAACCAGTCACTCCTCATATCCCCAGGGCACCTCTTTCTGCCCACAGGTCCTGTCCCCATGCTTTAATAAAAACCACCTTCGTGCACTAAAGATGTCTCAAGAATTCGTTCTTGGCCATGGGCTCCAAAACCCAACACTTCAAACCACATCAGTACTGTCAGCGGCTAGACCCCAAGATGTGCCCTTTACTGCCAACCTGCTTGTACTCACCAACCTTTGCACCACATCTGTCCTTAAGCTTTTCTTTCCAGCTATCTCTTAGCTCAGACAAATGGGAAGCAAAACGCCCCTGGGCCCTCGAGGGAAAGCACCTGCCCAGACAGGACCTCCAGCCAGCGCAGACCACCCAGACCAATTTGAACTTAACCCCTGAGGCCTTTGCAGATGGACCTTGGAGTGAACTCCCGAATAACCGATAACTACCTTTATCTCATTGTAATACTAAACACTCTGCCCCAGGGGAAGCACAAGCCTCGTTTACATAACATACGATGTGTGTAGGCATGTTTCCTTAAGGCGCATGTGTGACCTTATGCCCGCCTCTGCAGAGGATGACCAGGCTTCCCATCTAAATATGCATCCTCACCCTAAATAAAAGGAACCCATCCACCCCTGCCCAAGGAGGCAAGCATTCCCCTGTTCTCCTTATGTGACACAAACAAAGTTTTCTTTGTCAGACAAGCTTCTGACTCACCGAGGAGGAACTCCCATTGGTTCCTTGCCATGCCTAACTGACCACACTGACTGCCGCGAATCCTCTGAGGAAATGTTGAATAAAAACCTTTTCACTTAGATTTTTTTCTATAAAGTAAATACATTAGAAGACCATGGAAATACAATTCGATCTGTGTGCATTTTGAATAATTAGGTAATCTCTTAAGGGTTTCCTTTGGGTCGCTTGAGTTTTACTTAAATATACATTTTAGGGGCACCTGGGTAGCTCAGTTGGTTAAGCGCCCAACTCTTGATTTCCGGCTCAGGTTGTGATCTCATGGTTATGAGATCGAGCCCTGCATCTGGCACCGCGCTTGGCGTGGAATCCGCTTGAGATGTTCTCTCTCCCTCTCCCTCTGCCCCTCCCTCCACTCACGCTCTCTTAATGAATGAGTGAATGAATAAAATCTTTAAATGTACATTTTAAATAGCAGAGTCTCTGTCTAACAAGAAAATGGGACTATTTGAGATTTTGTTTTAAATCAAAATCCATGTGAGCAATGACTTTCGAGGAAGATAAAGAGGTCTTCAAAATTTATTATTCTTAATTCAATTTAAGTGCATTTTCCAAATCAACAACTAGAGCTTATGTATAAAAAAGAATGAAAGGAAACTTAATAATTAGATAATTTTGAATTACAACCCTTTACTTCAGCAAATACGGCACCTTTTAAAATATGTGCTCCTGGGGTGCCTGGGTGGCTCAGTCGGTTAAGCATCAGACACTTGGTTTCTGCTCAGGTGTGATCTTGTTATCTCAGGGTCTTGAGATAAGCCCCAACTCAGGCTGTGGGCTCAGCCTGGAGTCTGCTTAAAACTCTCTCTCCCTCTCCCTCTGCCCCCCACCCTTCTTTCTCTTTCTCCCTCCCTTCAAAATAAATCAATAAAATCTTTAGAAAAAATTAAAAAATAATAAAATGTGCACTCCTCCAGACCTATGCATATTATTTCTGAATTTCAACCTACCCCAGTTAATAAATGCAGTCCTTACTAATTAATAACCAACACTGCAAATGGAGATTCCAGATCCTGAAGAAAAGCTATGCTAAATAAGTTTAAGAAAGCAGTTTTTAAAAAGATTGCAAAATTATTACAGAAATGAAGGACAATGGTGATGTGAATATATAAAAGGAGGAATCACAAAAGATCGTAACTGATATCAAAAATTTTCAGTCAAATATTTTAGCAAAGAACTAATTGTGGAAGGTAATTATTTTTCTATTCACAGTGTGAATAGATCCAACGGACTGGCAGGAAGCAGACAAGGTGATCAATACCAAGAAATCTAAAGTAATGAACTCAGGCAGAAAGATCTGCTAGGAGTTATTTGCCTAATTCATTTGCACATCTATTGGTTTAAGAGGGAAAGAAAAACACATCAAAGGGAGGATTTTTAGAGAAGTTACCTGACTTCTCATTTCTATGAAATTCAAATCCCTTCTTTTTAAATGTAAATTATGTCTTTATTCCATCTGTGCATTCTCAAGTCAATTTTTTTTTTTTAACCTAAATTATTCTTTCATTCTCCCCTGCGGGTGATGCTTTGCCCGGCACTCAGACACCATGTTGTCCTAACAGCTTCTTCACATCAATTACCAGATGGTCTGGGCTGCCTTGATCTGCTTTCTGAAATGTAATGAGTGGGTATGCTCTCCTTCTTTTCTGCTCAGTTCAGTGCAAATGTTTCGGTAGCTCTTGAGTTTAGTAGTTACGTGCTTATGAAATCAAAACCATCTAGCTACAACTCCTAATTTATTTACATATTATCTAGACTTGAATATGGTTCTTAATCAGTGACACTCATTACTCACCTCATAGAATGAAACTTACATGAAACAATTTATACAAAAAGTTTAGCTTAGTTCTACTGCCTTAAATTAATAATGGCAAGTTCTTATTGTTTTCTAGATGTTTCCTATGGTCTATTCACCCAGAACCAAGTTGTTATTCATCTCATTGGCTGTCCTACTTGTTATTTTTGTCTTTTAACTGTACAAATACTACATGAATTAACAATATACAAAATGGAAACAAAATAGAATAACTACTGAAATCCAACTTGGTACTTTTGTAACCAAATATATCCCTCTACAGGCTGTTTACTTCAGTCCTTCATTACAAATATGTGCTATATCCATTATATTTGTATAAAAGACACAATATAAATCTACCACAAAAATCATGCAGATAATTGTTCAATGGATATTAGCTGATACTATAATTAACATTCTTAGTGTTGCTATTAGCATTGGCAATAATAGTAATAGTAGTATTATAAATAGTAGTATTCATAAAACAATAAGTCACTAAGCATACTTGGAGGAGGACCACACAGCAAGGTGAAACAAGCAAGAACTACAGGTAGAGAATTCCACTTGGTTCAACAATATGTATATAAAATGAGAAATGTAAAGAAAAGTCCAATAAGGGCCTTGTGACGCTGTGAGGCAAGAAAAACTCACTCGACAGGTATTGATTAAGAAGTGAACATGTGTTATGTCCTCCTACCATGTTCCAGATTCTGTCCTGGGCTCTGAATATAAAAGCTGAGTTCTGGACTCAGGAGACAACTCAAGAATATGCGAGAGCTGGCCAGCTGGCTTTGGGCAAGAGAGTAAACATACAGTGTGGGGTAAAGCCGGTGCCAAAGAAAGCAGAGCAGCTCAAAAATCTAAAACTTAATTAACTGGCTAGAGGAGGGAAAGTGAGATTGAGCATGGAGACAGAGAATCTAAGGAGATGGGCAGATTACGTCAGGCACTGAAAGCCAGGTCCTAGAAGTTTAGCTATCCCAAAGTTACGGAAACTCCATTGAAGGAAGTACTTTAAGGCAGAGAGTGATAAAATCAATTTTTTTTTTTTTTTTGTGGGTGGGGTGTGGAAGATCAATATGTCTGCAGATTAAGGAGAGAATAGATGAGAGAGAAGCTAGTCCCATACACATTTCAATATTTTAGGGTGGTACTGGCATGATGGTTACGGAAAAAAAAAAAAAAAAAAAAAAAAAAGATCACAGAGTCCAGGCACATTTCAGTGATAATGATAGGGTGGAACTCTTGGCTGGATAGGGGGTGATTGGGTTAAAAGAGAGATGCCCAAGATTCTGAGGTAGGTTCCTGGTTGAATGGCAGCGCCATTTACTAAAACAGAGAACAAGAGAATACAAGCAGTTTGGGAAGAGGCAAGAATATTGAAATACTCAAATTGTGGCTCCCCATGAATATTCAAGTGAAAACTGCACTTCACAAAAGGGTTCATAAATGAAATTCAAAAGATACAGCCATCCTCCCCTCACCTTATCCACAGTTTTGCTTTCTGTGGTTTCAGTGACCTGTGGTCTAAGGGCAGATGATCCCTCTAAAGGTCAAGGACTGAAAGGTCAAAAGTAACATAATGATGTCACAATGTTACAACGTCATTCACCTCATCATCATAAGAAGGGTAAGGACAGTACAATTGCATATTTTCAGAGAGAGAGACCGCATTCATATAACTTTTACATCGTGTTATAATTGTTCTGTTTTACTGGTTACTGTTTTAATCGCTTACTGTGTCTAATTCATAAATTAAACTTTATCATAGGCATGTTTACATAGGAAAAAAATACTCTGTATAGGGTTTGGTACTATCCACAGTTTCAGGTATGCATGAGGGGTCTTGAATATACCCCCCCCAAAGGAAAAGGAAGACTACAGCATTTAAAATTTATCAGCACAGGGGCACCTGGGTGGCTCAGTCATTAAGCGTCTGCCTTTGGCTCAGGGCGTGATCCCAGAGTCCTGGAATCGAGCCCCACATCAGGCTCCTCCGCTGGGAGCCTACTTCTTCTCTCCCACTCCCCCTGCTTGTGTTACCTCTCTCGCTGGCTGTCTCTATCTCTGTCGAATAAATAAAATCTTTTAAAAAAATAAGAGTCCTTTATCAGAGGTATCTTTTGCAAATAAGGCTAGGGGAAAAAAAAGGGTTCTCCATGGAATTATGAGCAGCTCCATTCAGTGAAGAGAGCAGCAAGCAAAATGGAAAAGAATCATTGTTGAGAGTGGAATGGCATCAAGAAAAATGTGTATATGGGGGGCGCCTGGGTGGCACAGCGGTTAAGCGTCTGCCTTCGGCTCAGGGCGTGATCCCGGCATTATGGGATCGAGCCCCACATCAGGCTCTTCCGCTATGAGCCTGCTTCTTCCTCTCCCACTCCCCCTGCTTGTGTTCCCTCTCTCGCTGGCTGTCTCTATCTCTATCGAATAAATAAATAAATAAAATCTTTAAAAAAAAAAAAAAAGAAAGAAAAATGTGTATATGGGGCACTTGGGTGGCTCAGCCGTTGAGCGTCTGCCTTCGGCCCAAGGCGTGATCCCACAGCCCTGGGATCAAGCCCCGCATCAGGCTCCTTGCTCTGCTGGGAAGCCTGCTTCTTCCTCTCCCACTCCCCCTGCTTGTGTTCCCTCTCTTGCTGTCTCTCTGTCAAATAAATAAATAAAATCTTAAAAAAAAATAAAGAAAGAAAGAAAGAAAAATGTGTGCTGGGGAGGTGTGTGCACTGAATAGCAAAAGAAAGACAAGATTTTATTCAGCAAGCAATGGAGAGCAAAACCAGGTATTGAAGCAGGAAAGTGACTCAATTAGAGCTGAATCCACCATTTTATTTATAAGCACAATTAGCTCTTGATTACACTGTGCCTTGTTAATATAATTAAGCTTTTAAAGCTGGGTTGCTGAGCACTGCCAGAGAAAAGTACACAATTGTTGGAATTAGTGCCACAAAAATTTATGTTCCCCAACTTCGGCGGTATCATCAGGAGTCCCGTCAGCATTGCTTGTAAATCCTTTACATATCCCTGGTCACCAATTGTTTTTCCCCCCAAAAGGCTATTAGAAACCCTCATCATTAAGCAGTCCTTTATACAGACATTATAGAGCTTCATTTTTGCTTAAGAAAGGTCTGAATTCGGATAAAATAAAAATAGATTTTAAAATAATGCATCCATGCGACTTCAGCTGAACCTTAACAAACTAGTAAACTAAGAAATTTTAATGATAACCTCCAATACATTCTTTTAGAAGGAAAAGTTAATCCGAATTAATATGATGTACCAGCAGAGCCATGGCTTGACTCCTCAGGCTATTATTTTTTCTGTATAAAAGCTGTTTCTACCTCTCAAGAATCAGAAAAAATGAATTTCGGAAAGAAACAGGGCAACACAATAACTCTTGTCACAGAGCTCTAGAATCACCAGTGTGAGCGCTAAACCGTCGCCAACGATACCAATTATGCAATCCTGATAGGAAATGAATGATGCAGATTTGCAACGCGCTCTACAGTGGGTGACACAGTTTAGCATTTTACTGGAGACCATATAATTAGTTAAGCACCTTGCAAAACCACAAGGTATTCTCCAAAACAGCAACACTGCAATTATCCTAAAATATTTCAAACCGAGCAAGTTCATCTGCTATCTCTCCAAAGACAAAGAGGCAAGGGCAGGTGACTTTTAAACTGTAGACCTGTGGGCGCCCAGGTGGCTCAGTCGGCATCTGACTGTGGCTCGGGTCATGACCAAAGGGTTCTGGGATCGGCCCCGCGTGGAGCCTCACATTGGGCTCCGCACTCAGCGGGGAGTCTCCTTCTCCTACTTCCTTTCCTCCTGCCCCTCTCCCTGCTTCTGCATGCGCTCTCTCTCTCATATAAATTAATAAAATCATTTAAAACATTTTTAAAAATAAACCATAGATGTGTGGTCTTATCACTCAACCATATCTAAGTTGTATGTCACTACAAAGCACTGATTAAAGTAATATTCTATATTTGTGGTAGACATACAAACTGTACTAAAATATTACAAGCTAAAAGTCTCTCTGATGAATTTTGGGGCATGTAATTCACTTTAGTTCTTGGGCATCCTCTCAGCCAGAGGGGCTGCTTTGTTACATGGAGTGATGTGCCCGGGGCGAATTAGCAACAGAATATCCTTTCCCCCTGACCATCTGCTCACTAGAGGACTACTCATTCTAATTGTTACCATTTCAATTGCTACAATTTCAGAAGCCTTCACTTAAAATATAAACATATTCCTTGCAAATTTCAAACTGATAAACATCTACCGGTTGATGTAATTCAGCTGCCATCTAGATTGGCAGCTCTAAATAACATGAGGAATAAAAAGGGAAATGACTTCTATTAGAGCTTAATATATATAAAGTGCTTGATATTCCCACCCAAACTCTCTAAATTAGTATTGTTAACAGCAGGACGAAGAGCCTTCCAAGTAGCCCACCTTCTCCATCTACCCCCCCCCCCCACGCGGGGCACCAAGAGCATTTTCCATAAACACAAATGTTAACTCCCCCTGTCCTGCTTAGGGTAAAGCACTCCTGAGTTCTTTTGTACTCCTAGCTGTAAGAACTGAGAGACAAGACAGATAATAAGATGAAGTTCATGTAATTCTGCCTGTAAAAAGGCAAAAATTTCAACCCTAAAATCTGTAGTCTTCATCCCCTCCAAGTGGGGAAGAGGAAGGATCATAACTTAGGGGCCAGAATGAGTTCCAGCTCCCAGGAGGAAGTTTGGATTCTAATGAAGAAAACTCACTGATTCCGCATTTTGAACAGTTCTAATTTATTAGGTAATATAATGGAGGAAAAAATCACACGGTTACAAGAGCGGAGCATTTCATACGGGCTAAATATGATACTGGGTTATTACACTCCCCAAATAAGCAATTGTCAAAATATGAAAAATAGGAACGTGGAGTGTGAACCACTCAAAACAAACAATTGTGCATTGCTGAGTTGATCATTTCGTTTCCAAGGAAATATTTTATCTTTCCCAGTGAGGTTTTCAGTTGCTCAGTCGGGCAATGTTTATGTTCAGAATCTTTTACAGCTATAAGGAGGCCTAAAAATTCCCTCCAAAAAAGAGCTAGACGTTTTTTTCTGAAAACTCCCTCCCCATTAATTATGTAAATACCATCATAGAACAGACTTAGGGTCACCGTAACTGCGAAAAATAGTGTACAGACCATAATATTCAGATAATTTATTAGTATTTGAGAGTGTTTTGGAAAAACAATGAATACTTCCTTTTTTTTTTTTTTTAAAGAGAGTGTGAGCAGGTGGCAGGAGGGGAGGGGCAGAAGGAGAGGGAGAGAGAGAATCTTAAGCAGGCTCCAAGCTCAGCGTGGAGCCCAACAGAGGGCTTGATCTCAGAACCCTGAGATCATGACCTGAGCTGAAATCAAGAGTCTGATGCTTAACTGACTGAGCCCCCCAGGCGCCCCAGCAACGAATACTTGCATTTGAAGTAAAGAACCTTCTACTAACCATGGTGACTTCATCACCTGTTTGAAAATAACAATGAATAACTAGATATGAGACGACAGACACTACTGCCTCTGCTTCAGATCAACCAACAAACATATTAACCTCTGCTCAGGCAACACTTTCTCCTGTGTATGTGATTTTTAGAGGGGGCACCTGGGTGGCCCAGGCAGTTAAGCATCTGCCTTCGGCTCAGGTCATGATCCCAGCCAGGGTCCTGGGATTGAGCCCCAAGTCGGGCTCCTTGCTCACTGGGGAGTCTGCTTGTCCCTCTCCCTCTGCCCCTTCTCCTGCTTGTGCACGCTCGCTGTCTCGCCCTCAAATAAATAAAATCTTTAAAATAAATGAACAAAGTATATGAAAAAAATAGCTACCTGAGCACACATTGTGAAATACACCTGGAGCAAAGAAATCTTCCAAATCGAGTAGCAAAATACATGCCAATTTTTGCCCCAAATATCTGAGCTTTTTTTTTTTTACTAGAACATGCTAATATTCAAATAACTATCAGAATTTTGAACTGAGTAATCACTGAGTACCATAGCCCTTACAACGTAAAAACTATACAGAAACACACACACACACACACACACACACACACACATTTCATGACTTACTAATAACAAAAGATGAATAGATTTTAGGTCTTCATGAACAACTTTCTTCTAGATAAACTTTTATGTATATTAACTGTTGCCTTGTTTTGGATTTCTAAACACCATTTTCATCTAGATCAATCTGTTCATGTCTAAAGAAACCACATTAATAAATTATTTTTTTAAAAAATCAGTTTCTGTGCTATCCAAGATGTTTATTCAGGGAGTCTGGAATTATAGATCTTTATAAATAATATCACTGGTGCTTCCTTGGCACATTATAACCCAGACTGATCGCCTATTTTTTTTTTTTTAAGTAGACACATGGAAGGAGAGAAAAATCTCTATTTTAAAATCATTTGGAAAACTCTCCATGCTACCTGGTATGTACACATTAATCTATGTGTATCATATAGTACCTACCTATCAATTTATCTGTACCTACTTACTTATCTATAGCAAATTTTAAATTGTTCCTGGTGTAATGAAGTTATGGAAAATATCAAATGAAATATATAGTTTAGAAATATCCCTGCATGAACATTTAACTAGGAAAAGAGAAACTGCTGATATTTTAAATCTCAAGACTTTTTTCTCTACCGTAAAGTAGCTAATGCAATATTTTTTGTTTTGTTTTGTTATGTGTTTGTTTTTAAAGATTTTATTTATTTATTTGAGAGAGAGAGACAGAGCGTGCACAAGTGGGGGGAGGGGCAGAAGGAGAGGGAGAAGAGGACTCCTTGCTGAGCGGAGAGCCCAATGTGGGGTTCTATGCAGGGCTTGATGAGGGGCTCAATTCCGGACCCTGAGACCATGACCTGAGCCGAAGGCAGATGCTTAACCCACTGAGTTACCCAGGCACCCCTTGTTTTTGTTTTTAACTTAGCAGCACTGGCCCCTTGCTGTACATTTTTTGTAATGCTACTGAAATTAAGGAAGGATATGTGACCCAAAGAAATATCATTGTAGGTATAATTTGGGATTCTTTTCTTCAACACTCCTAGTTATTAAATTTGGTTCTGATTTTATGCTGAAAAATAAAGATTAACTGGCAAATATATGAAATTATATATGGATATAATTATTATTCTAGGACAAAAGAGGGAAAAAAAAACACTAGTGGACTCAATCCTTCACTCCATCTCTCCAATGTCTACCCCTACTTCCCAGAAAATCAGTAACGTACCATCCTACCACAGCATACACAGAAGAACACACATTTTCATGCAAAACTCACATGACTCAAATTGTTTGTTCATTGAAACTTGTCCCATACTTAAATTAGGCACCCTCTTAAAATAATAATAATGCCCTAGGTTCTGATTATCCCTCTTATAAGATGATTCAATATCTTTGTATAAGATTTAAAAGCTTACTATAGTAACTTTATTCAATTTAGAAAATGAATGTTCTTCAAAATTTAACACTGGGTCAGGAAAAATAAATTATAGTCATTTCTGGTTATTCTAGTGTTTGATTAATTTTATGGATAATTTTTGTCACATTAGCTTTAACTGTTCACCATCTTGCTACCATATTAATGGGGGGGGATGAAAGGGTTGAAAAACATACCAGTTACTTTTTTACGTATATACTCTAGTAACTCTGATAAAAGATTATAGTAAGGGACAATATCGAAACCCACAAATCAGGTGTTACTTGTGCTTTTTATTCTCTGTCTTCATTCTTTCATGGGCAGAATGGAAGATACCTATTTTTTGCTCAGAAGATAGAAATACTTAAGTACATATGATCCATGAGAATATACTTTATACACTTCTTCATCCACTCTTGTAATGTGGCATCTGTTTTCTTTCAAAATATGTTGCCTGTCCACAAATTTTTGATATCTTAAAAGAAGCACTTTGAACAGGCAAGGAAGAAATTAAGACATAAAAAGAAGGGAAATGAAGGAAGAAAAGGGATGAAAAAAAAATTCACTCATTCATCAAGCATTATAAAGTGCCTACCTTGGACCTGGCACTGTTCTAGGTGTTAGGACCCAGGACCCAGCAGGTAACTGATTAAAAATACTATTAAAAATACACTGTTAGATTTTGATAGTGTATGAGAAGATGCACTTCTATTATGTACTAAGGACAGTATTAGGAAGTTTTACATATATTTTCTTATTTAAATATACTAAAATGAGATTCATATATACTTATATTAAGACAAAAACAAAACAAAAGCACTCAGGACCTCAGGGAAAATACAAACAGCATTCATTTTATGGTTTAAGTAAAAATAGATTTTTTTTTTTAAAGGGGGCATATATTGACTTTTTGATAGGTCCATCTCAAGGAGACTCAGATTCTGCCTCATTTCCACTTTCTTCCCCATTCTGGAGCAAACTCCAGGCCTCAGCTGGGAAGCCTGCTTTCCCCCACCTCTCTAAAGCTCATGGGCTTTATCCAGGCTTAGCAGGACCCCATTCTTCCCAAGCACCTTACATGGACATGCAGGAATCCAAAAGGCTGCCCACTACACTGTAGGGAGGTTTGCATATGAATGGAAAACCCTGGGGTCTCCAATGCCTGTAGCAATATATACTTATCCATTCTCTGAAGAAAGTTCTTATTTGGTACAATCACCACTGCTGTGTCTTGGTAGGAGGCGATGTCCTCTTCTCATTATAGAACCTAGAGAAGCCATATACCTCTTGTGTCCAACCCTCTGCTAGCAGGAGAATGCAGGAATGATAACTGTTAGACAGCAGAATGTTCCTTCTGCGGATCCGTGCCTCTCCAAAGAGGAACACGTATATAAAGAGTTTAAAATTTTTCAAGATTTCAACAGCAGTGACCTCTATTGTTCTAAGCACTTTCTTAACCAGACTGATCTTGAGAAATGGCCATGCTTCTTTCAACCTAAACCCTCTTGCCTCTTGTACTTTCTCTGGCCTGGTTCTCTATTCTTTTGTGAGAAAACAAACTCACTTCAAATAATTTATATCGCTTCTTAGGTTAGCTCTTCCATAAACCATCCCAACTAAGCCATTCTCTCTTACCCAGAGAGGGATGCTGGACAGAGCCCCAGGACAGGTGGCTAAAGCAAGAGAGTCAAGTAGTCCTGACCAATTTTTAGTGATACACTTAAGTATAAATAAAGCCTAGTTGGGAAGACAGTTAATCCAAAAGTGGTACAAGTAAATAATCTTCAACTCCATAAATTCTGAATCATATGGTACAAAGTATATGTAATATAAGTGCACAGGGAAAGGCAGTAATCATCATGAAAACCCTGTCTGCTTTTTCTCATTCCAGGATTCCACACTGTAATAAAAATACCTCTCTCTCTCATACACATATAATTTTGAAAAGAGACAATAAATTAAAGCATAAGCCATAAAGAATAAGTAGCATTCAGTCCTTAGCCCTCACATAAAAACAGAAGTTAATTTATTGGGTGGGCCCCTAAATTGGATTTATATTAGATAATGAAAATAATTTCTATTCTGATATTGCATTAACAAAGTTAATTTTTCTCATCACTCCACCCAGAAACACTGTGGTCTCACAAGAATCCTATTCTGGGCACCGCATTTTCCCATGAAAATAAGTTTGACATGTGGTTGGAAAGACAGTGACTACAGCAAGCCTTTGCCAAGTAAACAATATCCCAGAATATTCTGCCGTTCTGTCAGCCGTGCTTCCTAAGGACTCCCAGATGTGGGGGGAATGTTCAAACAAGCTCCCCAGGGGAAACAGTGGGATTCACAGGTCAGAAGCTCAGACTTACCACTCATGAGTTACTCACCCTCTTAACACTGCCCAGAAAGAAACACGCAAGATTAAAATAGACAACAGACTCCAAGTTCATCAGAACTTGTAACTTAACAGAGGAAAGTATCCAGAAATAACAGAAGATTGAGTTTGGCGCATGATTCAATCAGATGTGGACACTATGAGCTATAAACAAACTTAATTATGTTACCTGCCCTTTTTGAAGGTTGTAATTCAGTCCTTTAAGGAAAAAAAGACTTTGAAGAACGACATTTTTTTTTTCAGCATGGTTGTCTGATATATAAATAAACTGAGGGCCCAACCTCTAGAGGCCCACAGATATATTGAGTCATTCTTTGCAGCAAAGCTTACAGAAGCTAATTAAATTATTTATACAACTTCTGAGAAAGATAAAGGGGGATAAAGGAAGTCTTAATTCATGCTAATCTAATCCCAGAAGGATGGAATTTTAAATAAGGCAGTGCTTCTACTTAGTAGCTATTTCAGAGGAAAAATCATTTCAATCTCACAAAATACTATATCTGCAACAATTCGAGTAAAAACATGGAAAAAAGTATTTCGAAAGTTTAGGCAAATATTTCTTAGGACTTAATAGCACTAATCATGAAAGATAAAAAATGATAAATGGAAAAATGATAAAAGTTTCATCAAAATTAAAAACACATGCGTTTTGAAAGAATATGTTGAGAAAAAGAAAAAAAAACGAAAAACAAAAAAACAAGCCACAGACTGGGAGAAACTATTTCCAATACACATGTGACAAAATATTTAGATCCAGAAAATATGAAGGATGCTGATAATTCAATCATTAGAATGTAAATAATGCATTAAAAATCATGAAAAGATTTCAATAGACTTTACAAAAACAGTTATGTGAAACATAAACATGTGAAAAAGTACTAGTATTAGTACGATGTCCTAGTTTAAGAAAAATGCAGAGTAAAGTACAATGAGTACTACCACACACTTTCTGGAAAGATCCACGACAAAAGTTTGACAATATTATGTGTTGACAACAATGTGGTACAACTAAACTCCCATGAATTACTAACAAGAGTATAACATTTTATAGCTGTTTTCAAAAAGAACCTGGCAGTTTCTTAAAAAGTTCAACGTAAATTCACCATATAACTCAATCATTTAACTCCTAATTTATCCAGGAGGAATGAAAACATGTGACCACAAAAACTCATAAAACATGTTTATAGCAGCTTTGGTCATAATGGTCCCAAAGTGGACACAACTCAAAAGTCCATGAAAAGGCATGAACAACTGATATACCCAACAACATGCCTATGCTGAGAAAGAAGCCAGATACAAAATGTTCCACACTGCTGCTCTATTTCATTTACGTAAAATTCTAGAATAGGCAAAACCAATCCATACTGACTGAAAGCATATCAGCATCTCCCCGAACCTGGGGGCTGCAGGGGGATGCTGGCTTGTGAATTTAATACAAGGGGGCGACGGGGAGTGTCTGTGATGGAATTGTTCTATATGTGATTGACAAGGTGGTTACATGGATCCATACCTTCTTCAAAATTAAACCAACAGCACATTCAAAATGCTTGCATTTCACTGTATGTAATTTATACCTCGATAAAGTTATTAAAAGTTGATCATTGAAAGTTAAAATAAATGAAAGATAAAGGAGATCAAGACCACACTTAGTGTGATGTGCACTGAGCAACATATCCAATGGTTGAATCACATTGTACTGCTGAAACTAATATAACACTGAATATCAACCATACTTCAATAAAAACAGAAAGAAAAAATTAAAATAGAAGATAGTGATAGTATATTACCCAGGAAAAATTTTTTTTTAAAGATTTTATTTATTTATTTATTTGACAGAGAGAGAGCCAGCCAGTAAGAGAGGGAACACAGGCAGGGGGAGTGGGAGAGGAAGAAGCAGGCTCCCAGCAGAGGAGCCTGATCTGGGGCTTGATTCCAGGAACCTGGGATCACGCCCTGAGCTGAAGGCAGATGCTTAACGACTGAGTCACCCAGGTGCCCCTACCCAGGAAATTTTAACACGCTATCTTGCAGCTAGGACTGAATCTAGCTGCTAAAAGAGCAGCATACTCAGGAGAGACACCCAAGATCTAACACCGGATTGTGAATGAGGAATAATGGTTCTTCTCACCAAAAATATTTAATGCTAATTTTTTGTTGAGAGTAATAAGTACCACTATTTAATTAAAACTTGCTTCACATTTGTTTTTTAAAAACCAACTTTGTAAATATTAAAATGAAACATTCGTTTGTTGGCCTGAGCCTGTACTAGTTACATTTAAAATGTGGTAGTAAAGACAGGAATTGGGTTTTTCTTGTTTAATTTTAGGGGTTTTATTTTGAAAGTATTTTATTTTATTTTATTTATTTTTTAGATTATTTATTTATTTATTTATTTAACACAGATAGAGACAGCCAGCGAGAGAGGGAACACAAGCAGGGGGAGTGGGAGAGGAAGAAGCAGGCTCACAGCGGAGGAGCCTGACGTGGGGCTCGATCCCATAACGCCGGGATCACGCCCTGAGCCGAAGGCAGACGCATAACCGCTGTGCCACCCAGGCGCCCCTGAAAGTATTTTAGATTTACAGAAGAATGGCAAAGATACCACACAGAGTTCTTGGATAGCATCGTACTTGACTATGTTACACGGATCGAAACTAATACTAATTCAGTATCATTAACTAAACTGGACACGTTATTTGGATTCCATGTTTTTCCACTAATGTCCTCCCTCTGCTCCAGGATCCAATCCAGGACGTCATACTGCATTTAGTCCTCATGTTCTCAGCCTCCCCTAATCTGTGAAGATTCTTGATCTTCCCTTGTTTTCTTTTTTGTTTTGTTTTGATTGTTCTTGTTGCTGTTTATTACCTTAGACACTTTTTGAAGAGTGCTGGTTAGAATATCCATCCATCTGTAGAATACCCATCAACTTGGGTTTGTCTGTTTACCTTTAATTAGACTGAGGTTATAAATTTTTGGAAATAATACCACAGAAGCGATGTCCCCTTCTTAATGCACCGTGTCTTGGGGTACCTGATATAAACATGACTTATTATTAGTCATATAACCTTGATTGCTTGGTTAAGTTGATGTCGGCCGGATTTTTCCTCTGTAAAATTACTATTTAATTACTATTTTTTTTTCCTTTTCCTACTGTGTTAGGAGTGATCAGCTATGTCCCATCCATTTTAAGGAACACCTCCAGAAAGGAAGAGTACCTAAGAAATTGTGGACATAAGTCAAAACTACCACACCAAATGACAAATATCTTGGGGGAGATTTTTTTTTTTAAACTGAAGATATTCTGTTTCTTCTTAAAGTTTCACCCACTGATTTTCAGCAACTAATTTTAGCGATATTTACTGTGTCCACAGCAATGTTTACTGTGGTATTCTAGTAATTTTGTATTCCCCTAATTCCTTTTATATGGTTTGTTTGGAAATCTTTTCCCCACTCATTTATTCAAGCACTTATTTATATTAGTATGGATTTATGAATATTTACTCTTTAATTATAACCTTTATTTATTATTTTTTTGCCCCAATTGTTCCATCTTTGGCCACTGCGAGCCCTTTCAGACTGTCTCCTATACCCTTTTGAAATACCTCATCTATTGTTTGTTTTTGTACTTTTTTACTTTGTGGCCCATGGTTTTCTAGGGTTTATTTCACATTTCCCTTGCCCACGCTTTGAATCAGACATTTCTCCAAGGGGCCAGCTTCCTTAAAAAACCAAGATCTAGGTGTCATCCTTGCTCCGGGGAGATCACGGTTTCTTAACCTCTGACACAAAAACCATGTCTATGTATACTAATCTATGTATATGTACATGGCTATATTTATTTCTATCTCTATTTATAAGTACATTAAAATAAATACAAGTTCATAATTGTATCTCTGACTATAATCCAACACCGTAGGTTCCATGATAGCCTTCCTCTTGATTATTTGTAAATTCTTTCTCTGACAGTAGGAAAACTGGCTTCCATCATCTATGATTTATTTGCTTATTTGTTCATTCCTAGTATGCAGGTACAGTGGTTTCCAGATTATTAAACCATACCCCTGTGAAAAACAAATTTACCAATTCATGTACAGTGTTTACGTAGAGTTCCTTTCATATTTAGCCTTATAGTATCTAGACAAGACGCTGCTTCCAGAGTTACTCGACTCTGCTCCCTTTCTTCTTATCTCCTGCAGTGAGAGCATACCATACATTGGTAATATGACTAGATTAATTTACTACACTCTCCCCTTCATCCTGGATATCACCTATATCTTTGTAGATGTATCTTTAACTGGGTAGACATGAGAAGTTTATCTTTGTGATGTGCCTTTCCTTAGGTTTTGATAAATGCAGTCACGTATGTATCCCCCACCGAAGTGTCATACAGAATAGTTTTATCATCCTAGAAACTCCCTTGCACAGCACCTTACATCATCATGAAATGCAAGGTCACATGAATTTCTGTCCTCGATGTTTTATAGTCTTCCATTTTACATTTAGGCATCTAGGGTACCTTGAGCTAATATACGTCTACGGTATAAAGTATGTGTCAAGGTTAATGTATTAGCATATGGACATCCAAGTATTCCAATGCCATGACTTGGAAAGGCTCTCATTTCTTCATAAAAATGGCTTTGAATCACTGTCAAAGGAGTTGACTCTATTCGTGTAGGTTTATAAAAGTCAGGTAGGTAAAGTTGGTTGATAGTGTTGTTCAGGTCATCTACATTCTTACTCGTGTGTACCCTCTAAGGTTATCAATTCCTGGCAGGAGTGTGCTCAAGAGCACAGCTAGAGTGGTCGATTTTTCTATTCCTTCTTTTGTAGATATATTTTGCTTCACATGATTTTGAAACGCTGTTACATGCATACACACTATTTTTTTAATTACCCCTTTATTAATACATCATTTTCCTCTTTGTCCCTGATAATGCTACTTGTTCTGATATCTACTTTTCTGAAATTAATGTAGCTTTACTCCAGCTTTCTTTTGGTTATAATTTAAAGTGATGATGGATTTGATTACATTAATATTCTCCTTATAGCTCCTTTCTTTTTAAAAAAATATTTTATTTTTCTATTCAAGAGAGAGAGTATGTGGCCAGAAAGAGCAGAAGAGGGAGGAGCAGAGGGACAGGGAGAAGCAGACTCCCCACTGAGCAGGGAGCTTCACATGGGACTGGATCCCAGGACCCAGGACCCAGGACCCTGGGATCACGACCTGACCCAAAGGCAGATGCTTAACCAACTGAGCCACCCAGGGGCCCCTCCTTCTAGCTCTTTTCTGTTGTTTACATTTGAATTGTATATCTTTTTTTTTTTCCCCCACTCTTTATGTTTTCTAGGGGCTTAATTTTGTGTGTGTTTTATATCCCACTTCATCTATTACGACCTATTCTATATACCTCCTGACCAAAAAAAAAAAAATCTTTTTAGGAGTTTCCAGTATTTACAAGAAACATTTAACCAATTTACTATGCCATCAAATAAAATGACACTACTTTATGTTTTGTAAGGACCTTACAAAAAATCCCAAATGTCTCCCTCTCATCTTTCATGCTACTAACATTATACACATTTACATATGCTTTCATGCATGCTTTAAGAACACAATACATTGCAACTACTTTGCTTTAAAAGGTCATCTTTTAGGGGTGCCTGGGTGGCACAGTGGTTAAGAGTCTGCCTTCGGCTCAGGGCGTGATCCTGGCGTTATGGGATCGAGCCCCACATCAGGCTCCTCCCCTATGAGCCTGTTTCTTCCTCTCCCACTCCCCCTGCTTGTGTTCCCTCTCTTGCTGGCTGTCTCTATCTCTGTCGAATAAATAAATAAAATCTTAAAAAAAAAAAAAAGGTCATCTTTTAGAGCAATTATGAATGAGAGGAAAAAGGAATTTATTCTTTTCGAATTCTATTTCCAATGTTCTTCGTTTCTTTGAGTAGACCCATTTCTGACTTTTAGGGCATTCTTTCTGCCGGGATAATTTCCTTCAATGTTGCTTGCAGAGCTGGTCTGCAGGCAATACATTGCCTCGATCTTGGTTTGACGGAGAAAATATTTCATTCTTAATTTTTATTTGAAACCATTTTTGATTTATAGAAGAGCTGCTAAGATAGTAAAGTGGGTTTCAATATACCTATTCTCCTTGATTTTTTGAAGGTTATTTTCACTGGGCGTAGATTCTGGATTGAGAGACCTTTTCCTTTTTTTCTTGCACAACGGTGTCATTCTATTGTCTTAAAACGTGCACCATTCCTAACAAGACATCTGTAATGATTCATATCCTATTATTCTGTAGGTGATGTGCTTTTCCCCCCTCTGGCTGCTTTGAAGAATTTCCAGTTTTCCACATTTGGAATAAAATACACCAACAATTTTTTAAAGATTTTATTTGTCAGAGAGAGAGAGAGAGCATGCATGCAAGCATTCATGAGAGAGAGGAGAGGGAGAGGGAGAGGCAGACTGCCCACTGAGCGGGGAGCCTGACACCACAGGGGGCTCCATCCAAAGACCCTGAGATTATGACCTGAACTAGAGGTAGACGCTTAACCAAGAGCCACCCATGCGTCCCCAAATGCCTACACTTTCATTTGTTTCTCTCTTGTGTGATGTTTCCATCGACTTTAGAAATTAATCTTGTATGATTTTCAGCTCATGTATCTCCAAATATTGCTTCATCCTCTCCAATCTCTTTCTCTTCTCTTTCTGGAATTCCTATTAAGCCTACATTAAACCGTCTGAAACTGCGCCACAATTCTGAATGCCCCATTTTCTCCTCTGTTTGCTTTCTTATTCATTTTTCATACTTTGCATCCTTTGCATTTCAGGTGGGCTAACTTCTACTGCCCCCTCTTCATTTATTTTTCTCTGGCTGCGTCTGGTCTACTGCAGAGGCATTAAAGGCATTCTTGATCTCCGTTATTGTGCTATTTACTTCAAGCACGTTTGATTATTTCTTATACTTTCCATCTCTCCACTCAAATGACCTATCTGATTTCGTATGTTGTTCACCTTTAGAACATTTAGCACAGAAGTCCTACCCAGGTTAAATTTCCGGTCTGGTGCTTGCAACACCTGTGCCACACCTGAGTTTGGGTCTGATGATTGCTTCCTCTTCAGACTGTGTTTTCTCTTACTTTATCTGATTCCAGTAATTCACTGAAAGCTGGAAAAACTGTATAGGTCAGCAGATACCGAGGTACATATTTTTTTGTGACTGTAAATGACATTTTTCCTTCAGACTGTGGTGCAAGTGTTCGTGGTATTCTAGTCAGGCGCTGGCATAGAATTGGAGTTTACCATTACGATTACATGACAGATATCCCATCTCCTTAGTGATACCTTGTTTTTCTGATGGTTCCTCGTCATATCTACTTCACCCTTTCCCCTGGATCTTCTCCCTGCGCTGTGCACCAGAGAAAATAGAGCTCCTGGGGGTTTCTCAGGTGTGCTCTCGAATTTCTTACAAAGTATGGTCGTGTACTGGTGGGGGACAGGATAAGGAAGGACATTCTCTGACACTCTCATTCAAATACAATCCAGGCAATGTGAACCTGGGTCTTAAGACTGTGGCTGTTACATATGTCTCTGCCTCGTATCCAGCTGCAAATCACAGGTCTAGTAAGCTCCTCCCCTGAAGGAGAATCTTTTTCTTGTTCTTCTCCTCTGGCCACAATAAGCATTCGCCAGTGTCCCAAAGCAAACCCTTTCATTGTGTTTCCCCTGCAGAATAAGGCTTTCTTATTTCCTTAGGGGAAAAAAGGAAGTTGGGTCTAGAGAGAAATTTGACAGTGGCTGCTATGCCCCTCCCAGACAGGATCTCTCTCTCTCTCTCTCTCTCTCACACACACACACACACACAGTCTTTTCACAATTCTCCCAAACTTCCCTGTGTGTGCCTGGTAGAATTTGTGGAGGAAAAGCCTGCAAGAGAGTTCAGACCCCCTTTGTATCTGCGGAGCCCCAGGCCTCACGCTCTCACGTCAGCCCACACACAGCCTTCAGCAACGCGTCAAGGATTTTCCTCGGAATCTTCTCCACAGCTTCTAGCCACTCAGCAACATCTGTGCCAGTTCCACAAATGCTTGAGTCTTCTTTCCTCCTGAAGGCTTTTTTCTCTGCCCATATTTCGGCTGAGTTGTTTCCCTCCTCTCTCTTCAGGGTAACAGAAGAGTCATGATCAGTTTTCCCAAGTTTTTAAAAAAGATCTTCTTCTAAGGGCAAAAGTAACTCTTTCCAGGTCTATTTCTGAGCTGACCCTGGACATTGATATTTTTGAAACTACTCAGGTGGCGATCTTGCGCAGCCTGGGTCGAGAAGGGGAACAGTGCAATATGCATCTCCGTCAGAACTATGACTTAGATGGTCCCACAGAATCTGGCCCCCCGTCATTTTCCCCTCACTTCATCGCCTACCACGCTTCTCCTTGCTTTGATTCTTCTGGTCACACTAAGCACTTCTCATTCTTGAAACATACTACTCATGCTCGAGCTTCAGAGCCTTTCCCCAGACTATTCACTCTGCCTGCAGTGCTGGTCCCCAACGTTCTCTTGACTTGCTCCCATAATTCCTCAGGTGGCTGTCCATCATCTCATTGAAGAAGATTCCATCCACTCCTCTGTGTGGAAGGCAATGCCTTACTGAATCATTCTTGACTCCCTTACACTTTTTTATTCTTGTATTCAGAATTTAGTGAGAGACAAAGAACTCCAAGGTTTCTAGGTTTTGAGACTGAAGGATAAAAATACTGTTTTAAGAAATGATCTTTAGGGGCGCCTGGGTGGCACAGCGGTTAAGCGTCTGCCTTCGGCTCAGGGCGTGATCCCGGCGTTATGGGATCGAGCCCCACGTCAGGCTCCTCCGCTATGAGCCTGCTTCTTCCTCTCCCACTCCCCCTGCTTGTGTTCCCTCTCTCGCTGGCTGTCTCTATCTCTGTCAAATAAATAAATAAAATCTTAAAAAAAAAAAAAAGAAATGGTCTTTAAAATGTGGACGTAGTAAGTATATGAGTGATTAATTTTCCATGGTTGTTTTATTTGTATTTATTATGGCCCCTACACATATTTTATTTTATTTTTTTTAAAGATTCTATTTATTTATTTTGACAGAGAGAGACAGCCAGCGAGAGAGGGAACACAAGCAGGGGGAGCGGGAGAGGAAGAAGCTGGCTCCCAGCGGAGGAGCCCGATGTGGGACTCGATCCTGAAACGCCAGGATCACGCCCTGAGCCGAAGGCAGCCGCCTAACGACTGCGCTACCCAGGCGCCCCCATATTTTATTTTCATTTACGCATCTATTATCTCTACCCACTGGAAGGAAAACTTTATACAACCAGTGTTTTTAGTTTATTGATTTGCTGCTTTATCCTTCATTCTTAGAACATCATCAAGTCCGGAGTTGGAAGCCAATATTCCATTAAAATATGAATGGTGTACACTTCATTATTTTTAGATGTGCCTCCTGTGTGCCAGGTGAGCCTTAGTGATTAAAATTCCAGGTACAGTCTATAATATCAAGAGTTTAACGTCTAATTTATAACATGAATGAAGTGGCGTTGAAGGTACAATCTTAGGCTGGGAGAAAATTGGGTAGAAATTATGAGGGATTCTGTGAAAGGAAACCACAGCTGAGCCTTAAGGCATTTGTGGCCATATGACAGATATTCTTTCTGCTTTTTTCTTTTCACATGCAAATGAGTTTAAAATGACTATTTTAGCAAGATGATAAAACCTGACTCATAGGATTTCACCATGGGGCAAAGGCCACATTCAAAGCACAGTGGCAAGGGGAATTCCTTAATAATCTCCCCACCTTTGCCATGAATGCTTTAGAATAATTACCTTCCTCACTGGGACCCACTGACTCAAAATATCCAGGCCATGCATAGCTTCTGGAGAGGGGTTTCCTCTTTCAATCTGACTGTTTTGTGGGTTGATTCTAAGATCCAAGGTTGTTTTGTTTTCCTTTCTTCTCTTTAAAATGTTTCCCTTTTTTGTGCTCACGCCCTCTCTCTCTCTCTCTCTCTTTCTCGTCACCTTCCCCCCTCTTATTCTGTAGTTCTTTTTCCTCTATTCCACATTCTGTTTCAAAATGAGTTCAGACAACAGTCTGAGAACCCTCACAGGAAGAACAAAAGTAAAAGTTAACATAGGTTTTTAAATTATTCGATACGACAAGGCTTAAGAACATGAATTCAATGTGACAAGCCATTAGGGGATCTTGCAGGTTTAGAGAAAGATAAATGCAGTGAAAGGAGTGTTTTAAGAGGATTAGTCTGGCATCAGATGCTTGTCTGTATTAGAGGAGGCGACGCTCTTTTCACAGAAAACCGCCAGGCAGTTACAGAGGTCCCAGGGCGGGCAATGGGGGGTACTGACGGAATTTAATCAGAGAAGAACTCTAAGGTTCCTATGTCGTGAGACCAGAAAGATGAAAATGGGTTTACAAAATCGCTTTTAGAATTTAAAAGTGCAGAAGTGCAGGAGTGATCTATTTTTCATGGTTCTTTTATTTGCATCTACGTAATCTGTGTAGCAGAAGGTCTCGGTAACGACTTAATAATTTCTTTACATTATCTCTAATAAAGCACAATGGTAATTATCATTTTAGTGAGATGATAAATTTTTACAGCATGATATTTTATAATTTAAGCAATCTGTAAGCACAGAAGGCTTAAATTATTCAACAGTAGCCTTGAGAACAAATATGAATTCTATTTCATATACTATTTTGCTTTACCCCTGAGTTCTACAAGGCCTAATATAAATTTGTTAGTCTAGAGAATAAAATCCAACCTTAGGATATTAAGAGAAATTTTATGGGATATCATGCAGTTTCTAGGTACTAGCAATATATTACATGTAATTAAAAGAAATCATGGTAGGTCAGATGGCCGCTGGATATAAATTCTGTGAGTTACATATTTATGACATTTGCCAGCAAAGTAAATATGTTTGCTGTTCCCTGTTCATCCCACCCAAAAACACTGAGATCTTAATATTAGTCTACTTGCATTATCTAAATACAGTTTTAGGTGCCACATTTTAAAAATAAATTCCCAATAGGAACTATGATTTATGATTCTTACTGTTAAGTTAGAAATGTTTTCTAAAACTCTCTAATAGACTTGAGTGTTTGTAATAATGAAACACTGTGATAATTTGTTAATCATCCATATATCTTAAGATATCAAGATAAATTAGAATTTAAGTAAATATATGAATAAATGACATGGCCAACAGGCAGTTTCATGAATTTTTCACTCATGTATTCTTATTTATGTAGAAATGCATTTTTCTTCATAGTATTCAAATTTAGATGACAAATTTGATCAATGAACTGTAAATATTGTTTTCTAATAGGTAAGATAAAAATGATATTTTATTATATTTTAAAACCTGGAATTTCAACTTAGGAAATAATGCTGTCTTTAAACCCACTATTTGGTAATATTGTACATGTGTATATTTTTGAATGTGTGAATAAAAATATATATTAACACACAAAAATGTGTATATTATGAGAAAGAAGAATACAGCTCAGAAAGAGTAAAATAGTACTGGTTATATTTTGGTCTTAACCTGGTGTAGCAAAATATTCTTTGCATTTTGTTCATAAGTGTTAGAACTTGTTGCTCTCACTTAACCAAGCGTTCACAATTGCGCATTGCCTAATCTCTGTTTTGCCCTGACTACACGTGAGTCAGGCTTCTCTCCCCACAGACCCTTGACCTTTGGCTTGCACTCCCTTCTGCTACATCCGAGCAAACACTGAATTTCAAGAGTACCCTCCTGAAACAGCTCGCCCCAAGAATGAGGTAAACTGGGGCGCGTGGGTGGCGCAGTCATTAAGTGTCTGCTTTCGGCTCAGGGCGTGATCCCAGCGTTCTGGGATCGAGCCCCACGTCAGGCTCCTCCGCTAAGAGCCTGCTTCTTCCTCTCCTACTCCCCCTACTTGTGTTCCCTCTCTCGCTGGCTGTCTGTCAAATAAATAAATAAAATCTTTAAAAAAAAAAAAAAAAAGAATGAGGTAAACTCAGCAAAAAAAAATTCGCCTGTCAAACCCCCAATCGTGCTATCTGCTCATGGGCCCTGCTTGCCCTGTTTTCCCTTAAAAGTGCCTGCTAACTCTGCTTGTCCTTCCCTATAAAAGAAAAGGAAACAAGAAAGGGATAAAGAAAGGGGGGTTAATCAGAAGGGGGAATGAAGCATGAGAGACTATGGACTATGAGAAACAAACTGAGGGCTACAGAGGGGAGGGGGTGGGGGAATGGGATAGGCCGGTGATGGGTAGTAAGGAGGGCACGTATTGCATGGTGCGCTGGGTGTTATACGCAACTAATGAATCATCGAGCCTTACATCGGAAACCGGGGATGTACTGTATGGTGACTAACATAATATAATAAAAAAACATTAAAAAAAATAAAAATAAATAAAATAAAATTTAATTCACCTAACATAAAAAAAAGAAAAGAAAAGAAAAGGAAACAGGTCTTTCGGTTTTATTTGGAGGGGCTACACATCTTGAGATCAAAGTTTCCCCATATCGCAGTAGACTTCTGGAAAAAAGTCTCTCTTATCTAATTCCAGATTTGTTTTTTGTCAGACATACTCTGGTGCTTCAAAATCTGTTCGTATTTGTACTCTCATTATGATTTTGGATAATTAATGACTATGAATAATTATAAACATCTTCCTTATGCTACTGTCTGCCCCAACTGTTAAAGTATGGATCCTTTGGCCAATAATGCATCAAGGCTAAAGCTGTTTCTTATTTTCACATCTTTTTCTGTTAATACAAGCAAGGAAATAGTGGCTGATTTTAAACGTTACCATCTCCAAGATTAGACTCCAAAGTAAAAAAAAAAAAAAAAAAAGGAAGTGTTGCGATTGGCAGGGTAAACACAGCATTCAGAGAGTGACAGTGCCCTCCCAGTTGTCAGCTTGGTGGCAGAAAATTCTCAGTATTTTTCTGTAACCCGGATATGACACGCAAGGACAATCAGAAAATCCTTGGGGAAGTTTCTCCACGATTGGGTTACTATTAATGCTTCCAATACTATAATGAGACCTCCCCTAGTTTTCCAGTATTACAGTGAGGGGACAGCCATGCTTTCCCTTGAGACTTATTTGCATTAATTTTATTCCAATGACAATGTAAACCTATAATCATTTGAATATGGGTTCTTAACTGTATATATCTCAGATTGGATTCAAATATACTTCAAGGTATGAATGGCAGTCAGCAAAAATTCCTAAAGATTATACCTAGTTTGTTACATCCATACTTATTAACCAGAGGAGGCTCAAACTCATTCTAGACACATTGCAAAGTGAGTTCGTAAATCTTCACTAACATAGGAGCACCTTCCCTAAAAAGGTCTTTGGAAACTGGAGGTCCAAAATCTGTGTATTGTTCAAAATCAGCGAGATTAATTGCCCTGGACTTTCTGGATTTGAGATCTAAAGCAGAAAGAAGGCTGTGACTCATCCCTGATAAAATATCAGCAGATGCGTTTATAAGACTTCTGTTTCTTCTTCCAATAGTTATTGCATGGAGAGCATCCACGCACCAGCTAAGGTTGTGCTAAACCCTTGCTCAGGATTTTAGATGACGCTGTGGGTCAGAGCACATGCGTTACTGCGAGAAGCCTATTTGGTAGACCCCACGACGCAGTGTCTCTACTTGGACAGCTATGCTTCCTCGAGCAATATTTTTAAAACGAGGTATCACGTATTTCTTAGAATAATTACATCAAACAAAATCATTTTGTAAAGATACACAAAAAGCAATCTCACACATTTCAAATATGTTCAAAGTGAGTATGATATCATTTAATCAAATGGAACATAATGTAAAAATCAAAATTTAATCACAGTAATTAGGAACTTATAGTTACACATATATAATATATGCTTATATTTTCTGTTATCTTAATTTCTATGAAAGTAAGATGCCCATATTGGGTGGTATTTACTGTGACACTGTGTTCCTCAAATAGTTATGAATACATTTTAATCTTGAGGGGCCGCATTTTCTACGTGCAATCCATTTTGACAGAATCGAATATATTCCTTAAGCTGGGTAATCAACCCAAATGTATCCATCTATTCATGAGGCAAATACAGTAAAATACTTCACCGAGAATCAAATTGTATTTTAGGGAAAAAACCTAAATCCTTAATTTCCTAAATATCAATGACTCATCAATATAGCGTTCATTGCAGTATTTTAAAAAGTTTTTATTTAAATTCCGGTCAGTTAACATAGAGTGTAATATTAGCGTCAGGTGTACAATGTAGTGATTCAACAATTCCATGCATCACCCGGTGCTCATCAGATGAGCCCTCCTTAATCCCCATCACTTATTTACCCATCCCCCTCCCCCCCTCCCCTCTGGTTACCATCAGTGTGTTCTCTAGAGTTGACCTGTTTCTTGGTCTGTCTCCCTCTTCTTTGTTCCTTTGCTCCTTTGTCTTGTGTCTTACATTCTACATATGCATGAAATCATATGGTATTTGTCTTTCTTTGGCTGAATTATTTCACTTAGCATAGTACTGTCTAGATCCAACTTTATTGCTTCAAATGGCAAGATTTCATTCTTTTTAAGGCTGGGTAATATTCTATTGCATACATATATCACTTCTTTATTCATTCATCAGTTGATGGATACTTGGGCTATTTCCATAATGTAGCTTTAGTAGATAATGTTGCTATAGACATCAGGGGGCACATATCCCACTGTATTAGTATTTTCATATTCTTTCGGTAAATACCTAGTAGTGCAACTGCTGGATCGTAGGGTAGTTCTATTTTTAACTTTATGAGGAACCTCCAGTCTGTATTCCAGAAGGGCTACACCAATTTGCAGTACCACCAACAGTGTAAGAGGGTTCTCCTTTCTCCACATCTTACCGAACACCTGTTGTTTCTTGTGTTGTTGATTTTAGCCTTTCTGACAGGTGTAAGGTGGTGTCTCACTGTGGTTTTGATTTGCATTTCCCTGACGATCAGTGATGTTGAGCATCTTCTCACGTGTAATATTTTTCAATTTGATTTTTAGGTTTTTGTTTTAGAGTCAGTAGCCTATGCCTCTCGTAATTTATTAAATTATACACATTATACACAACACAAAATGCTTCATGATAATGTTGCAGTATATAACTCATTTTAAACATGACATCCTTATATCGGATAAGAAATATAAATGTCTTTAAAATTTAGATTTGAATTACAGATAAGCTGAATATAGGATTTATAGTAAAAAATAGCCTACTTGATAATATTCCAGTTTTCTACCCTGAATAATTTGGCAACAATTTTCTGAAGTCTGAAATTTGCTTTGTATCAATAATATATTTTTCATAGTCATCATTACTTCTCTGTTCTTCCAAATAACATTTAACTTTTTAATCCCCTTACCACTGAAAGAATGTTATATACATTGAATTTTAATCCCTAATTCATTTAGCTTGTAATATTAATGTTTCTTAATATATCATACCCAATTAGTATATAAGGCTTATCAAAGAAGTTATGTGAACACATTATGCATTCATTATAAAATAAAACATGTCATTTTAAAGTGCATCTTTTCAAAGTATCTCTGGTTTGACTAGTATTTATAATTCTATTGTAAGAGTTCATCTAGAACCTTACAAGAATTCACCTAGAATTTCTCTAGGTGCATTTAAATTATTTTACAATTAAATTTTCCAACTTTCTATAAAGCTTTGGGGAAAAAAACTACAGAAATAGGAAAATAAACACTGAATTTGTTTTGGGTAACATGTTGCTCTTTTTGGTCTTTATTCATCTTATATATCCTTTCCTTTGCTGAAAAATCTGAAAATAACTTGCAGACCTTATGACACATAACTTCTACAATTTTAGCATGAATCTAGTAAAAATAAGAACAGGATTTTGCCTAACTTATTTAATTATCACATACATTAACACTATTTTTCTAATCATCTAATGTACACATTCGAATCTCTACAATTGTCCCTAAATTGTCTTCTATAGTTTCATTATGTGAACCAAAATTCAAATAAGATTCAGAAACTGAATTGGACTATCATGTCTTCTTAGACCTTTCAGATATCCAGATAGTTAGATTTTATGAGTCACTATAGTATAGGCAAGAGAAAAGACAAACAGACCAATAGTCCAAAATAGAAAGTACAAAAAAAAAAAAAATGTTGATACAAATGTTTATGACCCAAGTAGAAAATGTGGAAAGATTTTTTTTTCCAATAAGTGATTCTGGGTCAACTGGCTAGTCATATGAACAAAATGAATCTTGACCTCTAGCTCACACCGTACACTAAAATCAATTCCAGATGATTTGTAGATATAAATGGAATAGTGAACAGGAAAGTTTCTGGAAAGAAGGATAGGAAAATTATTCACAGTGTTAGAGTGTACAAGGTTTTATAAGTGAAATCCCAATCATACTATCATAAAGGCAAAGATCGATAAAACTGACCACATTAAAGAACTCCTACTTCTCAAAAGACACCAAGAAGAAAGGGTAAAGTGGACCACAAAGTGAGAGTAAATATTTGCAATACATATATCTAAGTGTACTAGATTCTATCATGTGCTGGCCACCAGCATTCATTTCACCAACTCCTGGAATAGTTGGCATCGTCGGCCCGTCTTCTCCCCTGGCAACTGGCTTCAATGAAGACAGCAAACCTGTCTAGGGTCAGACCTCTGCTGGAGGCAGCATGCATCTGATGACTTCATACAGTGATGTCGAGTCTTTGCTCTCATGTTTCAATGTGTTAATATTCTGAAGAGCCTTTGCTGTGACTTCATCATAACACACCTTCCTCCTCTCCCCACTCCTGTCTCCTTTCTTCCCCTAAGTGTTTTGATCCTGAGACCACCATAAACTTCCTGTGTGCCTACCTCTATCCCAGTCTATTTTCCAAGGAGTCGGATCAGTGGCAATGACAGCAGAGTGGTGGAATATATAAAGACTTTCAAATCAATAAGAAAAAGACTACCCTTTAGTAGAAAAATGAGCAAGAGACTGGAAATAGTACTTCATAAAAGGTGATAACCAAATGGCTAAAGAAAACACCCAGGATTTTTAGTCATAAGAGAAATGCAAATTCAGGGCGCCTGGGTGGCACTAAGCGTCTGCCTTTGGCTCAGGGCGTGATCCTGGCGTTATGAGATCGAGCCCCACATCAGGCTCCTCCGCTGGGAGCCTGCTTCTTCCTCTCCCGCTCCCCCTGCTTGTGTTCCCCCTCTCGCCGGCTGTCTCTCTCTCTGTTGAATAAATAAATAAAATCTTTAAAAAAAAAAAAAAGAGAAATGCAAATTCAACTTTGATAAGATACCGCTTCAAACACATCAACGTGGTTATCATGAGAAAAGGCAGACAATACATACAGTGTTGGAGAATCTGTGGAACAAACAGGGATCTCATACACCGCTGGAGAGGGTGTAGAATGGTACAACTCTTTCTTTTCTTTCTTTTTTTTTTTTAAAGATTTTATTTATTTGAGAGAGAGAGCATGCACAAGCAGGGGGGAGGGGCAGAGGGAGAAGCAGACTCCCCGCTGAATAGGGAGCCCAATGAGAGACTAGATCCCAGGTCCCTGAGATCATGACCTGAGTCAAAGGCAGATGCCTAACCGCCTGAGCCACCCAGGTGCCCCTGTAAAAGTACAATTCTTTTAGAAAACTTTGATAGTATTTACTACAGTTATAACCCAGCAAACTTCTTCTGGAATAAACTCAACGGAACTATGTACAGTGAAAGAAATGCCCAGTGAAAGAATGTTCAACAGCAAATCTCAGTAATACTTAGGAGAGTGGATAAATAATATGGGGTGTTTCCATACAACAGAATATTCTACAGTAAGGAGAAATCATGAAATGCTGTTACAGGTAACAAAATGAATAAATTCAGATACAAAATAACATTCCATGTTTCAGTTTACACAAAGTTCAAAAGTGGACAGAACTAATCTATAAACTCAGATGTCAACAGGTAAAACCCTTCTGTTTGTAGGCTCTCACAAACCACGAATATAAGGGAAAACTCAGTAGCCTTATTGCCAGAGGAGGAAAAATTAATTTGAAGTGGAAGGCAAAACCCATGGCATCATGCCAATGTAAACAGCAAACTCATTAGGGGGGGAAAAAAGGAGGGTGGGGGAGGGGAACCGTATGTCCGCCATGGAGTCATTATCTGAATGGGGCAAGTAACATGTCATCCACCAATTTAAGGCAAAGTAAGTCCCTCTCATAAACTTCGCTGGGAAACTCTGTGTGCGTCCAAGTAAGATCAGGGAGGGCCCAGCAGAAACTAAAAGCCAAGAGAGATTTAAGCACAGGCTGAACCGTGCTGAGTATGCTCTCTAAACCACTCAGATCCAAGGGTAGAGGGTAGAAGCCCTATGAGTTCCAACGGTTGAGACATAACTGCTGCCCAGATAATTGGCTGAGCCCAATAACATGCAGACACAGGGACAATTTTCGAGAAGCGAAGCAAAAAACTAAAACTAAGCATTTGAGGAATAAAGCATCAGCAACCACATATCAAGAAGGAGGCAGATTACATCAATTAAGTACAGAAAACATACTAAAGAAAATTCAGGGAAAAAAATAAAGAATCCAGAATTGCCATAATATATTATCTACCGTGTACGGCTTTTAACAAAAATTAAAGGGCTTGCAGAAAAAGTGTGATCCATACTCAAGAAGTCTCAAGAGAGAAATAAAAACTCTCCTACTTTAGCAATGAGAACAAGACGAATTATCTACATCATGCTTACTTTAAGCCCATCAAAGAGCTGGTGTTACAAAGTGACCTAATAAACTAAAATCCAATAGGTAATTGTCCCCACAGCTGTGATGGACACAAACTGCTTTCTTTTCTGGCAGAGAGTGAAGGAAGGAACCACCACAGATGTAGAAAGTATGACTAGACTGCCAAAGAATCTCAAAAGTTCAGGGTGAACCCCCAAATCCTTGGGTGCCCAGATACAAAGACAATTTGTCACCTTCAAACCCTTTTCCACAGGCTTTGCTGAACCTCAAAAAAAAAAAAAAAAAATGTGAGAGGACAAAAAATGAGGAAGACTCCCTTGAAGGCACAGGTACACCAGGCATGATATGGTCTGAGGGGAGAAGGAAAGCCAAGCAAATTTCTCCAGTAAGGATATGACAAGACAAGTGAGAGAAACCTTCTTTGAGAATGAAACAAACAACTTCTTCTGTGTGTCTTATGAGGGCAGAGCAATAACTGCAAAATACTCCACACTCCACCTCTTTCTTATACTGTGTGAGGCACTGACCATCTGGAAAGAGAAGAGCCTACCAGTTTGTGATGTTTGAATGACTACTGTTTGCTTAAGTCCCTTCTGAACCAGGGGCGCTCCACCAAGAGCCCTCACTCACCTGTCCCCAGTTTCCCCCATCTCTAACTGATGCCTCAAATACCCCATATATGTTAAATTGATAAGCAGTCTTTACGGTATGTTATAATCTACTTAGAAAAAGAAGTTGTCTTTTTTTGGCAACACCTGCAAGTGTCAGTTACGATTCAAATTCACCTAAGTGGCTGACAACTCATATGAAATGTAATCCTCTCCTGATTCGTGCATACATCTTTTCACTGCCATAATCCCGTCTTTCTTCCAATCACCTGTCACCACCAACTTCAGGCTGGTGAAGCCGCTCCTCCTTCGAGAATCTCTGCTGATGTGAACACTAATACACGTTTATGCCTTATGTTTGATGTTTGTCATGTCATTAGCACAGCCACCTAGTAAATTCCCAGATTACTAGGGAGAGGCAGGTTTGGGGAACTCACTTTAGAGTCAACCAAAACACTGTCTACCTCTAGAGAAGGGGTAGATTGAGGATAGACACCCCTAAGGTGCAGCCACAAGGGGCAAGTTAGAGTAGGAAGTCAGCGCAGAAAACCTGAGACCAAACTTCCAGCCCTCAGCTTCTGCTTAGTGTGCTAATGGCTAGCATTGAGACTGATCCAAGGTCCTGCCCTCCAAAATAAACTGAATTGTGTGAACTAAATATAACTAAAGCAACAACAAAATCCAGACCCAGCTAAATTACAGCATAAATTAACTCAAATACTCACTCTAACGGTCTATAAAAATAATAATCAGATTCTTTTGGGGGAGTAAGTATCACTTACCTCCCCTACACAGTTTTTTTTGGGGGGGCAGTTTATGCATAATGTCCAATATATAATCAAAAAGTCCAAGACAGGAAAAAAGCCAGACAGTGTCATCTACTGTTGAGTAAGGAATCAATGCAAGCAGACTCAGGGATGGCCCGTTTTTAGAACTATTAGATCAGAACTTTCAAATAACTAGTGGAAAAGTTGGATGACATATGTGAACAGCTGGGAGATTTACTCTGGATTGAAATCATAAGAATGAAAAAAAGCTAGATGTGAAATTATGATCATCAGTGATGAAGAATTCATTCAATGGGCATATAATTCTCTTAGATATAAAAGAGAAAAGAAGTGAACTTCAAGGACATAGCAACAGACATTATCCAAACTGAAACACAATAGGGAACAAAAGAGTACTCAAATTGAAAAAGAATGTCCCAGCTCTACAAGATAATATCAGTCTAACTTGGGGTAACAAGGTGTCAAAAAAAAAAAAATGGCAGAAGAAAGAACCTGAAGAGATGATAAATTAATGCAAGGTGTCAATCCACACACAGCCAAGCAGCTCACAGCTCTCCAAGCCGGAAAAAATGCAAAAAACAGGAGAACAAAGAAAAACAAACACACACACAAACAAAAAAACAAACAAATTATACCCACACAACATAATCAAACTCCGAAAGTAAGTAAAAACCTTGAGGGCAGCCATAAAGGGAGAGAAAAACATATGACATTCAATGAAAAAGATACATTAGATACAGTGTAACAATCTTAAACAATTGTGTCTAAGGCAAGAAGGAGGTAGAACTAAATCTCTGAAGTACAGTAAGAAGCAAAATGCTTGTCAATTAGGAACGCGAGGCTGGCAAAAACTGTCATGGAAAATGAAGACATTAGAAACAAAACAAATGCAGTAAATAAAGACATGTGACAACTGAAAAATACTTGCATACAAGAGTGAAGACTTTTTTGTATTATTCCGGAGGAAAAGAACACCAGTTAGAAATCAAGTTTTATGGTAATCAATGAAGAACACTTGAATGATAGATAGGAAGGACTTTAAAGAAAATCTCTTTAATCGCTACAGTCTTTAAAATAAACGTAACAACTACGTAATCCTGGGCTTAGAGGGTACGCAGAAATGAATTACATGACCACGACAGCACCAGGGATGGGAAGGTGATAATTTAAACATTAATTCAACCCATTCAAGTTCTTTGCCATTTATAGAACATTAGGCCCAACATCAAAACATACGTTCTTTTCAAGTATACACGGAACAGCCGGGGACGTTTTAGGTTTTAATTTCCTAAGCAGATGTTCTCAATTCTTCTCTTCAAAGTAGTCTCAGTTTAAAAACTGCCAAGTGTACAGTATTCTCAGTTTAGCTAGCGACATAGAATATTTCCTATAGTGTTTCTCGGTATGCTTATACTCAGATGTATGAACGTAATACTGACATATTTTGGATCTTCTAGTCTCCCCTGGGAGTAGTTACAGAGGGTCGTAGGAACACCTTGGGGCACACAATCACAGAGGCATATGCACTGCCCTCAACGAATGCAAGAGAAATCGACTCTACCAGAAATGTAAGTAGCTGAGAACATGCCCTGCGAAACCCTCAGACATTTTTTTTTTTCCAGAGCGCTCGTTCTCCTCCCCACTCCCCAGGCATCCCCATCAACAACTTGGAAGGAACAGGAGATTAATTATATCTCACACCGATCATTTCTCTCCTCCTGTTTTTCCCTTCGGCTCATCCCTCGCGCTTCATGAATGCTAGTCTGAACTTTCAGCAGGAAGTTTCATTACACCCTGGCTTGAGAATCAGAAAGTTATTTTTCAAGCTTCCAGAAGTTTTAATGGTTACAAACAAAATTTCTAGAATCGTGTGCTGGAGCATAACATCAAGTGGATCTGTGGATTTTAAATAATTTACAACTTTTTTTGCTCTGAAAATGCAAGTACACCTTACTTTCACTTAAAACTGCTGGAATATATGGAAGATATTTGCCAGATACAGCAATTTTCGGAGAGTCACCTGTTTTGTGCTTTATGGCCTACCTTTATGTTTCCTTGCTTAGGTGAAGAGTAGAGCATTGCTGATACTGTGGACAGTTTTCCTCTCAGTGAGAGTGAAAACTGGAAACTAATATGAAATAGCGCATACAGGTTATTCGTGCCCCGTGAGGTAAGGGGGCCAGTCTGGGTCTTAGGTATCATTATATCCTCTAATGTTCTTCAATAAGGATATAGCCGTTGTCCATAAGGATGAATTTATTCTTCAGGGTACTCATAATAATTGGCAGAAAGCACATAACCTTTTTAAGAACAGCAGTATAATTAATCTCAAGATCACTGTTAAAAAAAAAATCACTGTCATCATTTTACTTTCGATCAGACAGCTTGGCGTTCTCCTCAAAATCACTGAGCAACTCAGAACAATGACCTAATTATTTCCTTTAGGTGAGAGCTGACTCACTGCTGATCTTTTTCTCCATTGAGGAGAATGTTCAGAAATGTTCAGAAAAATAGTAAGATGTAAATTAGCAATGAGTACCAGTTAGTGGAGCAAAGCTAAGTGGACAGCACTGGCTTTCCTTAAATATCACAGTTAAAGATATTTTTTTTTCCTTCAAAGACAGTAAAGATATGTCATAACATATCTTAAGTCATAATCATCTGTGTTGATCAACTAAGCACCTATTTGTGTATTATTGTTAATATGATTTACTTTTAACTGTCACAAAAAAATGTAAAATGGAATATGGAACATAAATAAGAAATAGGGTCAAGACAGAAGGTAGTTATTAAAGAAGTTCCCAGACCTGCAAAGTAATTTTTGATTTTATAAGAATTACAGAGGTTTTAGACTGGAAAAAAAAAAAAGCCATAGAATCTATACCACAAGAAGACAGAAAATATGCAACTATTATGAAGTGTGTCATTCACTGGGTTAAATAAAACAACCCGCGAATACCAGAGTTTTTCGGTAAAACCTGGACATCTAGCTAACAGAATATGAGTGTGCTTCTCCCAACGGCCTGCAGTTTTAAACCACGAAACAAAATAAAACAAAAACATGTTTCTACTCTCTTTTATTTCCCTTAATATTTTTTAATAAATGTAGTAGTAAATTAATCCTTCAAAGCTGAAGAACACTAACGGGAAATAATTTATACTGGTGGTCTAGGTCCCAAAGTAGAGGGTTTATGTACAGAGACAAGAAGAACCCCATATTACTATGTTTTGGAAATTTCTAGTACATGAAGGGATCACGCAATCAGAAAACGGAAGCAAAAAAGAACCTAGGTATGTAGTCCATTCAAGCTAGAATAGAGCTTAGTAGACACACAGAAACCTGCTGGAGTTACGGCCATCAGCCACGTTGTGTATTTCCAGAAACGACCAAGGACAAAGTGGGAGGAGCACCACGGGCCGCTTGGGGATTCTTGCACTATATATATTAATAATCATCACACGGTGATTTCCTTTACTTCGTCCAAAGATGCATGTATCATAAAAACACCTTAAAAAGCAGGACGCACTAGACAAATTACAGCAAGCCAAGCCCCAGGAAACATTTTGGTGAAGAATCAAAGATTTAACCTCTAAAAATGAGTGCCACTTCAAGCCAAAACAAACACAAAAGCTCTGTACAGATACCACTCTGAATCATAAACAGAAGGCAAGAAGTATATTTTACATGGTTTTCATAGTCTATTTTATGCTTGATTGGGAATGTAGTAGTATCTGGAATATAAAAATGCAAGTGGATTTTTATGTGTTTAATGAAGTAATTATTTAATGACAAGTCCTTTAGGCATAAAAGTGCTCTGGGGGATACACGATAATTACATATGAGCAGCACACAGCTCAGTTTCGTACTGGAACTGCCCACATAGGCTGGACAGCAGGCGAGAAGCTACGAGTTGTCAGTGTTGTGGGCATTGGTATGTTTTGAAGAGGAAACAGAATGTTACTTAGTCTCATTGGACCTTTAGAAATAAGCTAGTTAGGGGTACCTAAGTTGGTTGAGTGTTGGTTAAGTGTCTGCCTTCAGATCAGGTCGTGATCCCAGGGTCCTGGGATGGAGCTCCCTGTGGGACTCCCTGCTCAGCAGGGAGTTGGCTTCTCTCTCTGCCTCCACCCCCCCCCCCACTCGTGCTTGCTCTTTCTCAAATAAATAAAATCTTTTAAAAAAAAGAAAGAAGCTAGTTAAAAGGGCCCCTCCCTCCCTCCTTCCCTCTCTCTCTCTTAGACATACACACACTCATTTGTTTTATATATATATGTGTATGTTTTATATTGATGTTGTATTTGTGACTTATATTTTGGGATAAGAAGTGAGGATAAGAGGGGAAAGGCTCCAGGAGGGGTCTTGTGTGATCTTGTGTGACCAGGACTGTGGTGGGATCTCATCACCAATGCTTCTCCCCTTAGCTCCCTGACACAACAAAGACACACAATACTGGGCCACTTGTAACTTCTCCCTCAATCCCTGAACTGTTATTTTCACCAGTGTCTCTCTATGCCCCCACCCCCACCGCTAAAGCCCTCTTGTGGTAGGAGGGATGTAAGGAAACCCCCCAATGGCTCCTAGAGCACCCAGCCCACACATGGTTCACTAGATGCTCTATGTACTAACGCAGTAATACCCATCCATGGCTTGTAAATGATCTGTGGCCCCAGAGATGTTCCACACGGCTCAGCAAAAAAACTGCATGACTTCTTTACCCTGGGAATCACTGGGTTACTTAGGAGTTTCCTTTCAACACGTACATCATATTGAATCACTTCAGACTATTTTTCCTATTCAAAATTACATAAGGCACCACTAAGATATTCCAAGTCGCAATATATCTTAGTAGCTAGGATGAATGGAAAAGTGCAGGATCCTCAACCCAGGTAAAATTTCTCACAGCTTGACATCACTATATAGGAATTAAATGTAAACCCAAGTTTCTCTAATCGAGGGCAAAAGAGATAGCAAATTAACATAACTGGAATAAACACAGTCTTCTTCATGAGTCATGTGCATAACGCCAAGTGTTATGAGAAACCAGTGCTTAAAGAAAAAGACTCTGATAGAAGGATAATGTTGAGTTATGGTTTTGTCTGTTTAAGAGTTATGGGTAGACTGCATCAATGAAAAGCATCAAACTGATATATTTGTTCTAGCTACTAAAAGCATGATCTTATATTTCAGGGCTGGATCTCCAGCAAGCCTTAATTTGTTGAAACATTTTTTATTTACTATCAGGCTCTGCAGATACCATACTGTTTGTTACACACGTGCAGCTCTTATCTTTCATTACAGATTCCCGGAAATCATGTAATCCCATGATCTAAACAGGATTTTCCTCTCCTCTCCTCTCCCCTCCCCTCCTTTTCTTCTTTTTCTTTCTTTCTTTCTTTCTTTCTTTTCTTTCTTTTCTTTTCTTTTCTTTTTTTTCTTTTTCACCATTCTCTCATTCTGTACCCCAAATGCCCTCCCATCTAACTCTTCAATGTTTGTAGACCTTTTATATCTATCATTTTCATAAAACATGAATCTGCTGCCGGACGAATTTTAAGGTAAATGTATCTAAATTAAGTCTGTCTGCCTTGGTAGATTATGGATTTCAGTTAGTTATTAAATTCTGCTTTAAAAGTCTATCATAACTTTTGCTTTTTTGCTTAGCATTGTAAGATAGCATATGATAAATCAAGGTAATAGATGCGAAGCCTAATTCCCTTACCTGTGTAAAGGAAGAGAGGACATTACATTCCGGAGGCGTGCATTTTCTGCCCACTCCACCGGCTGCGCTTGGACCTTGGCGGGTGAGCGGAGCACTGAGATTCCACGCAGCACCGGCGCCGCGCCTCTCCGTACACCCATCTGCGCGTGCGCAAATGCATGCGCTCTCTGTTCCCTGGTTTCCCACAACTGCAGATTCCTGACACTCGACTTCAGGCTTTGGTGGTTGCTTCTGTTGCCTTCACTGGGGGCAAACATTTCCAGGTTCTTGTTGACCTGTGACAATTCAGTATCTTACTCAGCTCTTGACTCCGCTTTCCCAACTTTGAATTCTCATTACAGGTTTTACCTCCTCCTCAAGTTCTGTTACGCAGAAGGTCACTAGACAGGATAGAGGGGGGAAAGGATTCAGAAATACAGCAAAGTTAATCAGAAGATGCCCTTTTTCTTTTGAAAGTTCTCCTAGATAGCCCCTCTACCTACACACACGGACATACACAAGAGCATACGCAATATTTGGTTAGCATTGCAATAATGCCTCCTAAACTCTGGGCTACTCTAGATTATTTTTTATTTGTATGAGTTTGCAGGTGGGGGTGGGAGGGATGCCGCATAGAGACTATGAATTCCTAGATAAACACTTTTTCACTTCTGCTTCCCCTACAATATCATGTGCCCAAAGTGTTACTATATAGGTGTGGAATTAATTTGAACAAAAGGTCTGCCTTTTTAGGGAAATGACGGGATTGTGTTTTCACAGGATTTATCTCCCCACCCGGGTAATGCACACAATGCCTAAAACACAGCTAACTGAATGAAGGATTCTAATACAGAAACGTACACCCTCAGGGACTCATACATTCCTGGTATGCAACCTGGTATTATACCGCAGTGCAAAATCCACTCTTGTATATTCATGATAATTCTATATAGATAAATAATCTCTTCCTCGTTAAGAATTAGGAATTGTCATGGCTGCTACCCTTCTGCAGAGAACAAAAGAAGTATTTCGGAAACTGTGGCTACATGGTCTCCTTTCCCCATCACTTTTCTGTAGCCTAGTATTGAATGATGCCATGGATACATCTTTCACAGATCCGGGAGTGAATTAAATCATAGTAACGTGTGTGTGTGTGTGTGTGTGTGTGTGTGTGTGTGTGTGTAGGCACCCCAGTCCTCATACTTGCAAGGCTCAGGACAGTTTCTTAACATCCTGTCTTCTCATAAAAGCACTGCACCTCCCTTGGAAAACCTATCCCTTTTATTGGTACTCCCAGAGCATTACCAACATCAGTGCTCCCTTCATCCCCAGTGCAATGGGACACATGAAACCCAGGCCAGCTCATGTGGAGTCCTTCCCATAATTTCTGAATTGAAAATGGAAGGGGGGATTCTTATCTTCTCAGATCTTAAGTATAAGATTACAGGGCTCTCAGACATTTCTCATAACGCGGAGACTTTATGTAGAAAAATGAAATCCAGTAAAAACTAGCAGAGATAAGAGAGTCCTGCTAGCATTAAATCCCAATATCATGTCTGAAGCCTTCGTGCGAAGCGTTTCTCCTTCAGTTTTATAAGCTGCTTCAGTATTCTTCTCAGCCACTAAGAAGCATTTCTCTTGTGTTTTTGTTTTTCCTTCAGGTGACATAAGTTGTGATTCTTATCATTTTCGTCTAAAGACAAACTACTATTACTGTGAGAGTTGGCTGGTAATCTCAGAGGTCACACTGTTTGCAGTCTGCTTTAATCTTTGAAAAGGTCAGAAAATGGACCTTCCCAAACTTGGAAGGTTTAGATCATTTCACAAAACACTGGAGTCTTTCTGAGATATTATACATATTTTTATGAGATTGTAAGCTCTTTTTCTAAGTCAAAAATGCTTCAAGTCAAAGTCACTGTCTTTTCCGGCTCTTTGTAAATTGTTTTGCTCAAAAGCACAGGTTAGCAATGGATTTTACATCTTATTTTTCACATCAGATTACAAAAATATCTCATTTTAATCCTTATTGGTCTTAGAGATAAAAAGTTGCACAGTGTAAAGTTCTACGTGCAGCTCTGACCACTTCTTCTGTCTAACACACTTGACCTGCAGGTAAGAGCACATCCCTAGGCTCACATGGATGTTTGAGAAGAAAATATTAGGGGCGCCTGGGTTGCACAGTGGTTAAGTGTCTGCCTTTGGCTCAGGGCGTGATCCCAGCATTATGGGATCGAGCCCCACATCAGGCTCTTCGGCTATGAGCCTGCTTCTTCCTCTCCCACTCCCCCTGCTTGTGTTCCCTCTCTCGCTGGCTGTCTCTATCTCTGTTGAATAAATAAATAAAATCTTAAAAAAAAAAAGAAGAAAATATTAAAAAGAGATTGTACAGGCTGAGAAAAAAATACGAGGAGGTGGTACATTACTACAAATATATTAACAACTGGCGAAAGGGGAGTCAAACCTGACCTAAGCTTGAAGAGATTAAGAGGGATCTTTTCCTTATAAAAGAAGGGGGTACATTGAGGTGGATATTGTCGAACTCTGGGCAGGAGCATGTAACGTGTGTTTAATTCCATCTGGGATGCATATACCAAGAGGGACATTCAGTGGTTTATAGCTGGCAGTTGTTCTGATTGAATGATGCCCATAAAAAAAGCAGGGATTAGATTGTTAAATGTCTTGAAGGTCATTCCAGCATTTCAAGACTGAAGGGGTAGGAACCGAAAGATAGAGAGAGAGAGTATTACTAGGAAAAGATCTTAAAAATAAATATATCAACTGAGAAATAATTACAATGAGGACTCTCGAAGACAACTAGAAATTTTATAACATTCTCCTATCTAATTTGTTACTCATTACTTATTTCTCCACAATAGTAATGGGATAATTAAAAATGAAAAAGGGTTTCTCTTTTCCTCCTTCCTCCCTCCCTTTCTTCCTTTATTCTTCCTTTCTCTCTACTCCTTTCCCTTTTCCTTTCCCCATTTCCTTTCCCTTTCCTTTCCTTCTTTCTTTCCCCTGGGGGAGAGGTCAAGGATGAGCTGGGCAAAAATCTATTGTTACTTAACATATAATTATAGGGTAAAATGAATTCCAAGAGGTAGGAGAGAGGTGCAGCTACAGAGAGAATAGAAGGTAAAATCTGAATTTTAAAGACAAGGGAATGGGGTCCAGCCTGGGACATGTGCTGGTATTGGTTTGGAATGGGCAGTATGGTTTTTTCCCTGCTTGTTTTTCACTTATGTGCAAGATGGGCATTCCATAATTTACTCTAATTCTTTAAATTTCTACCAAGTGATTTTGAAAAACTACTTGATAAAGTCTTCCCTTCACCCACCATTTCTGAACTATCATTTGAGACCCACATCCCAAAATAGTTAAATTGTCTGGAGGAAAAGGTGGTCCTTTTTGGGGGGGGGGTGTTTTATCCAGAACCAAACCCAGAAGTATAATAAAACATTTAATAAATATGCATTCAGAAAACTTGGGAGACTTTCCAGACTTACTTTCCCCTTTAAAAGAAACCCTTATGGTATATGTGGGTAGTACTTTTATAACTTCCTTTCCTTTGGAGAACCATTTGAAATTCTGGAAAAAAACAGGAGTCTGTCTAAAAACAATGTGTAGTTTTCTGCATGAAGGCTGTACTCAGGAGAAAAATAGCAGAAAAAATTCATTTTCAAAAGCAGACTGAGTTGTAAGCCTACATTGAATTTGAAGAAGGAAACTGAAATATGGGGCTCTCCTTTTTTCTTACGTAGAAGGAATTTTTTTTTTTTAACCAACATCAAGAACTAGATAAGTGAATCACTAGAGTACTCTCCACTTGCCAATGGATATGGCAGGTCAACAATTCAACATACTATGTTAGAAGTGGCACTGTTCTATTTCCTATTTACAGTCAAACTGCTCAATTCGTTCTCCTTTAGCTCCAACCCTTATAAGAACAGAGAGCTAGAAAATAGAGAACCTGATCCCATTTCATTAGTTAAAGGAAATGGCTCTTTCCACTTGATTTCTATAATTTATTTTAAAATCAGGAGTACTGAACCTCTGCCAACATTCATACTTCATTTGGGAATATGTTTTGATTATAGATTTCAATCTGAAAATAAAGCCTGTCATTTAAAGAGGCATGGCTATTTGAAAAACACAACAACATATTAAGAAGAACGGCAAAAGAATATCTAAAAGATGCCCATCTTTTTGTTTACTGTGTTTTGATTTCAATGTTATTATACTGTGTGCTAGACTTTTCATTTGCTATCATTACATAATCAAATAATAACTTAATGTTATTACAAAGCAAATGAAATCTAAAAAACAAAACAGAAAAGCAAACAAAAAGACTTAAGTACAGAGAACAAATTAATTTACTTCATAACAATAAAGAGAACTAGCTCTGGTAGGTGCTCAAGGGAAGGTGGTAGGGGGAGGGGTTAAATAGGTGAATGGGATTAAGAGGTATAAACTTCCAATTATCATATAAGTCAGGGAGGTGAAAAGTACAGCAGAGGGGCGCCTGGGTGGTTCAGTCAGTTAAGCGTCTGCCTTCAGCTCAGGTCATGATCTCAGGGTCCTGGGATCGAGCCCCACGTCGGGCTCCCTGCTCAGCGGGGAATCTGCTTCTCCCTCTCCTTCTGTCTCTCTCTCTCTCCCCACTAGTACGTTCTCTCTCAAATAAATAAAATCTTAAAAAAAAGAAAAGAAAAGGGAAAGTACAGCAGAGTGAGTACAATAATATTGTAATAATGTTATATGGTGACATATGGTGACCACACACGTCACAGTGAACACTGGGTAATGTATAGAACTGTCAAATCCCTATGTTGTACATCTGAAACTAGAATATTGCATATCAATTATAATTCAGTTTGTTTAAAAAAGACTCTAAACAGGAAAAATGCTGAGTTGAAAATTAATTTTAATACTCAAAAATACATTAAAAATTTTAAAAATAAGTTATAAAACTATGAAGACAGCTCTGTTTGTAGATCACGACAAACTTAGGTATGTGTTGAGGCTTTAGAAGACTTCTGTGATTAAATGAAATGGGAGAAGAATAGTGGTCTTTGTGTGTGTGTGTGTGTGTGTGTGTGTGTATTAAGTCTTATTTAATATACTGTATTAATTTAACATATATCTGTAACTACTTTTTGTGTAGGTTTTGTGATATGATTTCTGAAGTAAAAGAGCTTAGAGTTTAGAAGGGGAGAGATATTTAATTTGGAAACTATAACTCACGAAAGTAGAACGTGGGGATTATGGAATTAGAGATTCAGTGACAGCATGGTAGAGGGGAGAGAGTTCGCCCTCTGAGTTCAGATCTCACTGCCAAAAGGTCTCCATTCCATGTTATTGGAAGTTGGTGAATAAATGAATGTATGTCCTTCAATTTACATTTCTATCAAATAGAGATTGGGGCACGTGGGTGGCTCAGTCTATTAAGTGTCTGCCTTTGGCTCAGGTCATGATCTCAGGGTCCTGGGATAGAGCCCTATGTCAGGTTCCCTGCTCAGCGGGGAGTTGGCTTCTCCTTCTCCCTCTGCCCCTCCCCACTGCTTCTGTGCACTCGCACCCTCTCTCTCTGTCAAATGAATATTTTTTTTAAAAAAAGCATCAAAGCAAATTTACAGAACTACTATGAATAAGTCTCCAACATATACTGATTGAATATTGATTTCAATTATGTATGTAAAAGATAAAAATCAGGAAACGAGCACAGTTATTTTGGCCAAAATCAGAAAAAATACGTAAGCTCACAAAGAACTCAAACACACGTACATACCCACAAAATCGTTTCTACTGCTTACCCTTCACATATTTCACAGGTGCTATGCCATAAAACCAGCTAGATAAAATCTACTTCATACATTAACGTATCTAACAAGTAAACAAAAAATATTTTATAGAATCTAAAAATTTTTAAAAAAAGAATCTAAAATTTAAAATCTTATACATGTTTCATCAGGTCCTACACTCATTACATTTTCCATCACAGACTCCTCATTTGCCATGGTCTCTTCAATAAAACTGAATTTGAAAAGACCTATCAAGTTGACAGAAATCATTTACTTCTAAAATCAACTTTTCAACGAAGTGTAACACGTGTCGTGAAAGGTGAACCCATCACAGGCGTGCACCTGACAGTGTGAAGACGATCCAAGTTCAGAAACAGAGCGACACCCAGCCCTCCAGCACTTCCTGTCTCCTCCTATCACTCATTCCATTTTCCTGTCGGAGGTACCATTAAGTACCTTAACCTCTAAGAGTCTAGCTTAATGTTGCCTATTTTTGAATTCTGGGTAAGTAGAATCATACAGATACATTCTTTGGCATCTAGTTTATTCAATGAAACACTGTATTTGAGTGACTTATCCATACTATTGCTTGTAACAACAGTTGGCTCATTTTCACTGCCATATAGTATGAAGTATTATGATTCGTCCACAATGCATTTATCCCTTCTTTTGTTGATGGACATCTGTACTGCCTCCACTTTGGAGCTATTATAAGTAGTGTTGTTATATGCATTACTGAGCATGTATTTTGGTGAACATATATACACACTTTACTTGAACATAATCTTGAAGTTGAATTTCTGTATCCACACATCAAGCTTAAATACTTATTGCCAACACATTTTCCAAAGAGATTATATGGAAGCAACCTAAGTGTCCGTCCATAGATGAAGAGATAAAGAAGGCGAGATCTTGTCATTTGTGACAACATGGATGGACCCAGAATGTATAATGGTAAGTGAAATAAGTCAAAGACAAATAATAAATGGTTTCACTTACATGCCTAAAAAAATAAGGCAAATAAACAAACAAACAAAAGCAGAATCAATACTGAGAACACACTAAAGGCTGCCAGAGGTGAGGGGTACAAGAATCATTTTCCAAATCAACAATACAGTTATGGACGGTCTTCCTTTCCACATCTTAGTCCTCCTTGTTATTTGCTACACAATCAGAGTTTGCTATTTGCTAATAGAATCAAAGTTTGTCATTTGGAATGGAGACACAAAATTCCAAAGGAAAATTCTCTCTGCAAAAAATGAACTAATTTTCTCTCTTCATCTGACTTGAAGGGACACATACGATTCTTTCAAACATGTCAAATATCACATCATTTTCTTTGTCCTAAAATAAAAGAGATTATTTCAACAAGCCTACACACACCAAAGAAAGAAAAAAGAATAAACTGATAACTGATATTTGGTGTTCCTTCCTGTGAATTATGTGAAAATACTCAATTTCTTCAAGGAGGTGTGGTGAGGACACTGAACCAGCATTGCTCTGGGATGTCAAAAAATCACATATCTACCCCTTGTGATCCTGAAATTGTACATAGTGAGACCGCAGGTTACCTATATAACTATATATTTTTTTATTACTGTAATTCCCAGTGAACCTATCCAAAGAAAACCCAAATGGGTATAGTGGTATTGTCTGCTTTTGAGGCATGTACGTAGCCCTCTCCATGGATAGAATTTAATGATGCCTCCAGTAGATCAAGCTCTCCTAATACCCATCATATTCTATGTGGACTATTTGCTCATAAGACAAAAACAGTAAGTTTTGTACTTATTTCCACTCCGCAAGGTGACCTTTTCAATGTTGAGAAGCAAACAAAATTCCTCCCTCATAGAACTTGCACGACCAAAGAAATCTACAAGCTTTTTTTTTATTAGCATTTAACAAGGTAGTTAGTTTTAAGCTTAATGATAAAAAGAAAGCAGTTGCATTTTATGCAACAATAAACAGAAGAGTAAAGTAATTACAGCAAAAATGCTAACAGGAAAAAAAAACAGCTGTCTAAGAATGAATCAAAGTGCAAGAACTTCTACAGGTAAAATCTAAATCCTGATTACAACATTTTAGAGGACACCTAAATAAAGTGATATGCTATATTCAAGGATAAAAACACACACTATCACAAATACATCAATTATCCCAAACTAAACTACATACTCAATACAATTCCAATTAAAGTCTCAACAGAGATTTAAATGAAACGCTTTAGTTTCTACATTCAAATGGAAGATTCAAGAGTCAGAATCCACCAGGTTAACTGAATAGAAAGACTTACGAAGAAATAGAAATTCAGATAGTGCGGTATTAGCAAAGAATAGACAAATTCATCCGTGTAGTAGAACCATGTGCTTATGTAACATACGAGGACACTAGACGATTGAAAGAATGAGGAATTACTGACAAAGCCATGCTCTAAAAAACAGTTATGCATATCTCTGATGGCTAAACATTACATATCTTAAAAGGTATATACTTCTAAAGGTATATACAGAACAAACTATTGTCCAGGCATGACAGAGGACATGTACGAGAATGTTCATAGCAAGACTGTTCACAATAGAAAACAATCAAATGGAAACAATCCAAGTGTCCGTGATGAGGACACAAACAAGCCACGGAGTATTTAACAATGGATTATCATCAAGCGGTCGGAATGAAGAAACTATGGTACCATGCACAGCAAGGATCAATTTCAGCAGTATAATAGTCCGTGAAAAAAAATCTTATCTCCAAGACCATGTAAAGTGTGAGCCCTTTTATTTTTAAGATTTTATTTTTATTCATGAGAGAGAGAGAGCAGGGGGAGGAGCAGAGGGAGAGGGACAAGCAGACTGCATGCTGAGCACAGAGCCTGTCGTGGTGCTTGATCTCACAACCCTGAGATCATGACCTGAGCTGAAATCAAGAGTTGGAGGCTTAACCCAGGCACCCCGGAGGCCTTTTAATAAAGTAAACTAAGTTGAAAAGATACTTCTTGGGAAACATTTAGGTCCACAAAGAACCACATAAAGAGGAACATGTATGAAAGATGAGTAGACTTTAGACAGATGACATCATGTAAGGGAAAGCAGAGTAATGACATGGACAAGAACATATGTTTAGATGTAAGTTAAATTATCTGGTGAATCAGCTTGTTTTTACTGTACACATGAAATTACTCGACTAAATATACACAATAAATAAAAGCACAGTATATTGGACTAACAATGAGACCAAACCAATTTTTACGACTAATCCAATTCTATACTCATTAAGGAATTCTGAAGAATTATAATTAATCATCATAGATGGAAAAATATGCAGCGTACCCACACACGACTTCACACAGAAAGTGATTGGGTCGACTGATAAGGGAAGTAAAATCCAGGTTTACTCATCTTTTCTATCTTTCTCTAAATACTAACATGGTAAGACTTTGGGCAGCACCCTGATCGTACTGTGCTTTCCCTGCCTTACATCTCCATTTCTATACGCTCTGATTTTATTTTTATTTCCTGACAGAAACACTAAGGCAGCATTTTGAGTATGATCAATGGTCCCTATTGGCTCACAAAAGGCTCCATCCAATGGGTCAGGGTCTAGCCTCTCCAGTAATGGTTTCTTCGAGTCAGGAGGTCTCCAACCAACACTATACATCCACCCATATATCCCTACTCTATTCAGGTGAGTCTAGCACTAACATGTGGAAAGTGAATAGAGGACATAATGGACTATAAGTGAAGGGAATGCAAAACATTGTGCAAGGTATTAGCAGAGCTCCAATAGGCCATACTGTGATGACCTGATCACGTGCTTGTCTTCTTCATTGAACTTCTCCCCTTGAAAGGCGAGGCTGCCTCATTTCAAGAATGATCAGGGAGTGCTGGATACTATAGAGGTTTATTCAAGGAATAAATAAATGAAGGCTATTATCATATAATAGACGACGTCATCTATCTTCTTATATATCACAGATTGACTTAAAAGTCATGAACAGTCAGGGTGCCTGGGTGGATCCAACTCTTAGTTTTGGCTCAGGTCACGATCTCAAGGATGTGAGATCCAGCCCTGCATGGGGCTCCCTGCTTGGCATGTAGTCTGCTGGGAATTCTCTCTCCCACTCTCATTTCCCTCCCCATCTGCTCCTCCCCCATGGTTGTTCCTGCTCTCTTTCTCAAATAGACAAAATCTTAAAAAAAAAAAAAAAGTCATGAACAGTCATTTTGGTGGAGGAACAAAATATAGTACTTACTGGAAATGGACCTAAAAGGCGTATTTCTGGTGTGGAAGTGTATCTTTATACATGATGCAATTACAAGACGCTCACAAATATTTGAGAAGGTTAATATGCTGTTACTCCTCAAGGGTAGCCTGGAGAATCATTTCTTTCTTCAGATTCTCCATTAATTAGAGTTCTCCTTAATTAACCTGGTTATTGTTCCCATTCCCTTTCAGAATGCATTCTCTATCACTCAAACTCAGTAACTGTCACATTGCCCTGAATAGTTCCCAGCTTGGCCCCTCTGCTATTGGCAACACTTTCTCTAAATGTCAGGAAGAAATAGGGCTTTAGGTAGAGATAATTTAATGGAATAGAGCAGCAGCGAATGGTCACAAACACACTCAAGAGGAAGAAAGGGGACCAGAATAGGTTGGTAAAAGGGTACCACGGAGCCCTCAGGTAAAATAATTGGAAGGTAGAGCCCAAAATGATAAAGGAAACACCACCACCAATTTCATGACAATATGATGATAGTTAATGGGAATGGAAGCCATGTAACTCAGGTAATTACAGTCCCTTTCGCTCATTTATTTCTTTTCGAGGGCTTAAACCTCTGGTTTCCAAAAAGTATATAGTATTACTATCTCACCCTATCTAACTCCTATGTTCCCCTTAATGAAATGAGCAACAGATGGCTTAAATTACGGTATCCGTCTTACATATGCGGTTAGTAATGTGAGATGACCCAAAGGTTTTTCTCAGGTTATATATAGGGATGACAACAGAAATTAAGTTATTAGGGAAATCTCAGATAGCTTGGGGAAAGACAAAACATTATAACTATAAACCACATCACAAAAGCTTACATATTTTGCTCCTGTTCCCACCTTCTTTAGTCATAAAATACATCGCTCAATTCTCTGGGATCATAAACTCTACATCTATTATTTAAGTAAAGAAGCTTTGTAAGGAAAAGACAAATGAGGGCAAAAGGCAAAAAATAAAAGAATTCAGGTGATACTAAGAAATGTAGTAAGCAGAACAGCAGGGCCAGGGTAAAAATTGAAAGCACACTGGAAAGAGGCCAGTGCTAAATAATAAATGAATAATGCACTGAGAGAAGCCGAAGAGCTTGGAAATAACAAAAGACTCTGTAAACAGAATTTTTTTAAGACATCTATTTCAAACTTAAAACCTGCAAGTTTGAGGGAACCTAGGCGTCTGGTAGGAAAAGGTGATTTCCTTGCCAGCCACCTGGATTAAGATAGGCACCCACACATACAAAAATTACAGTGGCGGGCACACAGGGATTTTAATAGAAATGTAAATCATGACCTTTGAAACAAACAAAGAACAGATTATGCTTCTTCCAAGCAGGTGTGAGAACCTTACTGAAAAGACATTAGCTACCAGAGGAAAAGCCAGAGCCAAGTTTGAAATAAAATGGACTGGAATCACTAGTATAAAGTAGTCTCAACTAGGTTTCAAGTAACGGGTAAGTGATAATTATGAAATGGTAGTCAAGTACCCAAAGTGTAAGGAATGAGTTCTTGAGTGAAGTTTGGGAGAAGTATTTTATACAGAAGGAAAATGAATTAAAAGAAATAATTAATGTCCGGTAAACAAAACATTATTGTAAAGAATCAAATAAATAAATCAAGTTAAATAAGATAGGAAAAACCACCTATATAAAAAAATGACCAGAAATCAGGTCTTAATGTTATCATTTTTGTGTCATCTTTGAAAAGGGAACACCTAAGGGTTAATGTGTATAATCCACCTTGACGACCACTTCTATGACTCAAGGCTGAATGACAGGAATTTATGGAAAGGAAGTGTGAAATGGAAACGCAAGGAGATAACTCTAATATATGTAATACTGAATAAAATGACGCGTTGAACGTTGGACATAGTTTTACATGGTAATGGACAAAGGGGAACGCCATGATACACATAGTCAAATCAGGTGAAATAATAATATGTAATAAAACTTCTGGTTGCATGCAGCCATTCATCAAGGTGGATTAAGCAACCAGATTGGGGATTGTGCAAATCAGAACTCTTTAAAAAAAAAAAAAATAACAGATTTTACTTTTAGTTTTAGGTTTACAGCAAAATTAGAAGATACAAAGATCCTCACATACCACCTGTCCCCACACATGCATGGTCTCCACTCTTATCAACACTCCCCAATCAGATGGTGCGCTGATGATCCCATGTCAACACATCATTATCACCGAAGCCCACAGATGACACTGGAGTTCACTCAGTGATGTAGAGGCTATGGATGTGGACAAAGGTATAATGACACGTATTCACCATGCTAGTATCACAGGGACTGGTTTCGATGTCATAAACCTCCTCTCTGCTCTATTTAACCCTCCCTCCCCACCCACCCCTGGTGACCACTGATATGTTTAGGGTCTCCATAATTTTGCCTTTTCCAGAATGTCATATAGTGGGGATTAAATACAATGCAGCCTTTTTAGATTGCCTTCTTTCACGTAGAAATATGCATTTAAATTTCCTCCATGTCTTTTCATGGCTTGGTAGTTCATTTCTTCTTAGCACTGAATAATATTCCATGGTCTGGATATATCAGTTTATTGACCCATTCACTCATCCAAGAACATCTTGGTGGCTTCCCCATTTGGGCATTTATGAAAAAAGCTACTGTAAACATCTGTATGCAAGTTTCTGTGTGGACATAAGTTTTCAAATCCTTTGAGTAAATGCCACAGAGTGTGATTCTAAGGTAAGAGTTAGTTGAGTTTTGTTGAGAAACTGCCCAACTGTCTTTCAAAGTGAGAATTTTAAAAAAATAACTCGAGTAACAATATCCCAACTACCTCCACAGTTCATGAAGAATGAATGCTGTCAATTAATACAGTTAGACTCTTTTAACGTGTCACATATATTTCATTCTGCAATTTTTTTAAATAAAGACGACTCGTCAGATCAAAAAGTAACACTGTACTTTCTGAGAGAATAAACCATTTCAGAAAGTGGTGGAATACGTCAATTCACTCAGGCACAGGAGTCTAAAACTTAGCATGTACTTACTTGTTTAAAACTCATAGATGGAATTCAAAGCCACTTTTCAAGGACTATAGAGAGGCCATGTCTATGTGAACACTGTGAAGGAAACAAACCGAGTTTCACTAACCGAGAACCAATATTAACAATGGGGGCTACAGTTTGATTCGTAACTTGGTTTGTGGACCGAGATCTGTCAGTTGTTGGAAACGTTTAACGCAATCTTTCATTAATTACATGTGTTTCATGATCGTGGCGGCAGGGTAGAACGAGGAAGGTGTGACGGAAGCAGACAGCATTCCCCGTCGCCTGCCTGACAAACTCGTTTTGATAACGCAGACATGACTTCCTCTGCGAAGACCTCTGGGATCTTGTTATCTTTCTGACATTCTTCATCTGTGCGTTTAGATCACTCTGTACGTACATCTGGGGGCATTTGTCCCGATGCTCTTGGTTTGTTTGAAGGCCTGTTCCTCCCTGCTCCTTGAGAAATCTCTGGGAAAACTTGTTTAGCGAAGAGAGGGAAAAGGGAATGATGCGTGTTGCAGTGTTAGAACCTGACGAGTAAATCATGAACAGTCCAGAGGGTATCAACCACCTTTCCGGTTTCCCGATTACAAAGACCCTCAACTTTATGAATGAGCAGCAACTGAAAGTGACTTCTCATTATCTATCCATCAAACTGACTGCTCCCATTCATATCCTTCAGATTCTTCCGTATCAGTTTAAATGCATCATCCATTATACAACAGTCTATTTGCTCCATTGCTTTATGACATCAGGCATCATTCTCAAAAGTCCTGTCTCCTCTGTGGAACACTTCACAACTTTCTTTTTCCATCCTCACTTCTTTTCTGAATAAATTTTGATAGCCTAGAAGGCACCGATTATTTTTATGAAAATTCGCCCACAAGCCTGGCCCCATGCTTGACCCAGAACTCAATCACTGCCCCTTTGTTACTGAGCTGAAGAAAACGACTACACGGTTAGAAAAATCAAAGAGCGCCGTTTGGAAGGAACACATTGGTGCAAGAACTCCTCACTCTCTGTTGAAAATAAAGGCTTAAAACTGCTTTCTCTCCATTCTTGGTTACTTTAAGAACTGTGGAAACGTTTTGCTCAGAGCAAGTTGGGCAGGAGATGAGGTTGGCAGGGAGAGATGTTTGTTTCTGCCGGGAGTTATTTCCCCGACTTAATCTGTGGTATGAAGCAGCTGGAGTATTAAATCTCCGCTGGAAAATGGGGATAAAATCCACGGCGCCTGGAAAAACGTCACTGAGTCCTGGGCTTACAGTCAGACCCAGCAGCCATTAAGAATTTACTGTGCAGCAGGCAAAGCCTGATACTGTTGAAGAGGCTTGCTCTCTATCACACGTTGTGAGATGAAAACAACAATGACACCTTGTCGGATCCAAATACATAGGTGATCCTTTAATTTCAAAACCAAATGGTAGAGGATGCCATCTGTCAGCCGCTTCGATTTTCCACACAAAGTATTACTTCTGCCAATGAATGTATTTTCTGTGGCAGGACGCTGGGGCAGAGGGGTGGTACAGAAACCAGTGCACACGGAGGGCTACTTCCCAAAGGCAGACTGTAAAGGTTGTAACTTAGGCTTACAAAGAAGGTGACAGTCAGACATAGGTAGTCATGGAAAAAGGAAAAACTGTTTTATTTGGTCATGAAGCAGAGAAACGGAAGATAGGAACTGGAAAGAGTCTCAGAAACAAGGCAGTACCACCTCTTAATGGACCGAGAACACTGAAGGCATTAAATTCTTCATTTCCCCAGGAGCCTATGGGTAAAATTAAAAAGTTTCAGGCCTTGGGATCAGTATTTTTTTTCTTCGATTTATTGATTTATTTATTTTAGAGAGAGAGAGGGTGAGCGAGGGGGAGGGGCACAGGAAGAGGGAAAGAGAATCTCAAGCCGACTCCTTGCTGAGCATAGAGCCAATGTGGGGCTTGAACTCACAAACCTGAGATGATGACCTGAGCTGAGATCAAGAGTCAGACACTCAACCAACTGAGCCACCCCAGGTGCCCCGGCCTTGCGATCAGTATTCTCTGTAAATACAATCCTGTGCGTGGCTCAGGTATTGGCACAGGGCAGGCCTCCAAAACACTTCCTTTCTCTTGTTTTCTTCCCTCTATCTTTTCACTGCTATAAAAAAAAATATATCACAGGCTACTGATTAAGAACATGATTTCACGAGTGGCTGTACCAACTTGCATTCCCACCAACAATGACTGGATTAAGAAGTTGTGGTCCATATATACAATGGAATATTACTCAGCCATCAGAAAGAACGAGTTCTCAACATTTGCTGCAACATGGACGGCACTGGAGGAGATAATGCTAAGTGAAATAAGTCAAGCAGAGAAAGACAACTATCATATGATTTCTCTCATCTACGGAACATAAGAACTAGGATGATCAGTAGGGGAAGAAAGGGATAAAGAAAGGGGGGGTAAACAGAAGGGGGAATGAAACATGAGAGACTATGGACTATGAGAAACAAACTGAGGGCCTCAGAGGGGAGGGGGGTGGGGGAATGGGATAGACCGGTGATGGGTAGTAAGGAGGGCACGTATTGCATGGTGCACTGGGTGTTATACGCAACTAATGAGTCATGGAGCCTTACATCGGAAACCGGGGATGTACTGTATGGTGACTAACATAATAAAATAAAAAATCATTATAAAAAAAAAAAAAAAAAAAGAACATGATTTCACAAGCCAGAGTCCCTGGATAAGGGCTCAGTACTGTCACTTAGTAGCCGGGTAGCCCTGGGCAAAACTGCAGAAACTCCCCAGGCCTCGGATTCCTGCTGTGTTAATAAGAACTGTAATGTAACTTTCACCAGGGCATTCCTGGGAAAATTAAGTAAATTGGTATGCACAAGGATGCTTAGAAGAGTACTCAGCGTATAGGACATGCTAATAGAAGCAAACTACTTTATAATAATAATTAGGATTATTATGAGGTGCTACCTCTTGGCATCTACCTACTTGAAAGGTGTCCGGGGCCCTTTTTTGTTTCTTGTTTCTCACACAGAGATAAATATGAAGGATATTTCTCTGTCTTCTCTTATTAAAATATACCAGAGATATAATCTAAACCATCAAACTGCAATAAAACCTGAAGACATTTCAATACATTCATTCAATTAATACTTGGAGTTGCTAATGGTTTAACATATTTCACCTGCCATTTGGAGGTATAAGAATCCATTTATATTAGGGCGCCTGAGTGGCTCAGTTGGTTGAGAGTACGACTCTTGATTTCGGCTCAGGTCGCGATCTCAAGGTCCTGGGACCGAGCCCGCATCAGTCTCCATGCTGAGCACGGAGACTGCTTGTCCCTCTTGTTCCCTCTGCTTGTGCTCTCTCTCCCTCCATCTCTCAAATAAATAAATACAATCTTCAAAAAAAAAAAAAAAAGGAGCTCTATTAATTTAAGTAGGAACTGTTTAAAGAAACACGGGCTAGTATGCAGAACCAAGAGGATCTCTATTTTGGTCCATGTTAGAGTCTGTCCCAGGTGGCAGGCTGCTTTTTTCATCTGCAAGGAAAACTAGCCATTATAAGTAGTCAATAAACAATTTAAACTGAGGATTCTGAGAATCCTTTCCTAATAGGGTAAAATTTGACCCATCTCAAAACGACAGAAATCTTCTTCATGATGATCAACAAGATCATAAAATAAACAATTTTTAATTGAAAGCATGAAAGTAACTCCAAAAGTCTTTGTGTATATTTTGTACACTTTCATACCTGTGAGTGTGTGGAGGGTGGGTCTATTTGCTGTGGAACACACGCTTATTTTCATATATAGTTAAAGAGAAGAGAGGCTTCCATCCAACATGTGAAAGTGAAAACGTGAGAGCTTATTCATTCACTTTACTTCGCTTTAAAACCTACCTATTTTTCTAGGTACAACAATATGAAAGTTCATAATGTTTACATTTTAATAGATCTTTCACTGAAATTGCTTTTTCAGGAACATTTTATTTTCTCTCGAGGCAGTAGGGAAAACAACTGTGTTATAAAATAATGAGAATCTAGACTGTGTTGCTAGTCGCTTCAGAGAGTCATTTGACTTTTTCTTATATATTGTAAAAACATGTTCTTTATCTCCAAATTGGAAAAGCAAGCTAAATAGAAGTCCTTACTGGTTTTTACCCTTTACGTACTTCCCATCTATGACCAATGTTGTTTCAGAGTAGGACTTGCTCTGAAATATTACTAAGCCTTAAAAATCACACCAAATAAATTGATAAATCCCAAGTCATATTAAAAGCTCAGGACTGACTGAGAGCTTCTATTTATAACCCAACTGTGTATTCATGAGTTGAAAAAGGGCTGTGTTCTTCGGGATGGGAAGTAGAAAAAAGCACATTTAGCTAAGCAGGACGAGAGAGAGCAGAGTGATTGGAGCAAATACAGGCAGTGTCCATTCAACCACCATCTAGAAGAAAGGAAACCTTAGACAATGAACATTGACTACTTCTTAATCTCATTGGCAAAATGATTACTCTGACTGGAAGCTGTTTAAATTTGTAGTCCTAAAACTCACATATTTTGAAATATGGTTTTCACCAAGCATGAAACTTAATTCTACCGGACTCCCTCGGAGCTGATATGCTGGTCAGGCAAAGACTGGAATTCCAGGCTGTTTGAGAGTTACATTTCCCATTGTACGTTCTGAAGTGTCATTTGCTTTTCTTCATAATTCTTGAGGGTAATGTGATTGGACCTCAGGGGAAATGCTGTGCTCTCGGACATCGGTGGGTTTTGAGCCAGAACCAGATTAATGGCGCATTCACCAAAGTGATATCACAGTATAGGTATTATGGAACAGTCTGCCGTTCTTCCCCAGGAGAACCAAGATATCCCCATTAATTGAATGCTTGGTTGTTGAGTATCTACTTCTGAAATTCTACATGGCATGATCGTTATGTGCAATGAACACCACACACCCGAGTACGGAAGGCTGTCTGCAAAATGTCATTAATAACAATCGAAGTAACAATTAATAATCAACAGTGGAACAGTGACTAAGGGCTTTGTAAGGATTACCTCATTTCATCCTCCTATCAGTCTTAGGACAAGAGAATTACTCTCCCCATTGTTCGATAAGGACAATTGAAACCAAAGAGACAAAATAATTTGCCAAACGGACAAGGTCAGATGTGAGAGCAGGCAGTCTGACTACAGGGCTTATGCTCAGGGCCATCATGCTGTCAAGACTTCCTGTTTGCTGAGAAGAAAGGGTCATTGAAGAGAATGACTGACTCATCTTATTCAGCACCTGACACAGTGCCTTGAACCTGAAATCTTCATAAAGATTTGCAGGACTGAGTCATCAAGCATTCATGATCACTAGGACGATGAGCCATGAAGGAAGCCGACAAGCTAAACAAAACTTTAGGTAAAAAAGGCAGTTCCAGTAAGATTTGTATGCCTTTCAAAATAACCAAAAAGTTAAGATACCATCCTGGACGTCTAATCAGCGCTAATAGTACAATACGTTCATTCATCCTCTTAGAGAAAATCAGTATGAACTTTATTTTCACATTAGAAAAGCTTTTAAAAAGGATTTTGAACAGCCTTCAATGCTGGTCAATCTCATTAATGTTTCTCTATACTTTCCATTTCATTCTCTCCATAATTTAATAGACCATTTGAGATAATCTGGGTAGCCACTGGCCCCATTATCAGAAGAAAAGAACATAAATACTCATTTATTAGCAGATGATACTAGATATTAGACTGACACTTCCACCAGGTAATTATTTTATAAAGAAAGAACACAAAATCTAATTCTTTCTAATAGATGCTTCCAGATATTAAATATAAATTTTAATATTAATTTTGTTGTTGGTTTTATTATTTTGGTGTGTACCTTGCATACAATTTATCTGTAGGGTGCAACAAGGATTAGCAGTTTTGACACTCATCCTATGGGAGCTTAAGAGAAGCAGATGTACATCTATAACTACCCTAATATTTTTCTCCTGACTAAAATACTCCTGCTCTATGACATAGAATTTTATAACTTTTATCATAAATTCATCTGTGGATTTAGGCAAATTCTAAACAATTGCTTAAGGGGAATGCCAACCCTATTCTTTCCACTTCTGTGTAGAGTTGATGGTCTTAATTTAGCATGAGTCTTTTTTGGCCTCCAGCTTTCCTAAGGGATCACTGACTTCAACCTCAGTCAATAGACTATGGAGGGGAGTTGGCGCTCATTCATCAGAAGAGCTGTTCTCCTCTATTGTTCACTAGGTTCAGTTAAGAGAAACCACATTTAAAGTGGATGGCTTACGGGCGCCTCAGTGGCTCAGTTGGTTAAGCCTCTAACTTCAGCTCAAGTCATTACCCCAGGGTCCTAGGATTGAGTCCCATATCGGGCTCCCTACTCAGTGGTAAGCCTGCTTCTTCCTCTCCTGTTCCCCCTGCTTATGCTCATTCTCTCTCTCTCTGTGTGTGAAAGAAAAGGAAAGAAAGAAGATGGCTTGAAGTGGTCCACCTCAGACTTCTTCAGCCCAGGGCAAGACTGACATTGTCTCAGCCATCTAAAGCAGGACTTTTTTTTTTTTTAAAGATTTTATTTATGTATTTGACAGAGAGAGAGAGAGGGAACACTAGCAGGGGGAGTGGGAGAGAGAGAAGGAGGCTCCCCGAGGGGCAGGGAGCCCAGCACGGGGCTCAATCCCAGGACCGTGGGATCATGACCTGAGCCAAAGGCAGACACTTAAGGACTGAGCATCCAGGCACCCCTAAAGCAGGACTTAAAGTAATTTCACTTTGAGGTTATGTCACTACTTCCTCAGAATAAAGGTCAGAATAAGAAATGGTCCTATTGAATTAACACTTAAATATACTACATGACCTTATTTGGTGGAGGTGGAAGGGGGGACCCAATCTTTTTCCAATATATTTATTGTCAGGGTCCCCTCCCTGTGGCTTCACTATACAAACCTACAGGAAAACCCCCAGCCTGGGAGTGTCCTAGGGAAGGGGAGGCAAAATGTGGGGAAACTCTGTGCTCTGCCCTCTGGCCTGGGGACAGGGAGAGTGGTTGGGGCAGGCAGACTGGTAACTCCACCACAGAGGAGTTGGCACTGGCTGGGATGAGTGGGGAGACATTGCCTGCTACCTGCTCTCCACTGGAACCCATGGACGGATGGCATCTAGGTGTGGGTGTCCAGCTGGAGGCTTGGGAGAGTGCACACCCTTCTCTTGCTGGTGGTCATCACTCCTGTCTGGGTGCTTACTGCAAGGCCCCGTCCTCCGGGTTGTTCATTTCATATTGTTATTTTGATATCAACACATTTTGTTTATGAAGACCACTAGGATAAACTCTCTCCACTCTTAGAACACCAGCTAAGAATTTTTTGAGTGATCACTTTTTTATATCTTCAAGACATTCTGGATTATATCCTGAAACAGGTTTCCCCTTGTTGGATTGCCTGAGAGAATGTGGGAGCCTAACTGGCTCATTCATCAAAGCCTATGGGTCATTATGACATGATTTTTAAGCATTGCTCTGGACTTCATCTTAAACAGCCATCAGGTTTTTTAGATTATTAGGTTTTGCAGTGTTCCATGTCATATATTCTCTTAAAGTGAAGTTTTCCTGGAATATGTAGATAGGACATAAATAAAATCAAGTGATCTTATTTACCATCTGCCGAAGGATTTGACCACAAAGTTCTCATAAATCTAAACGCCCTGCCCTCATCTTCTGCAACAGTCATGCATTCTTCTCTGAGGCATCTAGAGAGATTTTCCAGGATGTTTAAGGAAATTAGTACCACAAGGTGAAAAGATTCATGATCAGAGGCCACCTACCAACTTGAACTTCAATCTCATTTAGATGCTAATTCTCAGAGAGAACCCTGGAGAGAGAAGGAGAGTGTATCGTTCATAGTCAGAAAGATATTTTTGAGACATCTGAGGGAAATAAGCACACTGTACCCAGGGTGAAAATGATGTATACTGCAGGGGAAAAAAAAATCAGAAATAGATTCACAGCTCTCCATGGAATGGTTGCCAGCACTCACCAGCATTCACACACAGGCCTGAGAAATCATGACCCAGTATTCAGTATTCAAAATTTATCTGCCATTTTTAAATTTGTGATCATGGGGGCGGGGAGTGAGTCACAAGAAGAGGTATCTTTGGGGCCAGCAAGGCAATGAAGTAAGTGAACTTGGCAGGGTTTGCCTGTGGTTAAATGGAAAGAGGGCAGGTATGATTAATTTTAGGATGATTGATGCCATCTGGTAATATGAGCCCTCACATACCTGATTATCCTGCCACAAATATGTCAATTTTTAAAAGATACCAAATAATTTAAAAAATTAAAGTGCTACGCAGGCCAAAGAAAACAGCCTGCCAGTTTGTGAATTTCAGTTTAAAATGTATATAAATACCTCAAAAGACAGCTTGTGTTTTTTAAATAAAACCTAGAACATTTTGGAAATAGCTCTTGGATTTAAATTAAACAGCAAATCATGAAGAGCTTAAAATATTTGTATTTGTAGAGCCATGCATACATTCAATAATTCATCAGGTTATATAAGTCCATGGGATTTTGGAGAAGAGACTAAAGCATCGACTACTCCAGAGAAGATTGAAAAAGTATCTGGTAATTAAGACGATGTAAGAGTATATGTTAAAATAAAGTCATTTAACTTAATTTGGTGCATTCTGAAGAGTAGCTTATGAATCTCAGATGACAAAGTAAATATTGACCTTGATTGAAACTTGGATATTTTACTCAATAAAAGCAGTGAAATAATTGGGGGCAGGGAGCACTGTTTGTGGAGTCACTTGGGGGCACATGTCACTAAACTCTACATGATTAAGAAATATATCCCCAACAAACCAGATGTTTTTCTAGATCCCACTTAACCACTTTGACTCTGTCCAAAACCAAATCATATGTTGATTACATCCAGTTTTTCTCATCTCTTGATCCTGCTGTATACCATGGGATATTAGACAAGTCAACTTACATTAGCTATTACTTACTGAGAAATGCAAATGCTGTGAGAATAGAGCTCCATTATTATTATTTTTTAGTTAATTCATCTATTTTTAACATGCTTTAAGAATGATTCAAAAAAATATATGAAAAATATGGCCTGATAAAATACACTTAAAATCAGTATGAAAATTGGGGCACCTGGAGAGCACTGCCAGTTAAAAATCCAACTCTTGATTTCAACTCAGGTCATGATCTCAGGGTCATGAGATTGAGCCCTGTGTTGGGCTCCACACTCAGCATGGAGTCTGCTTAGGATTCTCTCTCTCCCTCTCCCTCTGCTCCTCCCCCCTTCCCCATGCGCTCTCTCTTTCTAAGATAAATCTTTTTTTTTTTTTAATGAGTGAGAAAATTGATTTAAAGTGACAAAAATGTTTAGAAGGTAATGTAAATCCAGGTATGTAGTAAGTATACAGAGAGAGAGAGAGAGATTGGGGGGGTGGAAAAAGAGCAAATGATTAAACTTATACACTCATATGCCTTAGCTCCTTTTTCTATTCAAAGGTTGGTCACCTATTTGACTCTAAATTGTCTATAGCCAAGGAAAATGCTGGAATGTGATTTATCATAGAAGTATCTATAGAGTAAGAAGAAATCAATGTCCCTGATTTTACTTTTGACAGTCATAAGAGAGATCTTTGCTACAACTCCTCAAAGAGTTAACACTGTGTAATACTAAATAATAATAATATAATAATCCTTATAATAAACACAGGGATGAATTGCACAGGTTTTTTTTTTTTGTAACATCCATCAATATAGTCTAAAGGTATCACATCAGAATGTAAACCATTGAGGAATCAATATAATACACTGTATCCAATATGTCAATACACCATAATAAAATCCAATGACAGTTTTTCAACGTCCTCTTAATATTTGGAGCCTGCTATTTATTTGTTGTGGGGAGCTGTCCTGTGCATTCGATGATACTTATCAGCATCTCTGGCCTCCACCCACTAGATATCAGTAACCCCATTGCCCCACTATAACAACCTAAAATTCACCTAAACATTGCCTGGGGGGAAGGCAAAATCAGCACCACCCTAGAGGAATGGAGTGTTTGCACAGAATCCTCCAGAAATAGTATTCCTTGCAGCTGAGGTTTTGAAAGCTATTAGAGGGCTGTCAACTCAAGCTTAGCCTGTTTCAGAAGTACAGAGAGTGAAGTTATTTGTCAGAGAGAATGGTACCATAATTGCAGAGATTTAGACTTGAACAAGGAGCTGCTTTGATGTTGGCTGAGGGAGAAACTCCTCCCTATTTACCACAAATTCACTTTCTCTTCTTTCCAGGCATCAACTGAAAGGCATCTTCAGCGTGCCTTGTACGTACATAAATTCGGTTGTGTGACAGAGTCCTGGCCAATGGAATGTGAGCAGAAGTGATGAGTAGCGTTTCTGGGCAAGACTTAGAAGAAGCAGGTCCGAGCCCTCCTTAGCCTTTCCCCACTCTTCTTACTAGATGCCAAAGAGGATAATCACATTGGAGATGAGGAATCCACAAGATGGGAGGAACCATCTTGAAAGGCAGGTGGAGAGCAGCTAATGGTCAACCAGTAACATTTGTGCTGGACTATCTTTGCAAATGAGAAATTATATCGTGTTTGAGCCTATAAACAGTTTGGGTCTAGGTATCACTATGGTTTAGCTTATGCGAATAACGCAAGAGGACAAAGAGCCTCTTCCAAACTAATGATGCCATTTCACTGTTTTCACACATGACTTTATCATGTGGATATAAGTTTCACAGATAAGGTTTTTATCCTCAAGGGTATGAGGTGGGAATACACATGACAAAGTAGACAACATAGGGCATGAACAAAGTAGAACACAATAATAAGTAAATAAACACATAGATTATCCGACTCGATTCTAAAGAGGAAAGGGGCAATACTAAATTCCGTTATTATTACTAGTTCTAGCTAAGGAATGTTAAAGTCAAAGCAACTGGCTTTAATACTCGGGTCTCATCTTGTCTATGAAGCTGCTATAAATTGATCCTTGTGCCCGCATCAGTTACTGACCAGTGTTTCTCACTGACCATGTATCATTTGTTAAACTCTATTTTAAGTTATCTCACATCCCCTAAAATCATCAAAACAACTGTGAATCTTTTGAGGAGACAGCTAGAGTGGGGTCATAGATATTTTAGGTTTCTCTAATAGCATCTACCATATGGTTTCCAATTTAAGACACTAGGGGAAAAAAAAGAATGAAATCAGAGAAGCTGGCTCAAGTGGGTGTTTGGTACAAGGAGGGTTAGAAGAGCATGACCTTAGTTGAGAGAGAAAAAAAATGGCTGAAATGGAGGAGCTCTATAGGCTCTTCCAGATATGCCCAGAGAAAAGGTAAGGCCAAAATTTCCTAGTTTCCTTAATGTGAAGTTCAAGGGTGCCTTCTAAAACTGACTGGGAAATGGCCAATGGGGATGACAAGAAACCACAAAAAAACTTCTCCTTTTTGGAATGCTGGTACTAAATGGATATACACACTGGCATTCTCCACTTGCCCAGACTAAGAGTTGAAAATTCTTCAAAATCATGGTATAATCTCATTCCCCATTCTGCCTCCTAAAAAAATAAAAATAAAAATTCCAGGATTTTTAAAATAAACTACTGGAAACCAACCAGTGTGTTTCAATGTTGGTAAGACCATATCCCTCTTGAGTAACTTAGAGAAAATGTCTTTGTGTTGGGAGGACACAACACGTTTAGTCCATAAAAAAATTATGGGTAATTATACTGAAAACAGCTATTCTTTTCTAAACATGTGTTATGTAAAAACTGAAATCTCTGTAGAGGAAAAATACTCCAAATTCCTTGTAAAGCTTTGAATGGACCATCAATGACCCATTTATACAACGGAAATAGGATGGAAATCACGACAAAGCCATAAAATAAATTAACTGAAATATTCTAATGTCTATTATTATTTGGTTCTGTGGCTTCTAGATCAGAAGTTATCAAAGTTTTCTGTCAACACCTACAGAGTAAAGGCTTTAGGCTCTATGGGCCATTCATTTTCTGTCACAACTTCTTAATTGTGCCATTCGAGGGCAAACGTAGCTATAGATAATAGGTAACAAATGCATGTGGTTGTATTTCGATAAAATTTTGTTTACAGAAACCAATGGTGGGCTGGATATGGTCTATGGGCCATGGTTTGCCAACACTAATCTTAATTGTTATAAAAATAAGGATGTGTTGAAGTCTTCTATATGGTGGGTGATTTTTCAAAAGTCTAAAAATCCTTTTGCTGAATGTTGTTACATTCCCTGACATCTTTAATCTGCTTTCAAATTTTGGGGTAAAAACATTGCTGAGATAATTACTGTAATTATTTAAATGCCGTTAAAATTGGAACGCAACTCTAAAGCTACTTGTCTTAAGTGGTAGATAGCGCTTTTACCCATGAACATAAAAAAGTGAAATGAGAGTTCTAGGGAATACCTCAAACGCTGGCATTTATTAACTGGGAAACAATTCTCCATGTGTCTCTCAAATTTCTGCACATTCTGGAATCCAAGGCACTGGCAGCATCTGTCTGACCTTTATACTCCAGAATGTTAGATAGTGAACAGCCTCAGAAGACAGAAATGGTGTTTGCATGTAGATCAGACTACATGTTTGCTTTCTGTCCAGTCTAACAAACATGTTAGCTTTGCACAAGTTTGCAAGAAGCCCGTTTTAAAAGATTCAGGCTCCTTGTTTTAAAATAACAAAGGGGTATTGAGAAATGAGGGTTAAAAACAACCTCATTGTACAAAAACATATGCAAATTTCTCTAGACTTTTCTCCTGTAGAGCTGTTAGGCTCTGAATGTAGGTAAGGAGTTCTTAAAAAGCCAATTGTGTGTGAGAACAGGTTTCTACTGGCTCGCAAGGTGCCACTGTTACATTTTCAGGAGTTTTGCAAGATGGTTGTTAAACCATTGGTAGTTTGAAATCAGTACGGCAAAATATTTATATCATATACATCACTGAATACTACAAACTACAAATTTGGGCCCCCCTCCCTCCCTCCCTTCCTACCTTCGTTCCTTCCTTCCTCTGTTCCTTCATCCCTCCCTCCCTCTCTCCCTTCCTTCCTTTTTTCCCTGAGAGCTGATATTCTAGCATACAACTTAGGCCATTATTGACAATAAGTCCCACCCTTTGGTGCCTTCTCTAAATTCACAAATGGATTTTATGTAATACCCCAACGTAAATTGATATGAATATTGTACTTCAAAAATATGCATATTGTATGAATTTATTAAAGATTACACTTATAGAACTTTATTAAATCTCAGTTACCAAAAACAAAAACCAATTAAAAATGGATTGATTTCATTCTTATTTAAATGCCCACCTCTATTTTCGATGAGTGAGGGCTTATTCCTGGTTCAGGCAGTAAATAAAATGAGAAAAACATTATATCACAAATTCCTACACTATCCTCTCAAAGTTTAGGAAAAGGTGACAAAAAGAATGAGATATTAAAGAATAAAGTGATTAAAAATTAATTTAAAATCTGACAAAGAACTTTCACCCCCAAAAGTGTGGGGACCACACAAAACAGAGCAACTTAGAAGATGATCATGAACTGAAGAAACTGTTTTCCTTGCCTCAAGACCTTGGCCAGCTTGCAAGTACATGTACCAATAAAAGCAGTACTGTATCCTCTCTTGTTGATTGCATTGCCTTTAGTCTTGTCATTTATGGGTCAAGGTCACTTTTCCTGAAGAACCCACACAGTAATGTCCTCTGTACAATCTGACCCGCTGGGGTGGGGGGGTCATGACCAAGAAGCACGTGTTAGAACTCTTGATCCTTGCTGAATCAGGCTAAACCAGACTTTCTTTAAAAAAGCACTCTGGGAATAGTGATGAAGAAACTAGACAGACACACCCAACTGCAAGTTATTTTCCAAATGAAGCAATAAGCTAGCAGAGCCTTCCATTTTCTGAACAACAGGAAGAAAAAAATAACATCGCCCCAAATCAAAGTGTATGCATCCCCAAACCTAGTATGGCCGTCAGTTGAAATGGGAGAAAGAAAGCAACTAATTCGCCTGAAGATCCTATCTATATGTTTTGGGGAAATAGGCTCTAGAAGGAGCCTGTGCTACTGCGAATGGACATTATCCCTGAATACTGAACCGGTCCTAGAGATTTAATTATTTGTTGACAAATGAATGAAGAATGAACAGTGAAAAGCTCCAAAAAGTTTTTAGCGGTATGGGCCAAATACTAGCTGCAGAGTAGATATATAGGACTACACTTCTCATACTTTGATCTGCACATCCCCTGGGCAAGTTTTAAATGTTTCAGATTCTGATTGAGTAGGTCTGGGCTTGGACCCGGGATCCCGCATTTGCAGTAAGTTCCCAGGTAATGACAACACTGACTGTCTACAGAATAGCGAAGTGTTTATCTTGTTGCTAGACTCGCTTGAGTAACCCTTTATTATATTTCCCCCACGTAAGACTTTGATGACTAAAGTCTATGACACCTGTCCCTAGAAATAGCTTCAGATGCTTCATATGGGAGTCCTGCCATGACTCCAAGCAACCCTGCTTCTCCCCTACCTTGTTCAGGCAGCTGGCCCAGAGTGATCCAGGACAACCACGGTTACACTCATATCGGGACTCTAAACAGATTCTATTAATGCTCTAATCTCAGGATAAATCTTGCTCAGCTGCTTATTAGAAGCTTTCTTCTGTCTTAGACTACTGACAGAATAAGCTCCTTAAGACCTTAAGAGGAACACCAAGAACAAAGCAATCACTTAGAGACCTGGAGATCTTGTCTCAGCCGTTAAAAGAATACAATAAAATACAGAGAAAGAATTGGAAATCTAAATGAATTGGGTATAACAGTACTTTACAGTCCATCACGAAAACAAAACACAATCAACAAAAGTCAGCCAAATAAGTAATTCAAACAAAGTCATGTAACTACTACAAATTAGTTCTATTATCTTTTCCTTTGCTCAACCTGTGCTGGTCAATTGCCACCCTGGGAAATGACACAGCAGTCGTTGTATCTGTGCCAACAGCTGAGCAAAGCCCAGATGGATCTAGTTGCACGTGTCCCCAGTGTTCGAGGCAGGCTGTTTGTCTGAGATGGGACCATCTGGGTTCCATAAAGATACCACTCAGCCTCAGACTTACCCTTGGAGTATGTGCTTCCTCAGCGGAGCACCCTGTAATGCAAGAGCTGATAGAAGCAGGTGTGGACTGGATAACGGCGTTCATTATAAATGGATCAAAAGGACAGAAACCGTTATGGAAATTTTTCTTCTCCTGCCCGTCTTACTTACATTTGATTCTGAATTTGTTGAGATTTATGTGGTGCCAATTTTCAGGATTATTTGAGTCGTCATGAACTCAAATGCATACGGTGTACTTCTGCCTCAAAATTAAAACCATGATCCAGTGCTAATTATGTCGTTCTGAAATTTCAACTTCTAAACGGAGTAAATTTCTGCATTAGTGACTTTTCATTATTTATCTGAAAATATTTATGTGTGCTCCGTATCTTAGGAATACTGTCAATACAAAAGAGCATTTGATGATCCTTCTAAATAAACAGAAAAGAAATTTACAGGATGAATACAGTGTGTTTGCTACCACCAAACAGTATTTGTTCATTTACTTTATTTTTTCTGTTACAAGAGCATCATATTCAACTCGATTTTACATATATTTCTTGTCCATTTGTAGGTGTTTTCAAACAAAAAGCTCTTGGATTAACTTTTCATTTTCACTACTTTTATGATGCATTATTTGGATTTTATTTTTATTTTCTTCATTTGCTTTCTTTTATTTTTTAACAATTCTTCAGTTAAATGATGATTGTTTTAAGTTGATGAAATGCTTCTTATTATAAAGATAAGTGATCCTATCGTAAAAGTTTGAGAGTATAGAAAAATATAATGACTCCCCCAACGGACTGTCCTTCCTACAACTACTTGCTCCTACATATATTTAGCTCCTACACTTAAGTATTGTATTATGCACAATTTGTGGTGATAGTTCTATAATCAAAGCTCAGAATGAAGAGATAAATACAGATAGATGGACACAGATAGATGGATTGGTACAGAGGTAAGAGAGAGAAAGTGGTATGTTTGCATTATATTTAATACTGATGATTCTGAAAACATACCTGTTTTTATTAAACCAATAAAACAAAATTAGTTTATCAAAAATTATCCTAGATCACATAAACTTGAAAAACATTTTGATGACGGTTTTTTAAAAAATATTTCTGAGAGTTTTAGGAATATTTCATTTATGTAAGTGATTAGTTTTCTTTAGGCCAATTAAATAGAACTCTTAAAAATAGAACACATACATAATATACATACACACATAGACATAGAGACGGACACAGAGATCATATAGCTTTGTTTTAAAATTTTAATCATGTCTCAGGTGTAAGAAAACAAAATTCAGCAAGAGCTGAATTCAAATTGTGTTTCTGGCAGATAGACTAACTTAAGGTCCTCTGCACACTGTAAGGATTCTTGTAGAGAAGCTGTTTTGGGAGTCATTCTGTCTTAGAAGACTTTGCAATCCAATCAAAGCATGTATTTCATTGTCTCACGGAGGTTTGAGATTCTCTCTTTTCAGGGATTTCTCTTAAAGTGGATTATCTTCAGTTAAAGATTCCTCAAAGTAGCCACTATAATTCCAAATTGTGCACAAGTTCACACGCATTTTCCCAAAAGGTACAAGATCCTGGTCCAGAGCTGGGCACACATATAGGAAGCAAGGGTTTTTGAAGGAAATGGGGGGGTAGTTTTAGACCATCTTCCTCTTCGGGTTCCCTAAAACATTTTCACTATGAGGGGGCCTGCTTCTTAACAGCTATTCCAAAACACAGGGAATCATGTGTTTCCCTCCCTTTTGAACAGAATAAGGTTATTTACCAATACTCTAGAATGAAGAAAATACAGGTTTACACAATAATGTCAGGGAGCACAAAACACAAAGAGAGAAGAACTCAGATGCAAGAGAGACTTACCCCTGATTTCTATAGTTCAGAAAACAACACTGAATAAGAGTTTACTGGGCTTGAAAGAACACTTTGCAGGCTGGGAGCCTTCACATTCAGAGAGTAGTATCAAACCCATGGGCATGAAATGACAAGATGGCATATAAAGTGAAAATGAGGGGATGCCTGGGTGGCTCAGTCAGGTAAGGGTCCAACTCTTGATTTTGGCTCAGGTCATGATCTCAGGGTCCTGGGACCTAGTTCCGTGTGGGGCTTCCACTCAGCGGGGAGTCTGTTTCAGGGTTTTCTCTCTCTCTCCCTCTGCCTCTCCCCCCACGTTCATGCTCTCTCTCTCTCTCTCTCTCTCAAATAAATAAATCTTTAAAAAAAAGTGAAAATTAGGAAGTTGTCTACCCTCAGAACGAGCAGTTATTACACACAGCAGGGGATTGGTTAAAAGGATTATCTCACACCATTTTCAGGAAGACCACTTAAGTTTATGATTATCAGAGGCTTTTACAAGAAATAACCTACGTTTTGCTTTCACTCATGGAATAGGATAGATTTAAATTCGCTTAAAATGGTTTAAATGGTTTTATCTGTTCGGGAAGTTCTCAAGTTCAGTCTTCATTTTGTTTTCAATTTTATCAGTAACCCATAGTTTAAAAAAGAAACAAAAAAAGAAAGAAATTAAGTCTTTGACTTAATTTAGTGAAAATGTTCTTTGACTCAGTGATTTTTTTGATTATCTTTGTTATTCTCAATATTCCTAAAAGTTTTCTTCAGACATTTTCTCTAAATAATCTTTCCTGTTTTCCTTAAAGCCATATTATTAAAGTCCATGATTCAATTATAAAGTTGTGAGTAAAGCCAATGCTTTCTTTATTAAATAACACCTTATTCTAATTACTAATTATCTCCAAGTAATCATAGGAAATAGGTGTCCTTAAGGATTCCCTCTTTGTAAAAAAATCTACCTTACATGTTCCTTTAAAACTTATTTAATTATTTATTAAATTAACTTTGGGCATTCACAAGTGTATGTTTAACTCCTGAGAAAAACAAAGTTTATTACATACTTTATATGCTGCAGACACTTTTCAGTGTTAAAACAGAGAACACGATTCGCACTTGATATACAGAAACATTGCTACAGATGCATTTCAATAAAATTGTTAAAATCATTACTTGCTTTTGAGATATATGTGTGAGGTCCTTATGAGATTTGCAAGAGACTCATAAAGCAAAGTCCATACCACTGGCATATTTGTGTATGGACTCTTGTGCTTGCTTCTGAGAAGACAAGCTGGTGAAATATTTTCACGCTTTAAATTGCATTTCACAGATACAGCACTGTTCCATTTCAAATTTTCCATATTCTATCTATGCTTTCTAGTTGACAACTAGTTCCCTGGATGCCAATAAAAAAGACAAAAAGGGTGCCAAAAATGATTCTATGAAGATCTTGTTTTCCAGTCATTTCAAAATAAATCTAAGAAAATAAACCAAATCCATGATTATAATACTTATTATTTGTATTATTAATAAACCTAGTTTAAATATAATAATTGCTACTCTCCTTTGAAAAAGCATAATTAACTCCAGGGAAATGGGAGCTTATAAAAATTAAATAGTTTTCACATTTGACTAAAATTGCTCTGTAAATCATATCAAGTCAAGGAAGCTCACTTGAGAGGAAAAATGAAAGTAACACAAAAATGTTAACTTTCCCTTTTTTCTTGTTCCCAGACATCCAAATGTGGATGAATGAAAATACTGTATGTATTTACATACAGTTTTTTATATACAGTTGACCCTTGAACAATACAGGTTTGACCTTCACTGGTCCATTAATACAGATTTTTTTCAATAAATACGGTACAGCACTGTACATGTATTTTCTCTTATGATTTTCTAAATAACATTTCTCTTTCTTTATTGTAAGACTTCAGTATAGAATACAGGCAGCATACAATATACGTGTTAGCTGACTATGTTATCCGTCTATCGGTAAAGCTTCTAGGCAATACTAGGTTATGTACATGTGGATTTTTGACTGTGAGGGTCTGTGCCCCTACATCCCATGTTGTTCGAGGGTCAATTACGTTGTGTCTTCCAATAACTACTACGTGTGAAACAGAAAAGAGCCATCTCCTCCCCAAAGAAATCTTGTTTTCCAGTAGGTCTTTGTTTTTGCTCCAATAAGCTTCACTGTTCATGTAATTATATAAAACAACAGGGAAATCAAGAATTAGAGATAATTTCAAGGTTTTAGGCTAAGTAACTAGCAGAGTGGTTATGTTCTGGTTCAAAATATGGAAAATGACAGACAAGCTATATAAAAGAAAGTAAGAGTTAAATTCTGGAAGGAAGACCTTTTTTGGAGGGGGTGGGAGGAAGGGGCAGAGGGAGAGTAATAATCTCAGGCGGGCTCCACACACAGCGCAGAGTCTGAAGAAAGGCTGGATCCCAGGACCCTGAGATCAAGACCTGAGCCAAAATCCAGAGTTGGATGCTTAAAGGACTGAGCCACCCAAGTGCCCCTGGAAGGAAGATTTTAACTGTGTCATATCCTTGCATACATCTATACACAACATGGACACAAAACGATCATTTCAGGTAAAAGGCTGGGGCTCCTCGCTATAAAGGAAGTGCTGAGACTAAATGCAAGATGTAGTCACCTAGGGAAAGCATGTAGAAAAACAGCTGTAATTCAAGAACTCAGCTTGGTATTTGCACATAATTAAGAAATGAAATCTGGAGCCAGCATGAGAAAGAGAGTCTAGAGAAAAAGCTAAAACAATAATGAGCCAAATATTCATTTATAATACTAAACTATTCTGTCCCTAATAATAAAAAAAAATGCAATTGATGTATTATCAATGGAACATACACTTTCAGGCATTTTAAAAAACTTCTTTTCTGGTAGCACGGAGAAATTATACTTGTCACTCACGATGCAGAAGCAAGTTTTATAAAAAACATGGCCCAGATTAGAAGTGAAGGCAAGGTCTAAGGTAATAAATAAACCATCTGGCCTTATTATCCCCAAATCGATTTGGTTCTATAACAGCTGATTAAATGTTCAATTGAAAGAACTGTGCAGAACAAAGAAGTAACAGACCCAATGACTAGTCTCAAAGATATTACAAGCTCAGTGCAGTAAGGAGACACAATGTCATATTGGTCCTATAATGAGACAAGGTAGTACATTACAAGGGCTCAAAACAGGGGCATGGGACTTAATTTGGTATCTGAGAAGGCAGATGACTGTGTCTTACACTGTGTGAAGACGATTTCTTTTAAAAGGAAGAACGATAACTGAGCACATAGGATGCATGGAGAAAGAGTGCATCTGTCACTACCTACTCATACTGTTAATAAGGGACATTCACCCTAGGGTTATGGGATGAACTAACTTACAACAAGCAACACTGAACAGATGAGATCCACGCAGGTTATTAATCACATTACTCACAGCCTGGGGAGAGGGACAGAGCATATCATGGAAGGCCACACGGGGGTTACACTTGGCAACAGAGAAACAAGCAGGGGACAGGGGAGGCAGCATTTCATGTGGGAGGATACAGTTGGTTTGCTGGAATCATTCTTTGGGTTGGTGAAACACTGACTATCACTACTTGGAAATAAGTAGAAATTGTTTCTGATCTCTTTAATAAGATTGTTTGATGATGGGCTTTATCTGTGGGACCATAATGGAGAGCTAAACATGTACTCGGGCCATTTCAAGCCTTCCTGGCTTCACTAGATATCAAGGTAGCCCACAGTATCGGGCCTTGGTTTTAGGTCTTACAGCACTATGGGGAGACGAAACATGGCCACAACGTAACAATGGGAACACGCACGCTGTGTGGTAGACTAAGGCAATGACCCGTATTTTAGGAAAACCCTAAGAACCATAGAACAACAGAGTGACATCAGGCTATAGAATTCCTAATGAATTTTCTCTCAGTGATACAACACCTTCTTCATCTTTACAAGAGAAAAAAATTTCTTCAAACACTTTAAAGCAATTTTGTACCAGTATTCAAGGAAATAGGTGGCATACTGATTATAGTCTAATTTATTGAGTTTTGAAATAAAATGGCACTAAATTGGGTCTGTGTTATTCTTTTAAAGATTTGTTTATTTGAGAGAGAGTGCATGCACATGGGGGGAAGGGGCAGAGGAAGAGGGAGAGAGAATCTCAAGCAGACTCCCTGCTGAGCACAGAGCCTGATGCAGGGCTGGATCCCAGGACCCTGAGATCATGACCTGAGCTGAAGTCAAGAGTCAGGTGCTTAACCGACTGAGCCACCCAGGAGCCCCTGTGTTAGTATTCTTTAAGTTAGCATCTCTGCTTTGCCTAATTTTCAAAATACTAATATAGATGATCTATTCATTCAATTGATCTGAATTTATAAGTGTATTATACCATAGCACCTATAAAGCTCAAAACAATTTTGTAATATAAAATTGGTCTAACAGATATTCTGATTTAAAGAACATGGTCTACATTATCTAGATTATTTATAATGCAATTTTAACCAAAAATCAAATTAAATGAGCTACAAATCTTTTTTGATTTTCTTTTGTCTGAAATTGTGAGGCAGGAAGCAAGTTCTTCTGTAAAATGACTACATTGGGTCTCCATCAATTTTTAGGAACAGACTTTACTATGAAGAAGTAAAGATGAAGAAAATCATCACGGCTTCGCTACACTGGACCATGCTTCTTCCTGAGTAATTCCCAGGTGACCTGATATTACTGTCCATCGCATGGCCTGGAAAACAATTCTGTGCATTTGAGGAGCCTGTCCTTCTATTCAGGCTCACCAGGGGAGCCAGCGGGAAGGACTGACACCATACCAGGTGAGGAGGGAGAATGAATAAGGATCCTCAGTGAGCAGGAGACTAGGCTCACTTGCCTGGCCATTCAGCAACAGTGCCAAGTCCTCTTGGTCCAGAAAGAGGGGACACCACTGAAGCCGAGGTGTGACTCCCTGCCACACTCAGAAATAGCAGAAGTAAATGGCTGAGAGGCTGCCTCTTAATCTGCCAGACATCGGTACCTGTTATTTACCTAATGCCAAAAAAACCTCTCTAGTCCCTGTATTTCAAAGGCTTCGGAGGGCTGGTTTACAGTGACAGGACTGCCCAATTTACACTGTCAGTAGAAGACCCTGGACACCTGAAAAGTATCTTTGGAAAAGTATGAAGGACTTCCACGAGCTAGCACTTTCGTTGGAAAAGTAGAATTAGAATAATTTCAAGTATATATATAGTTTTGTTACTATAAAGATATGGTTATCATGTTCTCTACACTGGATCACAGTACAGTTTGGTTACTACATGTCCCATTAATAATACCGTAGTAGCCACTATGCACTGTGTATTTAAACTTTGCCTTTTGCGCTGAATAGAAAGTCTCCACACCGATGCTCTCAAGTCAGGAAAAAATAAATCTGAAGATTCTTGTTTTGGAGATTCCTCATGCTTAACAAAATATGCCCCAAGTGTTGTAAATTATATTTTCAAACGCTCTCCAGTCAGGGGACCCATTTCAAAGCAGTGAAATCACTTTGGAGAAGGCGATTCCCTGACCCAACTCCAGACACCACCTCAGTGCTCACAGCTGAAACCCTCAGATGCTCAGCCGTTCATTCTTGGTTATTAGAGACCCCCTTTGCCCTTGAATAAATAAGTAATGAAGTTATTTTTACCAAAGGCATATGTCTGTAAGAAATTCATTTCCCGTATTCATATTATCACCTCCTGGCCTTGTCTTCGGCCAAAGTCAGTTACTCTGCCCACGAACTCAGCTTAAATCTGCAACACTTTTTTTAAAAACTTGATTTTAACTCACTGGTCACAGAGCATAATGGCAAAACTTAAGACCTTCAACACTATCCAATTATAAGGTGCCACGTATTTATATGGTAAAGACCGTTGGTATAAAAACAAAATTCTGTATTTAAAATAATAAAGGTAGGTTTACATTGGTGAGAGCTCATGTGCCCTGCCTCTTGCATGTTATATAGTCTTGCGTGCTTTAATTCTCCTTGAAATTCATGCTATAATATATAAAACTGGTAAGAAAATTCTGTCCTAAAATTGCTGGAGAGAATGCAGTGTTTATGGCACTAAATCCTCACTGGAAATGGCTGGTGCCTCATCAATGTTTCCCCTTACTTTCTGCCGGCCCTTAACTCTGATCTGCCCATACTAGCTCACTGTGTGTGTGTCTTTTAAGTCTTATGTTTAGTTAGCATGAATTATGCAAGTTTGTTTTACAGAATGTATAAAATATGAATAATCAGAGGGAAGAAAACAAATGTGCAAACAACTTCTTATAGACCATGAACAATCATGAACTCTTTTGTTATAATATTATTGTTTTTCTCTGCAGAGATACGTACTCTTAATAAAATTGGGTCTTATTTCACATCTACTTTATTTTTCAACGATAGGTTGTCATAAAGACGTATTTCTAGATTATAATTATTAGGCAGAACTATATAGTAGGTTCACAGAGGCATCATGGTAACTTTCTTTGTTGAACATCTGAAATGCTTTCAAGTTTAAATGTTTTTAGCAATGCTGAAAATAAATACATGTGCGAGTACATTTTTACACTCCATTTTATCTTCTCAGAAAAAGTTCCAAAAATAGAGGGTGCCCAGGTGGCTTAGTCAGTTAAGTGTCTGACTTTGGTGCAGGCCATGATCTCAGAGTCCTGGGAGGGAGCACCGCATTGGGCTCCCTGCTCAGCGAGAAGCCAGCTTCTTCCTCTCTCTCTGCCCCTCCCCCACCCATGCTTGCTCTCTTTCTCTGATAAATAAAATCTGTTTTAAAAAGTTCCAAAAATAGGGGCGCCTGGGTGGCACAGCGGTTAAGCGTCTGCCTTCAGCTCAGGGCGTGATCCCGGCGATCTGGGATCGAGCCCCACCTCAGGCTCCTCCACTATGAGCCTGCTTCTTCCTCTCCTGCTCCCCCTGCTTGTGTTCCCTCTCTCACTGGCTGTCTCTTTCTGTCAAATAAATAAATAAAATCTTAAAAAAAAAAACAAAAAACAAATACACATCAAAAAATGATGAAGAGTTCCTTGGTCCTTGTGCTAAAATCTAAATAAAAGAAAATTCTAAGCAATTGATTTCTTCTATGTTGTATAATTTATAAAACAGTCCTGAATATAAGTAAGCCTCTGGAAGTAATATTTTTTAGCCTTCCTCACATTTTGGAGAAATAACCGCAAAATAAAATAACTACAAGCTTGAATAAAATATCAAAACCATTTTTCTTACAATGCATGATTGAGCTGTGGGCAACTAAGAGAAATACTGGAGAACGGAAACCATGAGAAGATAGGAATTTTAAGGAAGTGGTGGAGCCGGCGTTCATTTCAGGGAACTTCAGATTTGGGCACAATGGGACGAAAACTTCATTAGGAGCCGGGACATAAAATGTGGTATAGACAAGGGAGTTTGTCAGACCAAGGAATTCACAGGTCTACAGTAGTGACTATTCCACTGAGCCAAACCAAGACCAGCTTCACAGTTAATGGACTTGCTTGTCTCAGGCCTAGGTCTACTAGAGCACAATCAAGGGAAAAACAAACACACACACACCTTGGCTGAAAGACCATGACCACAAATTTCTCATCATTCCTGATAGGGACTAGAATTAACTCCCTGCGGGTTAAAAACAAACAAGCAACAAAAGCAAAAACAGAAAGGGTGGAACAATTTCAATTGGTCTATGTTGGTAGCGTCCCTTCGTAGCTGGCAGAGATGCAAATCGTATTTGGAGAAAGGAACCCTAAATCCTGAAATAATTCCCATAAATTTCCAGAACAGGTAAGTTCTGATCACGAGCTCGGAAACTGTCAAAAATTAATGAGCACATGAAGAAACACAGCTCACTGACAAAATATCACCAAAGCAGGTATCAGATTTTTACATAGCAAACTGCATATATTGAAATGATCAGATATAAACGATTTTTAAAGGCTTTTAAATATGCTCAAAAGAAATAGAAGAAGGTCCAGAATGCTTCATGAATGAACAAGCAACAAAAATAAGCAATCCAATCTGAGAAATATTCCAGAACTTATAAAAATTAAGTAACGTTAAAAGTTATTTAAGCAAACATTAAACAGTAAGTACTGCTAAACATTTAAGCAACATTAAATTATTTAAGTAACATTAAGTAACATTAAATTTAACAAAAGCCCAACCAAATAAATTTTAAAGCTCCAATTGGCTTTATTAACCGATTCATGAATCAGGCAGCATCCATCTAGCAAGTAGAGGTGAGCTCCAAGGGGCCACAGAGAAAGAAAGATTTTTAAAGGGAGAGAGGATGTGGAAAAAAAATTATTTGCAAAGAATCCATTGTTTTAGGCAAAGGCACCCTCCTAAGGGGAACAGAAAGGGTCCATCAGTAAATTTCCCAGTGCTAGGAAACTCCCATGCTGACTGGTTAGGGTTACATTTCTGGAGGGTTGAAACTATAGCGAGGTTAGGTTTTAAGTCCTTCTTTACTGACTTGGGGCCTTAACCTAAGTGATGCCATTTTGGGCCTGCAGTATTCTGTCTCTCTCTCTCTTCCTCTCTCTCTCTCGCTCTCTTTTTTTTTTTAAGATTTATTTATTTTAGAGAGAGAGAGAGGGAGTGCACATGTGCAAGGTGGGGGGGGGTGGAGGGAAAGTGAGGGTGAGAATCTCAAGCAGACTCCCCACTGAGCGGAGCTGGGGCTGGATCTCACCACCCTGAAATCATGACCTGAGCTGCAATCAAGAGTCTGATGCTTAACTGAACAGGCACCCCTGCAGTTTTCTTTTTACCAGTAATAATCAAATTAGAAACCCAATGAACTAGACAGTAGGAGAGGATAAGCAACTCAGAATATTCATGAATTGCTCGACAAATCTGAAGAAATCATCCAGAGAGGTACAAAGACAGATCAAACCTAGTAAGAAAAGGTAATAGAGCTGAAGGAGAGAGTGAGACATTCTAACACATGTCCATTTCGATTTTCAGAAGAGAAAATAAAAAGGATGTAAAAGAGGCAATATTTAGAATAATAATGCCTGAAACCAGCTTAGAATTACTGAAGGAAACCCGGCCTTAGATTTGATAAGTCTGATAAATTTCTAATGAGATAATAAAAAGAAATAAAAGCCTAGACAATTTGAAGCAAAACTACCAACCTTAACTGTAGAGGGAAATCATTAAATGCTCTCAGACAAGACAAATACCCCACAAAATCACCATGAGGCCCATCGCAGATTTTCTAAAATAATACAGAAAGCTGGAGTGCACAGGACGTTCACCTTGAACGGTTTTCAGTACAGAAGTATGTTCCTAGAGAAGTTGTATTTCAGAAATGATTGTTAAGCAACTCTATTTTTAGGTAAACTAAAGCTGGGCAAGTTTACTACCAACAGATCTGAGCTCAAACAACTTCCAAATGTGTATCAGCAAGAAGAAAAATCATCTGACAAAGAAGTTGTAAGACATAAGAAAGCAATGTGAGCCAGTAAACTACATCCAAGAAAACTCTGACTGTATAAAATATCAAAAATGTAAAATAGAAATAAAATATAAGACATAAACATTACTACACATAACTCAAATACAGTAAAAGAAGACAAATGGGTAATCGGAATTAAAGCTTCATAAATCCTTAATTATTTGGGGAAGAGGGTACAAATGTTGACTGAACGTAGAAGTGGTTAAATGTCTAACTTTAAATACAAAGTTAAAATGCATGTTGAAATTCCCAGGATAACAACTAAACTGATAAACACAGAATGCCTGACTTCCAAACCAATATGGGGGGAGAGGAGAGTGAGAAAAATAAATTTGAGATAAGCCCAGCCTCACAAGAAGAAAAGCAAAAAGAATATCAGAAAACAGGCTAGAAAGAGTTGGAAGTGGTGAGTCTGAATACAAATAGTAACAGTGTTGATTGCTTCATTTATCTCCTGTTTTATACCTTTTGCTTCTTTTCCCCATCTGACTGCCCTGGTTATTCTCTTCAGAATAATTCTGAACAAAAGTGCTTCTAGATGCCAGCCTTTTATTTCCCTTTTTTACCCCCAAGGGAATACTTATACTATATCAGAAAAGCATAGCGTAAGCATTTGTAGAGACCTCTTATTGGATTAAAGACATTTTCTTGCATTACTCATTTTAAAAATAAAAGGTATATAAAGTGTTTGCTAGAGTATGTATGACTTACTTCGTTTAATTGGTTATTGTGGCTGGGTGTATGGTACCACCCACTAGGGAAAATATACAAACCCGCTACACCTATCAAAATGACTAAACCTCAAGCAGTTAATTTTTCATAAAAAAAGAAATGTGCATATCTATACTACGATCCCATTTATGAAATGTCTAAAATATACACAACTGGATAATATATTGATTAGGGCTCAATGTAGCCTAGCAAAATGTAATGAAAAGCAAAGAAGTAATAAACAAGGAGCTAAAAAGTGGTTTCCTTAGATAACACAAAACCAGCTTCAACAGAATTTGTAATATTTTCTTTCCTAGACCAAGGTGTGCTTTATTATTTGTATATTTTTTATATGTGGATAGATAGATATACACACACATATTTATAGAGACATATACTTGCTAATGTTATATGTATATATATGAATAAACAGTTTATTATTAAAATCTGTTTATAAACCACTGTTTAAAACTACTCTGTGAATAAAAACAACAGAATTTTAAAAATAAGATGAGTTTCCTTTGCTTTACAAATATTAATATGTAATTTAAAAACGGGTAATAATAGGGACGCCTGGGTGGCTCAGTTGGTTAACCGTCTGCCTTTAGCTCAGGTCATGATCCCGGGGTTCGGGGATCAAGTCCCCCACTGGGCTCCTTGCTTGGCAGAGTCTGCTTCTCCTTCTGCCTCTCCCTCAACTCATTCTCTCTCTCTCTTTCTCAAATAAAATCTTTAAACAACAACAAAAATAAAATGGGTAGTAATAGATAAATTTTATTCAGAGCTTAATATGTACCATGTTCGGTACTGAGTGATCTATTTATATCATCTCACTTAGTACTTAAATTAATCCCATAACACAGGTACTATTTTGTCCCCACTTTACAGATGAGGAAACTAACAGTGAAAGACATTGACTAACTTAGGCTGAAGTCAAGAGTCCCAGGTTTTGTAGCCATGTGATTAGCACTAATGTACACTGAACCACCCACTCACACACACACACACACACACACACACACACGCATACTTACATACACACAAATTCCTTCCCACAAACACACAGAGACACACGCAGGCTACGTACAGAATATCTCTATAGGCTGAGCACGGATTTTCTTTCAGTGAAGTATGAAACAGTGTTCAGCTACATAACCCAAATGAAATGTGCATTAACAACACTTTTTTCTGGGATTTCTGCCAGAATATGGTGTAAAAATAGTGTTAATAGAGCCCGAATTAACTATTGAAGTAGAAGAATTACAAACCTTTGCAGAAACAGTTTCTTACAAACAGATAATTCAAATACAAAGAAGAAAAATAACATTCGCGCAAGGAATAGATCATGCTGCATTTGAGGTCCATAATTAGACAAATCATAGCTTTTCTCAAATAATCTACTCTAGCAGCCTACTAAAGGCACTGTTTAAACTCATTATTTCCCTAAGTTTCCAAGTAAACACAGTCCTCTCTGAAATGATCAGAGTGCAAACTCTCATACGTGTAATGTCTTTGTCAACTTCCTAATCATTAAATATTTGCTCTAAGTGACATTTAAATGTGTATTACCCAGAAAATTTAGCCCCAGGAAATATCATGAACAATTTCCTTCCCATAACATTCGACAATTTCCCTCTCAAAGATTAGCTTATCTCTGATCATCTCCTATGTTAAAGAACTCACATTTTATTCTTTAGCCAAAGTCCGCAGCTTCTCACTCAGCTCTGAATTTAATTCAGCCAAGGATTCAGGACAGCCCTGGTTTTCAATGTGCAGGATGTCGATTATCCAATAGGAGAGTGATTTACACCAGTGCAACTATTATTTTAATTTTACCACAATAGTTACATCACATTTTTACAACAGATTCTTTGATATTTCTGCCCTTTTAGAGCATATCATTTGCTCACTTTCATTGCCACCTAGATTAGCTCTAACTGTACCCTGCAAAACGTGGATAGATCTTACAAACACCTTTCGAACTACTACAGATTAAATGGATGACAAATTAACAAAATAATCTAATCTGTAGATACTGTTTTATTGTTAGGATGACATTTTACTTACTGCAAATGGAAGAGCCCACCAGCCCCCCTGCTGGGGAGAGGTTGGTGACTTGGACAAGAGGGAAGCGAAGGAGTTCATGAGAGGTGAATTGGGAATTACACAAGTCTTAGGAACTGCGGGGTATGAGAAAACGAGAAGCCAGTTTGAAGGTTTGAATGATTTAGACTCCTTGTGACTTTGGAGCAATGGCAATGCCCATACATAAATATTGAGCTTCTGCTTTATGGAAGAGGTCAACACCTGACATCACATCCAAAAGATGTTTGAATTGCAATTAAATAGATGCAGAGACACTCGATTATTGAAACTTTTTACAAATTGGGAAAATTATGATGATAAAAATCAAATCATACTGAATGTGTTAGCTGGAACCACAGAGCAGTAACGTAGATAGAAAGCATACAAATACTACAAGAAAAGATATTTCAAATCTGAATAGAATAAGACATTTGGGGGATAACAATGTTCCCCTATGGCTCATCACCAAATCCAAAAGACGTAAAAAACAGTAACAACAGGGGCACTTGGGGGGCTCATTCATTTAAGCATCCAGCTCTTGATTTCAGCTCAGGTCATGATCTCAGGGTTCTGAAATCAAGCCCCACATCAGACTCTGTGCTGGCATGCAACCAGCTTAAAATTCTCTCTCTGCTCATCCCCACCCCACCCCCCATCGAAAACAACAACAACAAAAGCAACAATAAAACTTAACAAAGACACCCAGTAATCTTGATTTTACATCACAGGGGATTTTCAAAAATGATCAATGACTCTGATTTGTTCCTACAAAACGCCTCTTCCAGGGAGCAACTTGAGTCATCTATCAGTGATAAATCTGTAATGCCAATAAAATCATTTCAACTCTTTCAGGATGATGTGAAATGGGAATATCATGCCCCACAAAATATTATTAGAGTAAGACAATTTATGAAAAGTGGTTGACGGAAAATCTGGTACATAGTAAATGCTAAGTAAACACTCCTCCCATCTCCTTTACTACACATTCTTGATACCAAAGGCAGTTGCTCCAACATTTGTGATGTTCTTCATGATCTCTCAGAAGTCCAAATTCTCTCTCATCTTTCTAATAACTTAAGCTTCGATTGGAATCAATAAGACCCTAGAAGATTTAGGATCATTTTAAGGCCATAACTGAATGTAAAACAAACTCTGTACAAACTTCAGTCACAACTGAGACTCATTATGGAACTGCATTCTGAGACTGAAGACAAAAAATTACATGGTATAGAAAAAAAATATATATATCTCTCTCTCTCTCTCTATATATATATATCTATATATACAGACACCCACATACAATATATGCATATATAGTATAAGTAATAAATATGGCATAGAAATACCAATTTCGGGAAAAATTGATAATCTATGGTAGAAAAGCTGCTTTACTGGAATGTGTGAGATAATGTGCTTATATAGACTCTTAATTTCTCACAATATTCAAATATTAGGAAACTAACTAGCAGAGTACTTCTTAGATCTAAGATTTTAAGGGTAGAAAGTTTAATAAGAGAGGTTCTGTATTTAATCAGATTCATCTGTTTCAATTTTTTTTTTTTTTTTTTGGTTAGTACTTGCCCTGTTCAGCTTGACTTTGTGACTTCTTTGAAGCACCATAGAGTTCAATTTCTCAAGAGTAGTTTAAATACAGAGCATCTTGTTTTGCTTATGTATTTCTATAAATTTTAATGCAATAAAGAAATCTCACCTTTATTAACAGTACTTGGGTAAATGAGGACTTCCCCAAAAGGTTAAATTAAAGGCTCAATTATTCTTGATTGATTCCCTTTGTTCCTTGGAACCCCAGCTTCTGCATTAAGAGGCTGATAATTCAAATGCTTTTGTTGAAAGGCCATTAGGTGGTTTCCACTCCCAAATGGGATAGACACTCTGTGTGTGACCTGGATCAAGCACAAATTGTCTTTGAGCCAAAATTTCATGACTTATAAAATAAGGGGATTCTACTACACCACTCATCACACTTCCAGTTCCAAAATGGGATTTAGATTATCAACCACTATATTAAATACATGTTGCAGTGGAATCTCTTAAACTCTGCTGGTGTGACTATATATTGCTAAAACACTTTAGAAATCAATTTGGCATTACCTCATAAAGTTGAAGATGCACATACACTATGACTCAGCAATCCAAAGTCTAGAGAAACTCCCTAATTGTGAATCGGAGGCTCATAACCGAATGCTCAGATCAGCAATATGTTACATCCCAAAGCTAAAAACAACCCAATTCTCCCCAAGGAGAGTAACAGATGAATAGTTTGCATAGAGGACTGAAAGCTAAGGAGTCACAGTTGGATACATCAAAGGGACACATCCCCAAAACATAATATTTAAAGAAGAAACAAGTCAGGTAACAACCTGATCCTATTTCAGTAAAGACAGAAAAATGAATAACTATCATTTAGGGCACACACATGTGATAAACTATAACCAATACCAAAGAATAACACGATTTAAAAAAAATATATAATTCTGGGTGGAGGGAAGGGGATGTGATTGATGAAGAATACTCAGGAGGCTTCTAACTTCTAATTCTTAAGCTGGCTAGCAGGTGCAGAGGCCATGATTATATTATTCATTAAATCACACCTAAATGTCATATACACACTCTTATATGTAATTAAGAATGCATTGTTTTTTAAAGCTTAAAAACTATTATCTCTAAGATGGCTAAATTATTGCTGTCATTTCTGATGAAGGCAGAAGTGCTTAGAAAACACATGACTGAGGGGTGCCCGGGTGGCTCAGTCAGTTAAATGTCTATCTTCGCCTCAGGTCATGATCCCAGGGTCCTGGGATCGAGCCCCACATCAGGCTCCCTGCTCAGTGAGGAGTCTGCTTCTCCCTCTGCCCCTTGCCTGTGTGCACGCTCCCTCTCTCTCAAATTAATTAATTAATCTTAAAAACAAAGAAAACACACAGCTGATTGGTATTTGCAGAATCATCTTTATCCCTATAAATGAAGAGGACAGTCCTCTCCAATGTTCATTCTGCTGAGGAGGCTGAAGATCCACAATCCCTTCCCACAGCTTAATTTTTGCTTTTGGCCCTGGTGGCCATCAGAAGGACACTCCATCTCTGCACCACTGGTTTCAAGTGCTTCTAAGTCCACATTCCTAATAATCACCCTTATTTGTTGCCCTAAGGTGCTTACCGGCCAGTGACAGCACGGTAATTCTCATTTAAGCAGTGCAACCACCCAGAGGCCCAGCCACGGGCCGGCTATGGTACATAGCAGTCCTTTCTCTGTTGGCTCCTCTGTGAGGTCAGTCAGGCTCTAAGTTTACATTCTTAATCCATATCCAGGGTCCCTGAAAAATTCCAGTTCTAACTCTGAAACAACTTCCATCATCTGGAAGATCATTTTAAAAAGTCCTACTTCAGGGCAGCAAGAGCTGAGAAATGCACACAAAAACCTTCATTCTGAGTGACATTAGAATACCACCTTTGCTCCACCTCTCAGTCCTCTGGTGAGGTGTCCCAGGCAATTAGCAGAAGCTATTCAGAGCTCCCTGAGCAGAGATCACTGTAGGAAGCATGTAACAAGCAATGTGAGCTAACAATTAATTAGGAGTTCTAGAAATGCCCTACAAGCTAAGAAACCTTTTTTTTTTCCCTCAGATACCATGTCAGACTTAATACTGTGTCAGAACCGTGGTCCTTAAGGACTGAACAAATCTTGCGCTCGCACAAAGGAGGTTCCCATCAGCGACACGGTCATGAGCAGTAGTTAAAAGAAATATTAGGACACAAACAGAAAAGGATCAGTTATAGGTAGTGTCAGTTAGCTCAAATAGTCAGACCATAATAAAAGTCTTAAAAAATATATGTTAAGTTTTTACACCCATAGGTATTTTGCTTTTCAGGAAGGCAAAGTTTTGATGCGTTTTCTGATTGGGGAAAATGCAAATATTGTGACAAATCTAGAGCAGTGTGATTTGAAAAGGCTTCAGTGAGCAGTGTTCCGGCAACACGGGGTCTCTTGCCCCAGGGAGACGTGAGGCTGGAGAGATGGGGCAGAACCGGGGGCCGAAATCTGAGGGGGTCACAGAAAGGATTAATTCTAGGAAGAAGCAGAAAAATGCGGAAATCTACCATTAGACAGGTCTTTAATTTCCATTTACCTGATTTTGTGAAGATTGGTTTCAGCCAGACAAATATTCTCCTCGGCAAAGATGATTAAAGGAAAATCAATGGGAAATATTTTCTGCCATTTCTGCCATTTGTGAAGATTTGTGATGAGCGAGACAAAAAGTGCAGATGGGATTTTATTCAGGCTAATGCAGTAGAGGAAACATTCATTCACAAAGAATATTTCAAAGAAGAGGAAGGGAGCCTGGGTTTTCTCAAGGCAGGTCAGTAAGAAAGTCCTCCAGGAGTCTGATGGGAGTCGTGAGGAAGGAGGGGAAGGGTCTTAGCAGGGAAAACGCAAGGTGGGGGGAGATTTCATAATCATGGCTGCTTTCTGGGACCGCAGGGCTCAGGTCAAGTTCAACAACACCCATGGCGACAACTAAATCATGCTGAGAATGAAGGGAGAGCTGTCCCCTAGCAGGCCCATGGCTTGTGTGGACTGTAAATATATAAAACATGTCCTGTGCTTCCATCCCTCCTCACTCCTGCGCATCCTTATCTTAATGCCTGTCACTGGCTCTCTCATGAGACCTTGAATCACACGTGTGCTCCTCAAGTTTGCCTTCCAGAAGCCAAAACTTCACAGGGCAGAACCAACCCAGCCCTCACCTGACATGTGCCATGGATCGGAATAAATGTGAGCTGTTGGGAGTCATTAGGACGTGCAGGCTGGTTATGACAATAAACACAAGCAAATGAACAAGAACTCATCGGCTCCCTTCCTAGTAGTATCTGTATCTAGTGACCTACAGTTTGCCCGGACCTCACGTGGCTGAAATAGGCCATGTCCTCAGAGCATTACCCGCCTAAATATGCCGTTCTGGTAGCTCTCTTCACGCAGGGTTCTCCTTAAGCGATCGAGCCGCATGTCTTTGGTAAAACATTCTTCAAATGTATCAGGTTATTGTTTTATTGTAAATTGAACAGAAGGGTTAAGTGCCAAAAAAGGCTTAGCTAACTTCTCTCAACTGTATCTTGAAGAAGGCCTTCACTTTTTTCTTTAATATGTAAAAGCAACTTTTTTTAAAAGATTTTATTTAATTAATTAATTTATTTATTTATTTGACACAGTGAGTGAGAGAGAGAGAGAGAGAGAGAGCGAGCTCACAAGCAGGAGGAGCAGCAGACAGAGGAGAGAGAGAAGCAGGCTCCCAGTTGGGCAGGGAGCCCGATGCAGGACTCAACCCCAGGACCCTGGGATCATGACCTAAGCCGAAGGCAGGTGCTTAACAACTGAGCCACCCAGGTGCCGCAAGAAGGCCCTCACTTATTAGAAAAGAGTGAATATGTGGGCAGGGAGGTGTTCAAGCAAAGAAAAATTTAGTGCAAGCGGACGCTTTGGGACCTTCAGATTATTCATTTGAGTCAAATGCCTCCAATGTGGGCAGGTTAAATCCATTTTCAAAAAAAAAATTTTTTTAAAAGAAGTAAAACATACTGCTGATTTAAAAGTGAACATTGTAGTATAAGAAAATAACAAAGCAATATTCCCCTGGTCTCGTTTTAAGAAATATATATTGAAAATCACAATCATCAAGCAAAAATCCTAATTCATTTTGGGTTAAGATATAACTATGCCACTGTATTTTTTAGTGCATCCAAGTTGAAAAGAAGATCTTTTTACCCTCAAATTCATTAGTCTCTGTGCAGAGACCCAAGTAACCAAGATATGGGAGATGAGATGTGTTCACCTCTGTGGATTTCCTCAGGATCACATCAGAAAAAATGCTAATTTCTTTCATGATTGTTCTAAATGAGATACTTTCTCTGGTTACTAACACAGTGTTAACTTCAGACTGATTCATTCTTCTTACATAGTCATAGAGGTTCTATCAATTTAGAAAGCTTAGTCTTGAAAAGAACAAGTAAATGCCCCAAATCACACCAAAACCTCCACCATCCATGGTCAAGTTCTTAATGATTTCCTGGATATTTTTATCCCAGAAAGTTGTCAGGTAGATGGCAGCCAACAGTTGGCACAGACAAAGGACTTTTGAGTTACCCATTCAAATATAACCTCATCTAGTTATCCTTGACATTGTCAGAAAATTTCTTTCATAACGCTCTTAACAAACAGCACAGCATGTTAAAATACATGTAAAGCAAATCGCTTACCTCTCACGTATTATTATACAAATCTCATTACAACTGTGAAAATATTTGACAAAATGCCATTGAGCAGAAAATTTTAAATTTTCTGAATGTGCTCCTGAATAAGGCTGCATGTCCAATGCTTTCTCGATGCCAGATCTTTCAACTTTGTGATTTAATTCTAAATTCCTGTCTTTAGATTATTTTGTATACAATGATAGCCTTCAACTGACAAACTTCTGTGAACCACAGAAAAACAAAATTGAGGTAAGCTAAAAATCATAAAATGTAATCCTTTGCAAAAATTTGTAACTTTGTAACTTTTTTATTTTGAAATAATTCTCGACCTAGAGAAAACTGTAAAAACACTACACACACAAAAAAATTCCATGGATCCCTTACACTGATGACTGAAACGGTAACATTTTATCACACTATCACATTAGTTTTTTTTTTTTTTTTTTTAAGATTTACTTACTTTTAGAGAGAGAGAGAGCCCGGGTGTGCATGGGGTGGGGGGGTTGCGGGGAAGCAGACTCCCTGCTGAGCATGCAGCCCAAGGCAGGGGTGGGATCCCATAACTCCTAGTTCATGACCTGGGCCAAACCAAGAGTCAGACACTTGAACTAACTGTGCTATGCAGGAGTCCCTCCACATTTGCCTTTTGATACTCTCCCCCATCTATTTTCTTCTTTCCCTCTTTCTTTCCTTCTTTCTTTCCTTCCTTTTTTCTTCCTCTTCTTCCTTTCCCCCCTCTCTCCCCCTCATTAATCATTCCTGAAATTAATTAGCCATTTTCATTAAACTTTTCAAAGAACTAAAGCTTTGGCATTATGATTCTGCAATGTTTCTTTGATTTTTCATTATCTTTCCTCTGCCTTTGGCTTTAATGTGCTCTGCTTTTTCTAATTTCTTAAACTGTCTGCTTAGCACACAAGTTTTTACCCTCTCTTTTATGTTAATATGAACAATTAAAGTCATAAATTTCTCTCTATGGACAATCTCAGAAAATTTCTGACATTACATCTTTAATGTTTATTCAGCTTTACTTTTTTATTTCCATTATTCTCATTTGATTCATAGGTCACAGAATCATGTGTTTTTGGCTTTCCAGGCCTCTTCCCTATTGTACTGTGACTTAATTGAATTTTGTTTGAAGATGGCGTCACAGTGATACTTGATCTGTGAAATTTATTGTTACTCTGGTACTTGTACTTAATTGATTTTGTAGACGATTACTCAATTTTTAAAACATGTATTATCTAGCTGTTGGGTGCAGTGATCAAAAATGTCAATTGTGTAGTTCAAAATGGCAATACCACTACCAAATATTATTGTCTGCTTTTTATATTTAGTATTAAGAGGCATTTTGAAATACAATTATGATGGTGAATCTGTTCAATTTCCTTGTAATTCTATTAGTTTCTGCTTTGTCTATTTTGAAATTATTAGGTGAAAGTTATGACTTCGTTATCGTTCTTGAAAATTGATTTTTTAAAAGTATATTGCCTCAGGGAGCCTGGGTGGTTAAGTCAGTTAAGTGTCTGCCTTCAGCTCAGGTCATGATCTGAGGGTCCTAGGATGAGCTCCACATCAGACTCTCTGCTCAGCAGGGAGTCTGCTTATCCCTCTCCCTCTCCCTCTGTGCTTTCCCTCTCTCTCCCAAATAAATAAATAAATAAATAAATAAAATCTTTGGAAAAAAAAGTAAATTGCCTTTATCACTGAGAATTATGTACAAATGTAGCTAGTACCTTACCCAGCATTTGCGATGGTGCTATAATACGATGGGTTTCTTTGTCCCTAGACTTCAAACCAGATATGACATACCCCTAGGATACGAGATGACATTCCAATAGGTATATGTTCATTCAGTATTTTTGCATTGTATTTTTGTAATTGAGATGTGCCTAAATTTATCCTTCATTGATTTGTCTTTCTAGGTTTAGTGTAATTAAAAATGACCTAATAAAATGATTTAAAATGTCTTTTCCCTTTTGCTTTGCTCAAAAATAGTCTGTGTAACAGAGAACATATCATTACTTTGAAATGTAAACTTTGACTATATAGTCTTGGTGTTGTCTAATACAAAAAGCCCTGGATGGCTACATGGAGATTTATCACCATCCATACCTTCTACCTTCTCAATTCTGGAAGTTTATAAAAAATGGGATTATCCATGTCACTGTTCCTTGTATGTTTATGTGTTCTCTGAAATCAACAATTTTTTTCATTTACTTACACATTTTAAGAAGTTCTTACATTGCAATTATTGGTTCTAATTTCAACTTTCTCTGGGATCATTTTCTTTGAAAACACATGTTGTTTTCTTTGTAGAATCAATAATTATTTGCATTTAACTAAATGCATTTTGGGGAACAGACAGTTTTTTTTTTTCATAATTTCTGTTTGCATCTATTTGTCATCTTGCTACAATACGAGGTCAAATGACTAGTTGATAAAAATGCATGGAGGATGAATTGCCTGTCTTCAGATATCCGAAAATATATTAGCTCTGCCATTTACCTCAAGGACTGTTTAGACACTCTTTTCTCTTTGTTCTGGGAAGCTCACTGCAATGGTGAAGCCATGGGTCCTGTGGCCACGCTGGCTGGTTTGATCCTGGCTCTGACAGTCTCTGGTGGTGGGAACTTGTATTACTCAAGGGACATCTGTGGGCCTCACTTTTTTTTTTTTATCTCCAACATGGCAATATTCATTGTACCTATTTCATATTAGTTGTGAGGAGTAACTACATCCCTTTGAGCTCATATACACACAGTCATCATTTAGCTTATTGAACTCATTTCATCTCTTGAATATTGTAAACGTGGGCAATTATCTAGCTTTTGCTTGCTCCTGGGAATACTCGGTGAAAATAGACCCAGAATTAAGAAGTAATAATCCAAACACATGCAAACTAAAGGTACAGTCTTCAGAATTATGGAGTAACAGCACAATTTGGATTTAGCTGATTGCCCAGTAATGATAAAATATCAAGTTCTTATTTTGAGTAATATTCTTGCTACTGTGTAATATCATGTAATATTTTTCGATACAGTAGGATATGATAGAAGGATTTCCTTGAGTCCTTGACAATGCTTTTTACCATTATTTTTCTGGATTCCCTATCTATAATATTTAACTGAGAAAGATTGATAAACAATTTTACATGGTCAGTGAAAGAAATCTCTCCTTTAAAAAAAAATTCCCCACAGAATGCATGGATTATCAACATACTTATTAGGTACTCTGCATATCAGTGATTCCCCCGACCAGCTTACAGTTGGATTAAGACTCCAATTTAAGGAAATTCCCTGAACACCAGCATTCTTTCAAGGTCTGCTGCTTTTGCCATTAAACTTCAACAAACATGAATAAGGTGGCATTATCTATTAAAAAGACTTATTTTCCTAGGTGGATAACCATTATTTCGGGCAGTTAGAAAATACATAATCTAGTTTATTTCAACAACTTTCAATGGAGTGGTATTGCAAAAGGGAATGAGTTAGGGCTTGGAAATAGAGGGTGGAAAAAACCCAGAGGCTTCTAGAAAGGCTGGTGCTAGGTAAATTAAATCGCTAACAAAATTGCTCTGTCGATTCGATTTACCTCACACATTATGTACAGATGGCTTTCCAATTTTATTAATGAGAAGAATTTTTAGATTGTATCTAAGAATGTGTCCCAAATTATTTGCCATTTGGTATACGTTAGGAAATGCAACTAAAATGGTGAACAAGAGAACGTGATGGAATAGAACATGTTAACTGTGCTGGTATTCATTTCCTTTCTCCCATGCATGGGAAGGAAAAAAAACAAACAAACAGAAAGGGCCTGTTTGTTTAGCCCTTAAGTGAATTCATTTCTATGCAAAGTGGATATCCTAAGTGAGGACTCCATATTTCAAGACTACATTCTTTTATGCATTTAGAAGTTGGCACACACAGAATCACTGCATGAAACAGCTAATGCCTTTATTATCACCAGTTGCATTCAGTTTAAAATTCTTAAACTATTTTGAAAAAAAAAGTGACTTGAAGGGGAAATGATTCATCGTCTCACTCTTTCTGGAGGCCATAAATCAGTATAGTTGGAAGACCAATTTTCCATTCTGGGTTTTGCAAAATCTTGTAAAGAAATATAACATGGAATATGTCAAGAAGTTAAGAGACCATTTCCTACATTTCTTAAATACACTGAGACAAAAGAATCTCAATTAATCTTACTTCTCCTTAGCCACTAAACCCCATGATAGGCTGTATATTTATTATGTATTTTATGCCCTGAGCGTAACTAGTTATAAAGCTGCTCTCTCACAGTTAAAACAGTGCTATAATTTGCCTGTGGAGGGACTGGGCCTACCACTTAATCATTGTCTCTTCTCCATTAAATGAGGTCCTTTACCTTGTTCAAGGATGCCTGAATTTTTATGAATTTTGTTAATTTCTTTAGTATAAGCTTTTGTCCTAGGAGGTCATGTTAGGATATGAAAAGCTACACCATACTCAGGATGTAAATACAGTCACATTCTTCATTTGTCTAAAGTAACTAAAAATGGACACAAGCGTTCACTACCAGACTAGCAGGGAGTCTAGAATATTGGTCCTCACCCTGTTGCCACTGCTCTCTCATTGATGATCAGAGCATCTCCACACATTCAGGAACTGGACTCCAAAGCCCATATTCATTACTCTCCCTCCCAAGAGGACCACATTGCTATCATTGATCATCATCCTGCTGTAAGTGCTGTTTCTGTTGCTATGGTACCGTACCACTGGTGAACACTACATACTCTGGCCCCTGTAGCAATCCCCCAGGCTACACTGCCATCCAGCTTCGCCAGACATACTGGCAGCAAACATGTGCAACCTGGGTTATCTGTATCGTCTTCTAGTTTCAAGCAACTTCCTACCTTCACCTTAAATCCAAAAAACTCTTTCTAAAAACAAACAAGCAAACAACAACAACAAAAACCAAAGAGCTCTTCCTTCTTTTGCTGGAAAACCAGTCTTGACTATCCCCTGCTAGTGCTTTGCCTGTGAAACACAAATGGCTCCCCTACCCCTTCTTCTCCAGGAATACTTTCTGCTCCTGGGCGATAAGCGATCCTCATAAAGGTTGCTAAATAGACTTTCCGCCACTTGTTTTTCATCCCTTCCACTAGAAAATAAACAACCCCTCTAGACACAAACATAAGCCTAAAGTTCAATAGGACCTGCAACTACAGATAACAGATGCAGTGGAGAAATTTGACACATTAAAATAAATCGATTTGAGCAAATGAATTAATGAGACCTTTTCCTTCAAGACTTGAAAATCAGGCATGTGGAGACCTTATTATTTATATGAGTACTATGGTGGAAAGCATCACTCTCCTTAACAAACCACCAGTGAACAGTTGGTTTACCAGATAAACGTGCCTATCCTTTTATTTTATTTTATTTTATTTTATTTTAGATTCCAGGGTAGTTAACATACAGTGTTATATTACTTTCAGGTGCACAGTGAGGCCAGTCAGAGAAAGACAAATACCATATGATTTCACTATCATTCTTATTTTAAAACATAACTATGGCCACAACCTACAGACTTCTCTATACTATTTGTGTATTCTTTTAGTATCTAAGGGATTTCTGTTCCTCTAGTCAAGTTAAGGACTTACCTCAGCCTTGATTATGCAGTTTAACTTATTACTGTAATTCTAATTGAATTTTAATTTACATAAACCTCTGAAATGTGATTGGGAAAAGTAAAAGGTTGCTCACATGAAAGAAAATGAAATGCTTTGAAAAGACCTTACAAGAGTCTTAGAAAATAAAATTAAAGTATCTGCTGAATTGCAAATATCATACAAATTTTACAAAAGTTTACAGCATGAGTTTCATAAAAATGTAAAATAAACATAAACCTCCATGTTATTTAGCTCATTAATGAGGCACTCAAAATGATAAAGCTATTTTCAAGTGCATTAAAAATAATTTTTGTATTACAAAGATAAGACAAAATTGCTAGGTTGCAAAACCAGGTCAATATCCTGAAGGATATCAAAACCATAACCTTTTGTCTAAAATTTCCCTGGTAGATGGTCAGACTGTATGAATGCTGTAGATGACACTTATGTTAATAAAACACAATTTGTTTTGTATTCATGTACATTCATGTTTTGGCTCCTGAGATATAGCTTTTCCCTTTAATATACAGAAAGTTTTTCAAATGGCTTATGAGAGGTAAAATCCCAGCATTATGTTGCCTTCTTTCAATACACATCCGTCTTATGCATAAGTGTGTTATATTAAGTTCATATTCAACATCGGAAATTAAAGCTGAAAGAAACATTAATTGTCAATTAGACCAGCTCTTTTCTTGAGAGACGAAGACACTGACATCCAAAAAAAAGTGTGAAACCACAAGCGCCAGAGGGTGAGAATGCCGATTTCTTTCCTCTCTTCTAAATGTTTACATTTTCCTGCTCCTGCCTTGTGCAAGATGTTTAAATGAAATGTGGTTGATATACAGATAAAATAGACGGAAATAGTCCTCAAATCCCTACAGGAATTCAGAGGACACTTCCAGATTGCAGTTAACTAAAATTTCTAAGTCTTGTTTTTCACATTTATCAGATTTATTCCAACTCCTGAATTTTATTTTTAAAACCTGAATGTAGGACTTCATACTTACTCATCTTAAATTGCACCTTTTAGTTTTTAATCATCATCTTAGCTTGAGGAAGTATGTTTAAATACGGATTCTGTCTCCCATCATAATTTATCACTCATTTTCTAAAATTAGATCAGCTTGTTTTGTGTTTTAATCAAGCCCATGATCAAAGATGTAACCTTCAAGAGCACCACTAAAATACTTTTACAGGGGGTTTCAATGAATACAGGAATCAGATAGATTACACATTCAAACAGAACCCTAACAAAGCATAGACAAGGAAGTGTATTAAAATCAAGCAACCTTGGGACACCTGGGTAGCACTGTCAGTTAAGTGTCTGACTCTTCGTTTCAGCTCAGGTCATGATCTCAGGGTCCTGAGACAGAGCCCCATGTCGGGCACCATGTTCAGCAAAGAGTCTGCTTGAGAATCTCTCTCCCTCTCCCTCTGCTCCTCCCACTCATGCTCTCTCTCTTTCTAAAGTTAATTAATTAATCTTTATAAATAAATAAATAAATAAATAAAATCAAGCGAGCTTCATTGATAAATTACATATTAGATCTGGAAACATTCCAGAGTAAGAAAACCTGACAGAGATATAAATCAAAGCACACACTGGACATAATTACTATTAACAGAAAAGGGATAAAGTTTTTATGAGACTGACACACTACCTATTATGCTAACGAGGCATCTAAGATAAAGGTTTTAAAGAATCGAAGAATAATATTTAGTATCGACTATGGAGTTATATGGATAATTATAACATTTAAACTAAGAACCATAGGAGAATTAGAAACATCAGTCTACATTTGTTACTATGATAGATCTTATTTCTACATTCCCACACTGATACCTCAAGCCTTGAATTTTCTGTTCAACTATCAGTGGTAACTGGCCTGAGTTAAGGAAAAGATAGTGGAGTATAAACAATATTCAAAATAATTTTTTTAAAATTTTGACATATGAACTTTCATTTCATTATAGAAACTATAAGCCCCTCTTCTACCTATTCTAAGGTAGAAAATATAATTTCAAATTTCCATCAATTTACATTGTTGTATATATTTGAGAATTCTTTGTGTCTTTCCTTTGTCCCCCCTTCTCTCAACCTCCAACTTTATTTTTGTTGTCTTGTTATATCTAATAAAAATATTACAGTAATGGAATATTTCAGTGCATTAGATGTTTTACTGAAGAAATCCATTTATGTCAGATGTCATATTTGCCTTTTATTTAGCAGAATAAATTACTTTATTCTTTCAGTGGTCCTTTTGAAGAACTAGAAATGTGTCCATTTAAAATCTTTGAGGACTTTTTGGAGTTTTGGGTCTGGATTCTCTCCTAAATACATAAGGCACTGAAATAATACAGTGTATTAAAGTATCTCAAAAAATAAGAAATCACTAAACCCCAAATCGAATGTCACATTCTTGTGTTTAAAATCCAATGCTGGTCCTTCCATAGTATAATGGATATTACGTAGTGCCAAGAAATGAACTGCTGTCTATGAAAATGCAGCTTGTAAATAAGCAACTGTCTGCTTCCCAGGGGAAAGTGGCTATTTATGCCAGGCAAGTGCTGCATTAATTTTGTTGCCTATGCATCTCCTGGGAGCTAACATACAAACTACCACATTTCAAGTAAGTTTTCTCTGACCCATAGCTTTCCTTGTTTACAGACTTTTTTTTCAGGCTGTCAACTTAAGAGCTAATCAACTAGAATCTAAGATATCCAAGGCCAATTTTTATTTCCCCTGTTGGTAAGAGGAGAATGCTAAATAGCTCTTTTCCCTGCACATCGCCTTTAAAAAGGCCTGCATTTCAGGGCCCAGGTTCCACCTTAATAGGAATTTGTTGCAAACAGTGCTCAAATGTAGTAGTATGTTCCATATTCTTTTCATTTTTCACCTTGATTATTGCAATATCTGTAACTCCCCAACGGATGTCTCAACCTATTCCATAATATAATCAGAATACTTCATCAAAGATGCAACCCTTGCGGGGCCTGGGTGGCTCAGTTGGTTAAGCATCTGCCTTCAGCTCAGGTCACGATCCCAGGGTCCTGGGATGGAGTCCCACCTTGGCTCACTGCTCAGCGGGGAGTCTGCTTCTCACTCTCCCTCTGCCCCTCCCTCCCAGCTCATGCTTTTGCGTGCGCTCTGTCTGTCTCTCTCTCAAATAAAATGAATAAAATCTTAAAAAAAAAAAATGCAACCCTTACCATACCACGGTCCTGTCAAATGCTTCCCTTGGTTTCCTCTATGCAATTTAAGCTCTAGATCTCTTGCACTGCAAGCATACTTGTCTAATCTCTTCCCACTCTTCACCTCACATTTTATTCTATGGTAATAGCATGCACGCAAGCACACACACACACACACACACACACACACTCACACATTGATGGTATTTTTGAGAGGGTTCTCTATACAGGGAGCTTACCTCCATGTCTGACTATCTTTGATTTACAATTTATATTTAACCATTGATTCAAAAAAGCTCTACTATTATCAAGATAATAAAAATAGATGGACGGAAGGTGAAAGCTACTCATATTGTCACAACGTCATGAAAACATAATCTAACACACACTAGAGTGCAGGGTGTTCATTGAAAAGTGCCCCTGTGGTCAGCAGCTGTGGAAGGAAGAGGGAGGCAGAAGGAGTGGACAGAGAGTACCTGAGCTTCAGTAAAGGCTCAAGGACATGTCTGAAACATTGAGAACTCTGGAGCCAGAATGGTCTTTCAGACATGTTCTAAGTGAAGCTGAGATGGCCAGGCCTTTGTCCTACATCATCAGTAACTGTGTGCGGCTGCCACTGGAAGGAGGAAAGAACTGGGGGAAGGTAGCTTTCTGTGGCTGAGACCATGTCCCAAGAGTTAACAGCCAAAAGCTGTCCCAGGAACCTTACAACAACAAAGTTCTTCACTGAGGACTACCTCATTGCATCACAGTGTCAACCACGCTGTGGTCACTCACACACAAAGAAAAGAAAAGAAAAGAGAAAGAAAGAAAGAAAAATGAATTTGAACAGAAAATGGAATAAATTTGAACTGAAAACAAATATTAAGGTGGCAGTTTCAAAATCATACATACATCAGTAATTGTGCTACATGTAAAGGGAAAAATATGCCAATTAAAATTTAAAAAAATCAATGGATTGGATTTAAAAACCCAACTACAGATATCTTGAGAGACTCACTTTAATGTGAAAAATAGAAATTGTAATGTTAGTAGTTGGGAAAATATATGCCAAAAAGTGCTAGACAAAAATCTTGTAGTTAGATTTTAAGGGAAAAAAAATAGAGAGAAAACAAAATATTTTTAAAATTTAAAAAATACCAGGTCATCAGGAAGACATAAAAATTATCAATTTCCAGTCACCAAATAGCAACATCAAAATACATAAGGCTAAAATTGGCATAACAGCAGAGAGAAATAAACAAATCCACATTTATAAAAGCAGATTTTAGTAAACTTGTCATAGCAACCAACAGGATATTCAGGTGAAATATCAACAACTACTTCTACTACTACTACTACTACTACTACTACTACTACTACTACTACTTCTTCTTCTTCTTCTTCTTCTTCTTCTTCTTCTTCTTCTTCTTATTATTATTATTATTATTATTATTAAGTAATCTCTACTCCCATTGTGGAACTTGAACTCATGACCTCAAGATCAAAAGTTACATGCTCTACCAACTGAGCCAGCCAGCCACCCCGTAGGTATACCAATTTATAAAGACGTATCTAAAGATATCTTAATTAAGATATCTTAATTGATACATGTAGAACACTCATCATACAATGGCAGAACACCCATTACTTTCTTGTGAAATCTGAACATTTACCAAGATACACCAGATAGTAGGCCATAAAGTTTTTTTTTTTTTTTTTAAAGATTTTATTTATTTATTTGACAGAGATAGAGACAGCCAGCGAGAGAGGGTACACAAGCAGGGGGAGTGGGAGAGGAGGAAGCAGGCTCATAGCGGAGGAGCCTGATGTGGGGCTCGATCCCAGAACGCCGGGATCACGCCCTGAGCCGAAGGCAGACGCTCAACCACTGTGCCACCCAGGCGCCCCCATAAAGTAAGTTTTAACATATTTCAAAGAATTGAACATACACAGAACCATCCTTTGATCACACTGTAATTCAGCAAGGAATGTTTAAAAAATAACAAGAAAATCTTCCTATATTTGTAAATCAAGCAATACATTTCTAAATAAACTGAAGTCGAGTAATCATTAAAAACAGAAATTCATTTTTTGCTCAATGATATTAAAATACAATATTCAAAATATGTGGAAGGTATTAAAAGCAATGTTTATGGGAAAAATTTATCGTACGAAATACATGTTTTAGAAAAGAAGAATATCACTGGTTTAATGACAGAGCTCAAGGAGGTAGAAAACAAAATTGTACTCAGTGATGGTTGAAACACAGAAACAATAAAAAGTAAAAATTTGTAATATAGAAAAAAACCCACAAAACCAATGTTATTTTTTTGAAAAGCTAATAAAATTGGTAATTCCCTACCCAGAATGATCAAAATAAAAAGTCAAAAGGTAAAGACGAACACTACGAGGAATGAAAAAGGAACATCAAGATAGATCTTTCCAACACTGAAGAGACAGAGTACTTTATGAACAAGTGTAGGCCAATAAATCTGAAAATGTAGGTGAAAGAGTTGAATGCCTTGAGAAACACAACTCATGAAAAATTACACAGAATTTGAAATCAAATCAGTCCTCTACCTAATAAATAAACAGAATCTCTGATTAATCGCTTTCCAACAGGTATAACACCAGAACTGGATGGTTTTCTGTTTCTTTTTATCTCGTATTTCAGAAACAGAATGTCAATATTATACATAATCTTTTAATCTTGGAAAGATACAGAGAGGAAGTTTCTCACTTTTTTTATTAACTTACTCTAACCATGATACCAAAGCATGACAAATGCATTAAGAAAACAGGATAATCTTTACCAATCTCTCTCATAATGATAAAAAATCTTAAATATTATCAAAACAAATCTAACATAGTGTACCATGACCAAGTTTATTTCAAGTATCTAAGTTTAGCATTTCCAAAATCAATATAATTTACCATATTAAGAAACTAAAGAAAAAATAATGTAATCATACCAATAAATAAAGACTCTAAAAGAATTCAATATATATACATGATAAAATGAAACAAAAAATTAGCATGTTAAGAGAAGTGAAATTCCTTACACTCATGAAACTATCTTGACAAGAAAACCAACCAAAAAACTATATAACCTAATTAATAAGAAAATGTTGGTAAGCTTTTTCCCTGATTTGAGAATGAGAAAAAAAGTGTCTTACATTCAACACTGTACTGGAGAATCTATCCAGGGCTATAAGACCAATAAATCAAAACTATGATTAGCAAAATTTAAAGGAAAAAAAACAAACTAATATACACAGCTGGACAAATGTGTATATGAAAATACAGAAAAAGAAGCTGCAGAGAAACTGTTAGAATTCACAATTAATTTCTGAGATGCTGAGTCCATAATATATAAGCATCAATTTTACTTCTAGGTTTTAGTCACATGAAGTTGTAAAATGATATTTCAAAAAAAAAATTCTTGTGTTATCATTAAAAACTATCAAAAACTAGGCATAAATTTAATAAAATCTACCTAGTATTATTACAGAAAAACTGTAAAAATTACTTGGAAAATTTGAAAAGACCCAAACAAATGAAAAGATAGACTTTCCATGTAATGGAAGATTTTAAGAAGGCAATTCGCTCGAAATTAAGCTGCCAATCCAAAAAATTGGGGGGGGGGGGGTTATGCGGCAGTTTAGTACCTGATTCGAAAGCGTGAAAGAAAATTAAAAGGCCAAGAATACCCAAGATAATAGTAAAACAGAGAATAAAAGTGCATTTTCACTATCATATACAAGAGTTACTATGAAACTACAGTAGTTAAGATAGTATGATGTGGATGCCAAAAAATCCAAACAAAAGAGAAGAGATACTGGGGTTCAAGCCTCATCAAAATGGAGAAACTCTGGTAAACACCCCAGACATTCAATCAAGAGAAAAAATATATATAATGCCCTACAAGCAAAAGACATGCTTTAGCAAGAGGACAAAACAGAAAAAAACTCATTAAAAACCAGTCTTGGAATTCAGGTGTGCCAATGGCAATTTAATTACCTACCAGGAAAAAATTTCCAACCAACTTTAGGTAAAGATTACATAATCTACATCCTCTCCAGCATATTCCTTGAAATGACAGGCACACAATAAATAATGAACAATAATAATAATAGTATCATCTAGACATGCAAAGAAGAAAACAGTGATTAACAATCAAGAGGTAAGATAATAAATACAAACAGAATACAGAGTTTAAAGGTAGCTCTTAAAGACTTAAAAATAACCATGCTATTTAAGAAAATAAAGAGTACGCAGATACCAGAACTGACCATAGTCTTGGGAAAACGCAATCCACCTAAAATTTTTTGCCAATTTGAAAACAGAAATGAAACCGATACATTCCTTGAAGAAAACAATTTTACAGCAAAAAAAGAAATCGAAATAGTCCTACATCTACTACAGATATTGAATTCATAATTTAAAATCTTTCCGGAAAGAAAGCTCCAGGCACAAATGGTTCAGCGCATGCTGGACTAATGAATTCTTCCAAACATTCATGGGTGAAAAAATATTACTATTCTTATGTAAATACAAAAGAAGTCAGACACAAAATAGTATATACGATACGATTTATTTACATGAAGTTCAGGAACAAACAGCTGCTCTGTGGTGGTATAACTTGGCTATATGCATGTATGCACATACATGAAAAATGCACACATTCTTAACAAGTGTGCAATAAAGCACACACAAAACATGCGTAATGACTACAGAGCAAGGAATTTGAGAGTGCCCTGATGTGATGCATAGAGCAAATGTACTTTTTAGCATTTTGCTGTTACTGGAGACCAGAGATTCTCAGTCAGCGGCACAATTCCAGAAGATCACGAGGCTTTCTCTTGCAGTGCTGGGCAGCCCAGACACAGGGGATGTTAAACTAATGGTTATACTGTAGCAAAGCTGGGAAGGTAAAGGTAGGGGCTCTGGAAGCTGAATGGCTAAGACAGAAGGTTATTAAAGCAGTGGGACGAAACTAGAGAGACAATAAAATCAAGTCTTTAAGACGGAGCTGATAGAAGGGGACAAAATCTCTCAACGAGGACCAAGTCTAATGAGAAGGTTAGCAAGGGCATATGCGCGTTCTGTCATGTGCACCCCACCTGCTGCCACAGCAGGACCCCTAATAGCACCCCAACATCAGTCCCACTAAATGACAAACTTGTCTTGCATGGCAGGTCTTTCTGTCTCTCTTGTGTCCCCATGGCTCTCTCTTCATTTCAAACAGCAATCCCCTTCTCCAACCAGGCTGGTTTTCCCTCTCTCAAGTCAGTTCATTTCTTACGTCTTCCTATGCTTAGGACACTGTGGGATAGAGCAGAGCCTTCCATGGACAGGTGGCTGGATGAATACAGGTACGAATACTAGTGTGCCGATTGGTTTTCTCGTCTCCTTTTTCCTCTCCATCTCTACCTCCTCCTCTTCCTACTCCCACTCTTCCCTTTTCTTCTCTTTCTCCTCCTTTTTTGTTCAGGTAGTTTTTATTTCAAGTAACACTCTAAATAGCTCAACTAAAATTCTCATTTTCCTTAGTGGGTATTTATGAAATAAAACATGTGGCTGTGAGCAAAAGAGAAATAAATGGATTCCCAAAGCAACTGGGCTCTTCTTTGAAAACGTGCTTCCATTTTAATTAGAGCGCACATAAAAGGTGAGCCAGGACAGCACTGGATGTTGTAGTCACCACTCTCATTCAAAGAGTAAGTTCCTAATTGCATGAGTTTATGTTCTAAATATTGGCAAAAAAATGAAGCATTCTCATCTGGGACTCTAGGATCTAAAAGAACACATGACAATGTGTACATTCATGTGTGTGTGCCTATTTTTCACCCTGCTCCACCTCTTGGAACAGCTTTTCCCCGCTCTGTATGCTGAACTAAAGCCCTACTGATAAGGTCAAGTTCAGCCTAAATCCCTTAAAGTCACAATTTTCTCTGACCTTCCCCTGATCTTCGTATTTAAATGCTTAACACTTTTACTCATCTTAAATCGTACAGATGTGCTTAAATGACTAGCAACAACAGTATCTAATACAGAACTGAGGAGGACGGTAGCTGAATAATAATTTAATTTTTGTTATTTTGGGCTGTAATTAAACTCAAATTTTGTAAATTTGAACTGTAATTCTCAGTATGAATGATTAATCTGTATAATAATGCTATCAATAACTAGTATTTTCTGATACTCTAGGTATGATATTTGTGGTTCTCATAAGAACCTCTCAATTTACATTTTATTTTTACCTCCATTCAGAAATGATGAAACTGACTTAGACAGACAATGAGTAATTTGCTAAAGGTTCTACAGCTGGCAAATGACAGTTCTGGGGTCTGAACCTGCTGTAAGTGGCATCAAAGCCGCCTTCTTTCCCTTATGCTTCACTGCTGCTCTAGAACTCAAATGTGCCGTCTTCAAATGTTTGCACATACGTGTTTCTGATATTGAAATTTCAATAGGCATCTGTGCTAGGCAGACATAATGGCCCACTCAAGATGCCCATGTCCTAATCACTGCACCCTGTCCATACGAAAAGGGAAAAGGGAGTTTTCCACTCTGATTAAGTTAAGGATCTTGAGACGGGGCAATTATCCTAGATTATTCCAGGGGCCAAATGCAACTGCAAGTGTTTTTGTGAAAGGGAAAATGAGTTTCAAAGTCAGAGAAAGATCTGAAGATGCTACATGTGGGATGGTAGAGGTAGCTAATAGCTAAAAAATGCAGGTGACCTCTAAAAGTTGAAAAGTGGCAAAGACAAAGGACCCAGTTCTTCCTAGAATATCCATTAGGAACTCAAATGACATCTTGGTTTTAGCCCAGTGAAGCCTTTTTCAGACTTCTGACCTCAAGAACAATAAATAATACATTTATGTTGCTTTAAGCTACTGTATTTGTAGTCAACTAGTATGTTTATAGTTTTATATGTTTATAGTTTATAGTAGTTTATAGTTTACAGATGTTACAGTAGCAACAGGAATCTACTACAGATCATTTGGAGCAAAGAACCCCTGGAAGGATTTTTGTCTTTGTAATAAGTACATAAAGCTAATTCTGCTCCCCTCCACATCCTTATATGTGTACAAATTTTTCTTACTCTGCCACCAAGCTATCCCTTGTATGATTTAAAGTTCTCAGCTCTTCAGACCTATAGTTGGCGATCACATAATGAGACACACTTTTTTTCAAACTGTGCTTATCTATTGGAAGATGCTTCTAATAGTTGATACAATTTTCATAATATAATTTTAGGGAAGCATAGCATAGTGAAGTATATAAAAGATAGTAGTTCCAATGCCATATTTATAAAATGCTATATAAAAATTATTGTCTGAGATGATGTCAAATGAATACTTAATTATAAATAAAAGATGACAATGTGTCTTCTAAGTACATGTATTTTCTTTCTTCAAAGATCATTTAATTTTGATGTTACTTGAATAATCATAAAATTGAAGGTCAGATATGTTGCTTTCACTTTCTAAAGTAAAGTGTTTTCATTATTATATTTTTATAGAAAGTCAACCAAATTTAAGAATCAAATTAGCATAAGGGATTTTATTTTTTAACTTATCACTTATGAAAATGTCAGTGGATGAAAAATTTCAATAAAATTTTAATCTAATAACATTGTTATAGATTTCATAAAAGAGTCAGCAATTTATTGAGTCTGCCTCACTATTTTTCATATTTTAGAGATCTTTAATAACATCGCTGTTTTCTGTAATTTGGACAGAAATCAAAATTATAATTGTAGCAGAAAATAGAAAACCCCATTTCTTTTTTTCCTTTTCAAACTCATTATATATAAAGTTCTCTTCTGTGCCTACATAAATGAGCTGCTTAGATTTGATAACTCACACTGTATCAGGGTTCGTGGGGTTGTTAGGTAGTTATCCAGTCTCGGAAACTTACATGTCAGAAAACTCAGGATCGCTAAATAAATTAGGTCATACATTTAATTAATCGAAGAAGTAGGATTAGACCAAGAATCTCTAATGAGGTCTCGAGATCTCATTTCTAATATTCTAGTAGGTATGGGAGTGTAAATATATATCCATCTATAATTAAGATGTATGTTGGCTGCTGCTGCTCCAGTCGCGGGAACACACACGAAGCTACCAAGAAGAGCCTGAGAACAGCAACAGAGATGTACTCAAAAAACCAGATCACCACAAGGAAACACCCAAGTCTGAATCCTTAGGGCGAGCTCACCACGTGTGTCCGTTTTACAGGGGAAGAACCAAAACTCAGGGATTAAGTAAACTTGGTCTAGGTCACAAAGTTAATAGACGGGGGAGCCAAGATTCAAACACAGATTTGTCTGATCCTGGGATCGAAATAAAAAAGACTATAATTCAGAAGATGCAGTTTGATTGAAAAGTCCTTGAGATTGTCTTGAACAACTGACTTCATGATATCTTCTCAGACACAAAATTGGTTCATACGCGTATAGCTTTCCTTCCTGGAAGGATTCCACCTTAATCACAGGGTCTGTTTCTAGAGACTCTGTACCCCAATGAGCATTGCGCCAAATGGCCAAAGTTTAACAAACTCTTGTTTGTTGAGTGAATGCCAGTGACAACTTAACAAGCTTAGAGTACATATCGCTCAGTGCTCAGCATTACAATCTGACATAGGGTGTACGCCTTCACCAGTCGTTAAGATTACAGAGTTGGGGTGTGATTTATCTAAGACTCTAAAACTGTAATCACCAAACCAGGCATATTAATTTACTATGGTGTTAGCCCTCTTGTGGTTGTTAAAGTTTTCCCCACAAGTGGATTTTCTTCTCCAGGCTCAGGAAAACTGTGTACCAAGGTAAGGATGGCCTGAGGAGCTTGAGAGACAGAGAGATGCTGAGTCTGGCAGGAGTCAAGAGATTGTCGGGAAGTGAAGCATAAATTAAGGAGTCGTGAATTGGGTTAAATACTGCTGAAAGACAGAATGGGGAGGATTGTGGAGATCATAAACATTCTGGCAAGAGCAGTTTCAGCAACCAATGAATAGAAGAACAGTACTAAATTTAAGGGCAGTTAAGAGAAAGTCAAGAGACAAGATGAAAACATCAAATACACAGTATCTTTTGAATAATCGTGCTGTAAAGAAAGAGGTTAGCTGAACAGGGATGACAGTTTACACTGAGATTTTTGTTTTGTTTTATTTTACTATGAGAGCCTCAAGTGAATTTAAAAATAATGGGAAAGCTTAGTATTCAGGAAATAGAGAACTGACAGTATAAGGCCTTCAAGAAGGTGGGGGATAATAAAATTATCAGTTATAGATGAGAAAAAGAACTGAGATTTTTATAGGAAGGAGAAAAGAATGGATAAGTATGTACCTTGGTTTTTTGTTTGGTATCATGAAAGTGATAGAACTATTAATACATGTCTTCTCTTTTCTCTATGAAGTAGGTGGTGAAGTCAGAAACTAAGAGTTGGGGTTATGGTGAATTGAACATTCAAAGAAAATCTGAAATTTGGAGATAAAAATAGTTGATATATATGCACAGAAGCACGACTGACCAGTAGCCAGACATTACTAGACATCGTGGAGCCCAAAGTGGGTGACCATGAACTAATTATGGATCCAATCTGATCTTTCTCTGCAATTTCTCCAACAGTAATCCTCAATGCTTAGCTTCAGGCATACAGAAGGCAGGATTCTAGTCAAAAGATAAACGATCCACCTACAAGGTTCAAGGGAAAAAGAAATGACACATGGGAAGAGGTTGGAATCTACAGAGATGAGGACTGCTTAGATGTTATCTGTGAGGGAGAAAAACAGTCCAGGGTGACCTCAAGATATGACTCACTGTGATAAGGGATAAAGAGTAAAGGTGGAAATAGCATTGCATTGGAGGAAAGATAGCGAGGTCTCCTTTGGAGATGTTGATTTTAATCTTAGGAAATAGGATGGTAATACTTGGCAGAATGTTCAGTGAAATGAATCTCACGGACAGAATGATCTTTTAATCTGAGGACACCTTTTTGTCAAACATTCCCTTAGACTAAGTTTTTGACTGAAAACGTGAGAACAGGTGCGAGTTTCCAGGAATTTGAGGGATAAATTAGGCTACCAAGGAAGAAATTTGACTTCAATCTGTTCTACCACATAAATTTGAAATAAGAGATAGGAGAGTTTCACAGTCTCAAATTTGTCCTAAAATAGCATTTGGTTGTTGGAAAAGAAACCAAAATATACATCTCTATTTCTTCAGCCAAAAAATGTATTTATGGAAAATTTTTAAGACAACTTTGAAAGATGCCTCACAAACACATTACAATACGATAACTACCTACAAAGACATGTTATAAATGTGCAAGGCTGGAGAAGTATTCACACATTTGGGAAGTACTATGGATGACACGGGGGGCCTTTTCTGGACAATGAAAGCACCCTTTTAAAGCTACCCTTAATTACTGTAGATCATAATCAAATTCCAATTAAGATTCTAATTTTTCTAATAAATTAAGTACTTTGTTTTCTCCTATTTGAATTGTTGACATCAAATTCCTTTATGATGAAAGGTACCTCTAACAAAGTGCTAATTTGTTTATTTATGGTCTGATATGTTTCTAGTAAAGTATGATTTTTGTGAATAAATTATAGAATGCTACCTGGGCATTTTGGATTCCTACACTTAAAAGTTTTTTTTGGTAACAATTTAGGGTTTAAATGACTTTCGTTCCCAGAGGACTTATCTCTTTGAAATCACACTAAGGATAACAGTCAATTCTTCTAAAGACCAGGCTGAATACTCCTGCCGTCTCAGTGGAATTGTGGTATTAAAATTTACTGATTACAATAGACACCTAATCAGCTTTTGCCAAATTTTACTTCTATTCATAATAATGTGGGGAGGGGGGCTTTTAACTTATTTCCCAGTTCACATTTTAATATTAAAACTTTAACATTTAAGAACTGAACCACTAAAATATACATTCCCCTTTTAAACTCAATGCATGCATTATTTCTGCTAAAATGCTCTTCTTGAATGTTTTCACTTCAAAGGTAGGTAAGAATTAGGTGGAAATTTGGAGTGAATTTTGAGGAAAGATTTTTTTTTTCTTTACAAGAGAACACGCTCACACACACACACACAAACCAATCCAAGGTACCTTATCGTGTGTTTCATTATATCGAGATTATTAGTAACTTCTTTTGGAATGGGAAATTTCAAGATAGCAGTTAATCTGTACTTCGTAAAAACGTAGAACTAGTATGTGCCACTTACTATCTTATAGTATACAAGAAAAATAAAGAGAGAGAGAGAGAGAGAGAGAGAAAGAAAGAAAGAAAGAAAAAAAAAGAAAGAAGCCCAATCAATTTAATGTCTATATGTTTAAAGCTCAGAAACCCTATTTCTTTGGTCAAAAGCCATTTTCTCAAACCTATTACAACTTTCAACAGTTTCAGAGTACCTATCTCTGGTCTGTTTACTCAGTCCAAAAGATTTAATCCTGACAAAGTGTCACATAAACATCTGAAATTTTTGCTTGTTCTACCAAATGGCCCTAATGGAAGAAAACTTACTCTTGCACCCTCAAGCTTCTACCTGGGAGTTAGAGCAATGCTTGCAGCAAAAGGGGGGAGGAAGCACTTTCTCATCAGCTCCAAGGGGTCAGTCCTGTTTGCTCCCACCACTCTCTGCTGGGGCCAGAAATTAGGTGTGGCCCAAGGAAGATGGGGGGGCGGGGCGGGCTCCACAAATCTGCTGTTATCCTTGGAAGAGTATTTCTGTTCCTGGTTTTCCTTCAGATCTGTTTATTCCGTGCCCTGATTCAGCTTCAATACACCAATCCTCAGAGCACAGACTGAGGGAAGGTCAGTCCCTCCACTCTCTGAATATGGGCCCCAGAAATACTCTGTCCTGACATGTAGAGGATGGTACACTACAGTTGCCCCGGGCCCCACAACAAACAACTCAAGACTGGGACAGGTCTTGGTTATTTTTTTTCTCCCTTGCATTTAGACACCTTTTACAAATACAATTTTTTGTTTTGTTTTCCTCTCTGACCTAAGTTTCACGTTTGAACGTTATTGGTATATTTGCTGGAAAATGGGCCTGCGGGTACAAGTTAACGAAACACTATTTTGACTTTCTTGGGATTAAAGTCACCAAAGTGTCAAGAGATGTTAAAGATGAATATGGAAGGCTACATAGCTGTGAACAGAATTTTGCTCTTTTACTATTGAGAAGGCTGGGTTTTCCTAAGTAACCAAAGACCTGAGAAAGCCAGCGTCAAACGCAGTACATTATTTTGCTATTGGTGCCCAGGCACGGTACTTAAAAGTTAAAGAAAAACCTTTGTTTGCAATTTCATATGAAGAGGAGACCAATAATCTAAGAAAAATTTGTCCTTTGAACACACACAAAACCAAATTCTCATTTTATACCAGTGTACTTTCGATATTAATTTTTTAAAAAGACTTAATTAAATCCATGAAAGCCATTCAGTCTCAGCCTGACCTCACATACAATTCCTCTCCTAAGATTCCTTTTCCACAAACTGTCCACAACTTTTTTGATATCCATTCAGATTTTGTCCTTTATTTTTCCTCTTCTCATTCCAGAACAATGATTTTACTTTTCTTACCTACTTTCCGTATGCTGTTGTTTCCTTTCACCCTTATTATTTCTAAGTAGTTTTAATTGCATGTATTGATTAGAATTCTTTCTTAAAAGATCTATTTGTTTATTTGAGAGAGAAAGAGACTGTGTGTGGGCAGGAGCAGGGGAGGGGCAGAGGGAGAGACAGAGGGGAAGAAGACAATGTGGGGCTCAATCCTAGGACCCTGAGATCATGACCTGAGCCGAAACCAAGCGGCCGAAGCTGACGCTTAACTGAGGCAGCCAGCCAGGCACGAATTGATTAGAATTCTTAACCTTTAGAATCACTAAATCCTGGTTGAAAATTCAGAAGCAAGCAATCGTGAACTTTTACACCAGCATTCTGTGGGTGGGCAAATGTATAAATACATTTTGTAACTTCTAGAAGTCTATTATTCCTTACAGTAAATTTTCCAATGTGGCACAACACAGGTGTACTAACAGACCCCAACAGTTCTAATTCCTCTGTAGCCTGGCCTCTTAAGCCTCACTGTGGAAATCTAGGGTCTCTCACACCCAGGACAAACGAACCCCAAGAACTCAGAATGCAAAATCAGAGAGAAGCTTACCAGAGATCGAGGAGAGGGGCCGAAGACGCAGCCAACCAGCAAGGCTCTGTGGGTAGATCCGCCAGCATGGAGGAGCCGACTCCAGAATCTTCCCCAGCTGCCTCCAGGGTCCATCCGGTTGCGAAAAGGATCAAATGGCAAAACCAAAACAACTTAGTAACGAGTTTGCGGTCCTTTATTCAAGGGAAAACAACCCATGGATTGGGGGTGGGGGGAGCACAGTGCCTCAAGAGCAACGGCATGCTTCCTGAAAGATTTTGAGCAAGAACAAATTCTACAGAATGTTTAGATGAAATCATGCAGAAACAGAACATTGGCTAGGGTGCAGGGATTTCCTTATAAGGCTAGCAAGGTCCTATTTTCTAGGAGAAGGTCAACTAGCTAACGCTGAGTTGGTGGATTGTGATTGGTGCGGCTTCGCTTCAACAGGTGTTCCCCATAAGCGCAGACTGACTGAGGTTGACCTTTGGGACGTGGACCAGGTCATTGCAGCGGCCTCCCATCTGGGGGCACTGATCCACTAATTAGCTTTTTCAGGCCCCATGGGGGAGGATCTTTGGATGATTTCCAGGGCTCCTTTAATCTCGAGCATCTGATTATTTATCTTAAGGAAGCATTGCAGGGGCTGGGGTATATATAACATGTAAGAGATACATGATTTTCAATGGCAAACAAATTTCTAGAAAGCTACTGCATTCTGCACGTTTGGGGCAAATCAGTGTGTTGATACCACAACATAAAGGAGGCTCAGAATTTTCAGGAAGTGTTTCTTCCAAAAAAACACACGAGATGTCAAGATTTTTACTGAACCAGAATGATGATACTTCAGAGAGATTCATACATCAAGGGCGCAAGTGAAACTAGCCTTTCAAGGATTTAGAATCACATTTATTAACTTAATTGAAATTGTGCTGCTGAGCTTTCCTTTGAGTACCTGCACATGTGAGAGGATGGATGGACACACTGTTAAACATTTCTACATTGGATAAGAGCGCCAGAAGATCTCGCTTGCTTTTCTGTGACAGACCTCACACTGTGCAAAGCAATTCCAGTATCAAGGCTGATCATCTGTCCAGAGACCGCCAGACATTAAACTCACAGAACAAATCCGAAGACACAATGTTAAATATTTTTACATTTGGTAAGAGCACCAAAAGATTTTGCTTGCTTTTCTAGGACAAGCCTCAGACCATGCAGAGCAATTCCAGTATCAAGGCTGCTCATCTGTCCAGAGACCGCCGTTAAACTCACGGACCAAATCTAAAAAACATTTGTAACTCTTTAGCCACTCCTGAATAGCTTTCACAGCTAGCTAAATCATCTCCTCCAAGTGGTAATTGTTTCAATGTCCCAAGACATTAAAAGCTATTAAAGTCTAATGACCCAAGTCTTGTTTTTCCTAGAAGGTGGAAACTTTTTTTGATGTTCTAGCTTTTTTTTTTTTCTTTAATAGTGTTTCACTGGCTATCAGTTTTAGAAAAATACACTATTACATCGATGTGCAAAGTAAAAATCAAGCAATTCAGTGAAACTGTAGGTTTGGAAAAGTTGTATTTTTGCTTCATTATTGATTTTACTGAAAATGTTTTACATACAAAGAGCCATTTTCCTGTTCAAATGAGAGGGAAGAGTATCACTAAGGAATATGAAAACTCCTCATGGAGCAGTCCTATTTTTGTGGTCTATTTTATTAATATTTGCGGTCTGTACTATACCACAGATTTTTGGCCTTTACCTGGTAAAACCCTTTGTCATAATCATGAAAAAGTAGTATTCACTGGATATTATTTTATGATTTTCAGGTAATTATCTCCTTATAAGGGTGCAAATAGTATATACTTGCTTATTTGCAATTTTTCCCCTCTGTGGGACAATTTGTTGTATATTCTGTCAAAAGATGTTACAAATGGTACTGAGCTAATCAAAATTTAAAAGAAAACATGACAGAAGAATGCACAAATGAGAAAAACATAATTCCGGTAATTATAATTACCCTGGAAATCCACCTGAATAATCTTGTCGCCATGGTTAATTTTAGATATTTTAACTTTTCGTGTATTGTCAGATCGAATGCTATTCCAATGAAAGAGGAGAGCCCCTAGAGAAACAGAAATAAAATCACCTATTATTAACCAAAACAGTAAAAATGACAAGAGAGAAAAGTCTGAGTTCAAATTAAATTCTACACGGCTGCATTTGTTCCGGGGGAAATAATCAGTAAAATATATATATATATATATATATATATATATGCATATTTATTCATTCTTTTATGAGTCATTTAAATTTTCATTAATAAAATTATCAAGTTGAGTCAAGACTAATTATATCCATTATTTTTTAGCACCAGTAGAAAACACCAAATCCGGTGTTTAATATGAATTGTGAGGTATATTTATGAAAAATATAGTTACACCTAAATGTGTAGGATGTTTTCTAAATCTTTCTAAATGCTTACTCCATTGTCTCAGCTTTGTACAGTATTTTTCCCTTATCATTCATTTTTTTTGATGTTTAGAGAAAAGGAACATAAAGAATATTATTTTTAGCCAAATTTATTCATTTTTTTCAGTCACTTATCATTTTTTCACTAAATAGCTACTTTTTTACTCTGTGGCAGTTGTCACATTAAGTTGATGAACTGAAAGAAAATGCTGTCACTTAAAATTAGTGGAACATCTATCAAAATAATAAAGTGAAATAATTTTAATGCAATACAAATATTTCAATAATTCTAGACTAATTCAGTTCTCAGTGATCAAAAAATACTAGTTCACCTGACAGAAAAAATACAAACACGGAGTTAATGAATTTTACACTGGCGTGTGAGGAACCATGGTTGAGACTCTGTCCAAGTTTGCATTTTTTTTTTATACCTGGCTCAACTTGTCATAATTAGGAACAACTGACTATTGTTAAAAGTGGAAACTCCAATTTTAAAAGGGTGTCTCGAAAAGTTAGATTTGCTTCCAATACCACATTCTCCATAGCAACGTGAAAATTTCTAACATATGGTACAGCTCCCAAACTTGTTTAGGTTAATGTTGAAAATTAATCCGAGCAACGGCCATTTTCAATGTATGAAAATCTCCCAACAGGATTTGACAAAAAAATACGAATGGAGGCATTCTGAAGAGGGAAGTTTCCTGAGTCACAATGTAGGGAAACCTGATCAAGCAGATAGCCACAGAGTTAATGAGTCTTCCTGTCCTGGTCCAACAGAAACAAATCATAGACTTTTCAGTGTAAATTCCCAACATGTCTTCATTGGGCTGTAGTTCTACTGGAATTTCTGAGTTGAGAGTAACAGCTATAGGGACATAAATTAAAACTGAGGGAATAATTGGTTTGAAATGGCATGGAAATCCCTATATAGTTAAACATTTTGTTATTACTCTCTCCTTGGGTTTATTTCTTCTCCATATACACTATGTCCAATGGAATATCCTACAATAATCAGAAATGTAACTGCTAAGTTTTTCCACTCCCATTAGAAAGTAATGTAGCAACATATGCTTATAAATACCATGGAAGAAAATCTCCACTTGCTACTTCTAATCAGAAAACAGAGTCGGTGTTTCATTGTTTTGTATATATAAATACATAAACATAAATACATAATATGTATTTATAAATATACCTGTATTTATGCATTTATATATTTACATATAAAATGTAAATGTAAACATACGTGTGTGTGTGTGTGTATATGTGTGTGTGTTTGTGTGTGAATCCAGAGACACATCTACAGAACAGGGAAAGAAGAAATGTATTTCAAAAGTTGAATTCATTACCACTTCTCAGATGTGTAACTTACAACTACAATTTTCCAGCCCTCCAGAATTAGAGTAACTTTAAAGGTATTACTTTTTTGTATGTTTTATTTTCTTCTTAATGTCTCAAATCTATAGTTACAGCCCTGACCAATGCATTTTCTATAAACACAAGTTGGATATACTAATGTGTACCTCTTGGGCTGGCCAACTCTGGAGCGTTAAAATTTATTGGTTTATTTTTCCAACAGACCAAGTAGAGTAAATTTTTAAGAGAATGTTTCTAACTGAATTTAAAAGTTAGAGGAGAATCGAATAAAAATCAGTGTCTATACCTGTTTATGAAATTTTCCTCATTTCAACTGAATAAAATTAAAGGAAAAGTGAAAACCATCCTCTAAACTGAAACAAGGAACCCCTCCAGCCTCAGAGCAGAAATACACAAGTCAAAATCGACTTTGATGGGGTAACTGGGTGATGGACATTAAGGAGGGCATGTGATGTGATGAGCACTGGGGGTTATATACAACTAATGAATCAATGAACACTACATCAAAAACTAATGATATACTATATGTTGGCTAACTGAATTGAAAATAAAAAAGAAAAACAAAAACAAAATTGGCTTTGAAACAAATTGAAGAGAACAGCAAAAATGATACAGAACCCCCTTACCCAAAGGCATGGCAAATTTTGTGAGAAGAAATTCCCAAAGACCCTACAAACGTTTTCCAACATGGAAAAGCCAGAACTGGGGGTATGGGTGTGTTGTACAGAAGGCCTAGAAGGAAATTTTTTTTTTCAGTCTCTTTCATCAGGGCATGTCAATACAAGACAAAAGGAAAGACCACCAGGCAACAAACCACCAGTTTTGCCCAATGACGTGGATCCCTAGATAAGAAAGATGAGGCTGAATGGTTAAGGGTAGAGAGTAGGTAACTGTATAAACAGCCTGTATTATCAAAATGATGGTGGCAAACAGTAAGAAAGCTTCATGTCACTCCAAAGTGAGACAAGCCACACCCACCACTGTCTCTGTGTGGATGGGAAAAAGTAAAGATATTTGACTAATTTTGATACAATTTAGAGAAACTCAAAGAACAATTTCACAGACGGCCATTAACCATATTCGTAGGTTCTTTCCTCCCCTCCCAGGCAGCTGAATGACAGACAACTTTCAGTCAAGCCTTTAGGCACATTCAAACAGGACCCAAGTAAACAGGCAGAGTCCAGAACATTTCATGTAAATGATTTTCAGACAGACGGTTGTCTAGATATTTCTGATCAAAAATGAGTAACAAAGTAAATGGGAACCATGGAATCCTACTCAAGAAAGGAAGAAAAGAGAGAAGGAAAGGGGGGAGAAAGAGAAGAAGTAAAAAAAAAAAAAAATCTTTCAAAGGCCAAATTTTACACACGAGGAGGAGTTCATCCAGCAAGTAAAAGAGAATTTTAGACAATCTGTATTATTCCACTACTGCCGTCCCCAGTTTTAATTTAAAGAAAGCATGAACTCTAAACTAATGGGAAAACTGAATGTAAAAGAGACAGATAATAAAGAAAATTATAAATGAGAAAGAACAGCACCACCGTAGTCATTAAACATTATAATGAACAGAATATAATCAATACTGGGAGTACAAAAATAAGTGAAACAAATGGCAGACTTAAGAAAATATGGACAGTAGATTGCCCAATGTAAGACATTTCACTGCAGAAAGAGCTCGTGTGGGTTGCTATGCTTATCTGTGTGTGTGTGTGTGTGTGTGTGTGTGTGTG